>NW_012101898.1:4632651-4678541 GCF_000951045.1 Mandrillus leucophaeus
ATGTGAACAGACACTTTTCAAAAGAAGACATTTATGTGGCCAAAAAACATGAAAAAAAGCTCATCATCATTGGTCATTAGAGAAATGCAAATCAAAACCACAATGAGATACCATCTCATGCCAGTTAGAATGGTGATCATTAGAAAGTCAAGAAACAACAGATGCTGGAGAGGATGTAGAGAAATTGGAATGTTTTTACACTGTTGATGGGAGTGTAAATTAGTTTAACCATTGTGTGAGACAGTGTGGCAATTCCTCAAGGATCTAGAACTAGAAATACCATTTGACCCAGCCATCCCATTACTGGGTATATACCCAAAAGACTGTAAATCATTCTGCTATAAAGACACATGCACATGTATGTTTATTGCAGCACTGTTCACAATAACAAAGACTTGGAACCAACACAAATGCCTATCAATGTTATGGATAAAGAAAATGTGGCCTGTATATGCCATGGAGTACTATGCAGCCATAAAAAGGAATGAGTTCATGTCCTTTGCAGGGACATGGATGAAGATGGAAACCAGCTTTCTCAGCAAACTAACACAGGAATAGAAAACCAAACACCACATGTTCTCACTCACAAGTGGGAGTTGAACATTGAGAACATATGGGCACAGGGAGGGGAACATCACACACTGGGGCCAGGCAGGGGTTGTGGGGAAAGGGGAGGGATAGCATTAGGAGAAATACCTAATGTAGATGATGGGTTGATGGGTGCAGGAAACCACTATGGCACATGTATACCTATGTAACAAACCTGCAAATTCTGAACATGTATCCCAGAAGTTAAAGCATAATAATAATTTAAGTTGGTTTTAAGTTGGTTTAAAAGTAATGTTTATTTGGATACTTTCTACGGGAGATGAAAATTCATAAAGAGAGAAAACCAAAGTATTCAATCAGTCACAAAGCAAAGATCTGCTTACGTTTTCTCGTCTATACCAAAACATAGTAAATTATAAATAAGAGTGTGGATTCAGTGGGATATATGAGTTGCTTATAATATGATTAAAATTAGTACATTTTAAAGCTGATATTTTATTATGTTTATGTATTTTAAGAAGCTGAAGTAATTTTTAATCAAAGTAATCTTATAAACAATAAAGAGAAAAAAATTAGCTCAGAAGAAAATTGTTCTTAACAGAAACAGTATATACCAGTGCATTCTGCCTAAAGAACAGATGTTCATATCTCATTACAACATTCTCATTTCCTGAGAACCTTTTAACTTACTGTGTTTTTGATATGAATGTTTTCATGTTATAGAATCATCTTTAATAAAACTTCCTGGCTTCTGCCAAAGATAAAATTTGTAATAATTGTTTATTTTCTTCATTTGAAAACTGTTGTCTAACAGATTAATTATGTAAACAAGACTGCAATCATTTCTGGTCCTGAGGCATCTACAATTTATACTCATATGTTGCTGTAATAACAAATCTCCTCTGATAACTTTTTGATATTGCCTTTGAAAAATCAGACCTTGAACTGAACAAAAAGTTGGGTAGCACCAAGGGCTCAGTTGGTAATGTGCACCTGTGAGACATGGCACTCATGAACAAGTAGGAATGAAAAAAAAGTAAATATGAAAAATATTGATATTATTGTTATGGGCTGAATTGTGTCCTCCTCAAATTTTTATTTTGAAGTCCTAACCACAGATGTTGTATTTGGAGATGGGGTTGTTGCAAGGCAATTGGGTTAGATGAGATCAGGAGTCTGGGGCCCTCATGATTGGTTAGTGACCATGTGAAGACAATTGAGAAGGTCTGCAAGACAGAAAGAGGGCCCTTACGGGAACTAAATTGGTCAGCCCCTTGATCTTTGACTTTCCATTTTCTAGAACCAGGAGATATAGGTGTTGCTTCCGTCATCCAGTCTGTGGTATTTCGTTATAGCAGCTCAAGCTGACTAATCCAGATTTCGGTACTGAGATGTGCTGTGCTGCTGCAACAAATACCCAGTCATGTGGAAATGGCTTTGGAATTGGGCAATTGATAGAGACTGGAAGAGTTTTGACATGCATGGCAGAAATACGCACGTTAAAACTGATTGTGGTGCGTTCTCAGGAGAAAATGAGGAACAGGATATTGAAAACTAGAAAAAAGGTGACATTGTTATAAAGTGGTAAATAACTTGGCTGAGCTGTGTTCTATAGTTTTATAAAAGCTAAGACTTGTGAGTGATGAAGTCAGATATTTAGCTAAGACTATTTCTAAACCAGTTGTTGACGGAATGACTTTGTTGCTTCTGACTGCTTATAGTAAAATGCCAAAAGAGAGAGAGAAATTGAAGAAGAAACTGTAAAGCAAAAAGGACTCAGATGTTGAAGACTTGGAAAACTCTCAGCATAATGCAAACATAAGAAAATTTGTTCTGAAGAGAACGGTAGGGGTATGGCTGAACAAGGATTTGATAAAGAGATCATTAGTGTGACTCATGGATTGAATCAGCCATTTCAACAAAAGCCGAGAATAGAGATGGCGTCATACCAGTAAAGACACTACCAGTTTGAATTAAGCAGAAAAACTGAGACTAAATGAAATAAGAATGACAGACTATTCCATAGCCTACACCATAGAGCTCTTTGGCTGAGAACGTGTGCTGTTCCTTAAGAAAAGAAGTGTCCTAAAGGTTTAATACATTAGGGCTAATGCCACAATTTCAACAGGCCAAACAGCCTCTAGCAGAAACCTTGTAGGTGAGGCCTCCCGGAGCTTTGGGAAAACAACCCTCGACCTGCAGAGCTGTGGACGCGAAACTGCTGGCTGCCTCAGTGGGTCCAGAGGTAGAGTATCCAAGCAAAGATGATTGTTTTTGAGCCTTAAGATATAGTAGAATTTGCCTTGCTAAGATTTAGACTTGCTTGGGAATTACCAACCTTTTCTTTTTCCCTTTTTATCACTTTTGGAATGGGAACATCTACCTGCTGCTGTCCCATAATTATATTTGAAAAGTGGATAAATTGTCTGGTTTCACATGTTCCACACTGAAGAGAAGTTTTGCCTCAGGATGAATCATACCTAGAGTCTTACTCATATCTGATTTAGATAATATTTAGGAAAAAAAAGGGACTTTAAAAGAGTTGATCCTGGAATGAGTTAAGACTTTGAGGCTATTGGGATGGAATGAATGTACTTTGCATATAAGAAAAATATCAATTTTGAGGGACTGGGGCAGAATGCTAGAGGCTTAATTGTGTCCCCCCACCAAATTCATACATTGAGTCACTAATAACCAGCAGGGCCTTTGGAAGTAATTAGGGTTAGAGGAGGTCACAAGAGTGAGGCCCTCATAACAGGATTTGTGGCATTATAAGAGACATACAGACAGACAATTCTCTTTTCTACCATATGAGAACACAGTGAGAAGAAGACGATCTGTAAACAAGGAAGAGGACCTTCACCAGGAGCCAAGTTAACTGGACCTTGACCTTGGAATTCCAAGCTCCCAATACTATGAGAAATAAATGTGTTGTTTAAACCATCTAGTCTCTAGGTATTGTATTATAGCAGCCTGAGCAGGCTAATGTAATTTTCCGTATTTTTCTATAAAGTAGCTCAACAAGGCAATGAAAATTCTTTTTATCCAGACCATAATTATAACGTGGACGTAATTAGACACAATTATGTTTAAGTTATATTATAGTTTATGACTCATCATAACTCACTGCAGGCTCTAGCAAAGCATTTGTCAGCAATTTGAGTTTTAAAAAAGTTTTGTTTCTAGGAACAAAATACACTTGTCAGTGTCGAAAATCTTAACATGTGTCATAAAACAGATTAGAAGATCTGAGAAATTTGCAAATCCCTCACTGGTCATAATATTTTCTGAATCTCGAGGTAACCATTGATTGATTACATATAATATAGTTGTGTTTTATGCCACAAGTAAAGATTTTGCTCCATCCTGACCCTGCATAGGTGGTTAGCATTATTCCCTTATTTATCTAAAGTTCCTGCCACAAGTTACAAAGCAGAGGCTGGATCTCCTAGGAGAAATAATACATAAAGCTCATTTCTCATAGTCTTGGTAGAAAAGGTTGTAATGAGCACTCTTGATTGTTGATACAGAGTTATGAGCTCAGGTTCTCGGCACCAAGATGACATGGTCTATGAAAACAGATGTCTCTCACATAGAACTGAGTCGGGATTTCCATGTTTATTGATGAAGCAGATGATTTTATGAAGCAAACTGTTGACTCAGGATCAAAACAAGAGGTAGTTATGTGGACTCAAATGAAGCTAAAGAGGGGAGATTAACTTCAATGATTTGCCATGAAATATTGTTCTTTTAAATGTTTTATTTTCTGATAGACCTGGGTAAAAACCACTTTTATCTTTTCTGTCTAACAATCAATTTTAAAAGACTTAATGACGAAAATTAGAATGACACAACTTTTCAATGGCATCTTGCTCTGATATATCGAAGTTCATGAAAAATATCTTGCGAAAAATCACATATGTTTTGTCAGTTAATAAATTAACAATACCTAAGGAAGACGGTTCATTAAAAAATGACATATATTGATAAATATTGTCTCATAAATGGTCAGATATTTATTCAACCATACCCATGCCAGACATGTCAAATTTAAGGTAGGACAGTCCATAATTGATTAGGTAGGACAGTCCATAATTAAAGACATAAAGGCAATGATTTGCATATGGAGATCATGACTCAAAGCTCCTCACATTTATGGAGGGAGGAATTTTGAGTCACAATCTCCATATACAAAACATAGTGGAATTCCATAATTTCCACATACAAACATTTGTGGAATTCCTCCTTATAGAAAGCATAGTCTGCTGCTGCTGTACGGCTTCTGAAATCAGCCTTAGTAGTGGAATACGATGCCATTGCTTGGCAAGTTCATAGGTGAATTTGCAGATTCTGATTTTCAGACTTGGAATAGATGACAAGAAAAGGAAAATGAAGTTACGCTTCCCATGAGAGAGAGACTGAGCAAATAACTCTAGATGATTTAAAAAGCCTCCAGGTTTAGTATATTATAGTTCCAGTTTTGTTAAACATAATAGGAGGATATTATTACATATTTGCCCACATCATCATCAGTTGCCCTTCTACAAATAAAATAGACAAAATAGAACATGTTATCAAATTAATGGTTCTGGTTCAGGAAAGTTGCTATTTAATTAAATACATACCTTAGTAGACAACTACTACAAAGTATTAGAAGGACAAATCTGATATCTTGGCCTTAGTCTCATAGTCTCATCACAGACTTTGGCTATAGGAACACAAAAAATAGGTCAGAAAGAGCTCAGATTTCTCAGCTTCTGAGGTAACCAGTGAGCTACAGAAACGTCCTGAAGGCCATGGCAATTAGAGCATCCCCAAAACCCTGAATTATGAGATGAGACTTCTAAGAAGAAAGCACCTTTTTCATTAATATTGGCTCAAGCTTATCCTAATGGAATTATTGTTGATGATATAATAATTTGAACTACAAATACCACTTTCACTCTTTATTCTGGGAGCCAGTCCTGAAAGGTGATTCCCTTGCAAATGCCTTCCTATAACTAGAAAACTCATTCATTGATCAAAATTAATCTACAAACTACTTTTTTGAACATATGTAATATGCTATCACATGTCAGAGAGTAGGATATTGGTAAATACCTGAGACAGAACACAGAATTTTCCAATCCAGGAAACATCTCAAACATGCCAAAATCCTATGTATATGGAAGGCTTGTCATTTACAATCTTACTGTATGCTGGCTAGAGGATTAATTTCACATGGTAGAGGTTAAATAGACACTGATATATTCCAATAATTTGTTATTCAGTGAAGGGTCAGAGGAAGAGACTCTTGTTTTATTAAGTAGGAAATTCAAAGGAAACACCACTTTTCCTCTCCATTCAAGAAGGTCAATGAATACCTACATATTTGTATCTGACAGCAAATATCATTGACTTACTTTTTAATGGATAGTGGCTTCATTAAACAGCATACAGACATAACTTGCTTCATTGTCTTCATTTTATTGAACTTCACAGATACTACACGTTTTTACGATTTATAGGTTTGTGGAAACCCCCTGTTCAGCAAGTCCATTGACATCAATTTTCCACAAACATGTGCTTACTTCCTGTCTTTGAGGAACACTTTGGTAATTCTCACAATATTTGAACTTTTTCATTGTAATTACATCTGTTATAATGATCAGTGATGAGTGATGTTTGAAGTTAATAGTGTAAACTGTTTTTGGACACCATAAACTGTGCTCATAAAAGATGGCAAGCCTAAGCAATAGGGTGTGTGTTTTGACTACTCCAGTCTACCTCTCCTTGGGCCTCTCTATTCTCTGAGACACAAGAATATTGAAATTAGGCCAACTGGTAATCCTATGATGGTGTCTACATGTTCAAGTGAAAGGAAAAGTTGCATGTTTCTCACTTTAAAAGGTAGAAATGGTTAAGCTTAATGAGAAAGGCATGTCCAAGGCTGAGACAGGCTGAAGTCTAGGCCTCTTGCACCACTTAGAAAAATTTTGAATGCAAAGGAAAGTTTTCAAAGGAAATTGAAAGTGCTATTTCACACAAAAAAACATAATAACGATAAGAAAGCGAAACAGCACTACTGTTGATATGGGGAAAGTTTTCGTGGTCTGGATAGAAGATCAAACCCACCACAACATTCCCTTCAGCCAAAGTCTAATCCAGAGCAAGGTCCTAACTCTATTCAATTCTGTGAAGGCTGAAATATGTGAGAAAGCTACAGAAGAAAAGTTAGCGGAGGTTGGTTCATGATGTTTAAGGAAAGAAGTTGCCTCCAGAATATAAAAGTGCAAAGTTGAAGCAACAAGTGCTGATGATGAAGCTGTAGCATCAGAAGGTCTGGCTAAGATCGTTGATGAAGGTGGCTGCACTAAAACAATAGATTTTCAATGTAGACGAAAAGTCTGGCTTCAAAGCTTCAAAGGACTGGCTGACTTCCTGGTTAGGGGCTAATGGAGAAGACTTTAAGTTGAAGCCAATGCTCTTCAAACTAACATTTTGAAAAAGTATTTAAAAGAGGTGAGAGATTTAACCATGTGGCTTCCAAGGTGCAAAATAATTCAGGCAAAAGAAATAGCTAGAACAACGTCCTAAGTTAGGAACATGATACCAGTTTTCAGTGAACAGCAAGATTACTGCTGTGGTGAGGATAGCTTGAGTAAGAGGGAGGCTACTAGGACAGAGGGTCAAAAACTGCCCTGGAAATCAATCAGGCATTTGTGGTGAAATGGATGGTCATAATTTATTGATATCTTAAAAGGCTGATTCCAGCTAATATGTTAAGGTAATATAATTAGGAGACCAGACACGGTGGCTCACACCTGTAATCCCAGCACTTTGGGAGGCCAAGGCGGGCGGATCACAAGGTTAGGAGATCAAGACCCTCCTGAGCAACATGGTGAAGCCCCGTGTCTACTAAAAAAAGAAAATACAAAAATTAGCTGGGCGTGGTGGTGCATGCCTGTAGTCCCAGCTACTCAGGAGGCTGAGGCAGGAGAATTGCTTGAACCAGGGAGTCGGAGGTTGTGGTGAGCCGAGGTTGTGGTGAGCCGAGATGGTGCCACTGCACTCCAGTCTGGCGACAGAGCGAGACTCCATCTCAAAAAAAAAAAAAGAAGAGAAAAAAAGAAAAGAAAATACAATTAGGAATAAGGGAAGTAGGGAAAACTTTTAAGAGAAAATGACAATAATGTAGATGGCGGGTGATGGGAGATGAGTCACGAACCATGGTGGTGGCATTGCAAGCAGGAAAAGAAAAAAATACATATACATACTTTAAACTCCAATCATATAAATATACTTTTAAACATTTCACATGGAACATTTATATAATTAGCATTTATATTAAAATTTAGTTAATTGCACAAATGCAGAATAAATTATTTAAAATGCAAGTAATATACAACAAGAATTTTGTTTAAAGAGGAAACATAATTTAAAATTTTGTTATGTTAAACTGCGTAGCGAAATGACAACATCTCCAAATTCAGTAAAAGCTCTTTTCCTGGAAAAGACTGCTATATTAATAAAAATAGTAAGCATAAAAATTACTAAGTAAAACATTCAAACTTAAAATTCTAAAAAGTGAATACCAGAGTAAGAAAAGAAAGCAGACAAGGGGAATTAATAAAAGTAAAACAATTTAACAAGTTGGAAAACAAAAAGTGTAAATAAGTCAATAAGTAAGTTGTTTGAAGAAAATCAATGAAACAGGCAAGATAACAGTTAACCAAAGTAAAGGAAATTGAAAAATCTAAACTCCCGAAGGTAACAAATTAGTTTCATATTAGTAATAGCAAAATAAGTTAATGCACAGAGAGAAAGTGATTACTGTGCTCTACCATAAAAATCCTTGGCCCAGATAAATTCATGCAGGAAGAATACCAAAGCTCAGACAATCCTAAAGCAACATAAGTTGTCCCACAGTATAGAGGAGGAAGGAAAATGTTCAAATATGATTTATGAAACAAGAATAACTGGAACCCTTACCCCCAACAAAGATTGCAGGGAACAGGAAAGCCAAAGGCCAACCTTATTTATGAATAGTAATGCATAAATCTTAAGAAAATAGCAGCAAACAGAATTATTCAGCTCATTTAAAAGTGAAGCCATCATGACAAAGTGGGATTAATTCCAAGGATGCAAGGATGATTTCAATATTAGGAAATCTAAAAGCATAATTCACTGTATTGGTAGAACTAAGGAGAAAAATTTTAGGACATATCATTGATGCAGAAAAGACATTTAACAAAGTGCAACAGTCTTTGAGGATTAAAGAATAAAAAAGAAAATCATAGACACTTTCTTAATAAAAAGTTTGCGTATAGAGGCCAACAGGTTAATTGTGTATAGAGGCCAACAGGTTAAAATGAACTAGGTTAAGGAAACATACAGCTACTACAGCTAGAGCTTAGGGTGTGAATGTGATGAAATGAAATTAATTAAGTAGTCAGAGAAAGATCATACTGGGTTTTGCATGATTGTTGAGAACATTTGGTTTTATCTTGACAGTATTAAGAAGCCATAAAGTATGGTTAGCAGGAAATTTCAATGAGCAATTTAGGATTTTGTAGAGCTCACTGTTTCTGTATGTAGACTAGACAGGAGTAAAAGTGACGTAGATTGTGAGGCTGGTGCAATTGTGTTGACCTGCATAAAAAGTATCTTTAGGCAATGAAGTGTGGGTAGAACTCCTGAGCACACAGTACGACTTTAACAAATACAGTCTGTAATTCACAGGCATTTAAAAAAAATAACTGGAGAATAATTTAATGGTCTGATTATTTAAAAATCCTTTAAGATCTTACAATAACTTGAGGTCAATGGTTTTTGTTACAAAAATATTTTGTAATTACAGAAATTAATATAACATTGAGCAATAGGGAATTCACCTTACAACTTCTGTCTCTTTTCTATTCCACTAAGGTGTAAGATATGTTTCTTGTTTTTGCTGATGTTTCTTGTTTTTTAAAAATATTTTATTTTCGTAGAGGTGTTTATAGTATTCTCCTGATGGCTGTTTGTATTTCTGTGGAGTCAGTGGTGATATACCCTTTATCATTTTTTATAGCGTCTGTTCGATTATTCTCTTTACTCTGCTTTATTAGTCTAGCTAGAAGTCTATCTTATTAACCTTTTCAAAAAGTCAGCTCCCAGATTCATTGATTTTTCGGAGGGTTTTGATGTCTTTATCTCCTTCAGTTCTGCTCTGATCTTGGTTATTTCTTGTCTTCTGCTAGCTTTGGGGTTTGTTTGCTCTTGGTTCTCTAGTTCATTTAATTGTGATGTTAGGTTGTCAATTTGGGATCTTTCTAACTTTTTAATGTAGGCATTTAGTGCTATAAATTTCCCTCTTAACATTGCTTTAGCTGCAACTCACAGCTTCTGGTACATTAAACAAAGAGACAAGCTAGATACTATCTCACACCAGTCAGAATGATGATTATTAAAATGTCAAGAAACCACAGAGGCTGGCGAGGCTGTGGAGAAATAGGAATGCTTTTAAACTGTTGTTGGGAATGTAAATTAGTTCAACCATTGTGGAAGACAGTGCAGTGATTCCTCACAGACTTAGAACCAGAAATACCATATGACCCAGCAATCCCATTACTGGGTATATACAAAAAGGAATATAAATCATTCTATTACAAAGATACATGCACATATATGTTCATTGCAGCACTAGTCACAATAGCAAAGACATGGAATCAGCCCAAATGCCCATCAATGATAGACTGGATAAAGAAAATGTGGCACATATACACCAGGAAATACAATGCAGCTATAAAAAGAAATGAGATCACGTCCTTTGCAGGGACATGGATGGAGCTGGAAGCCATTATCTTCAGCAAACTCACACAGGAACAGAAAACCAAACAAAACATGTTCTCATGTATAAGTGGGGGTTGAATGATGAGAACACATGGACACATCATGGGGAACAAGACAGACTGGGGCCTGGTAGTGGTGGTATGGGGTGGGAGAGCACCTAGAAGAATGGCTAAGGGATGCTGGGCTTAATACCTAGATGATGGGTTGATAGGTGCAGCAAACCACCATGGCACATGTTTACCTATGTAACAAACCTGCACATTCTGCCCATGTATCCCAGAACTTAAAATACAGTTAAAGAAAATTTAAAAATATATGTATTTTATTGTAATTTTTTATTTGTGTCGTTTAAATAGGGGCAGAAACAACATATGAAAGAAGCTCTTTTAACAGAGATTATTGCACTTAGATATGCAAAAAACAAAATTTATAATGTGTGGGAAAAAACTTCTCAGGGGCACAGATTGTGTAACATGATTTTTCTCTAGCATTTGTACGGTGTTATTTTCTACATCCTGTATTTAATGACATGAAAGAAAGAAATCACATATGCAGTTGCATATATTTACATTTTTAAACTGTTCTTACCAGAGTTAGCATGTTGTCACTCTCCACTAAATAAACGGTCTCATTTTTCTTTGATTATGAGCAATGTACATATTTTAAACTTCAATTTTCTCACTTTCTCAGTGGTTTCTACTATCATCAAAACCTTTAAAGAATGCAATTAGAGACAAATACAAGATAGTATGCTGTGTCTCTTTAAATGATAAATACAGTAAATATACTGGAATTTTAAGCAGGGAACCACTGGATGTATGGCAGCGAGGCAGTTATACTGCGTCTTGAAAGACATAAATATTTGTCTAAACAGAGATTAACCGAATTCCAATCCTTTCATTCGAGTCCAGCTTAAGTTATCCCAAAGATAAGTAAGATTTATTTGAAATCAAATGCAAGTAAGGATCCCATTTTCTAATTAATATTACTGACATTGAAGGTTTTATTATTCATATAGTCCCAGCAGCACAAAATTAACTCTTTATTTCTAGATCAATTTATTTTGAATGCTTGGGGCTTGTTACTACTGACTTATATTTTATGTATCAAGGCTCACCTTGTGGTCATCATTCTTTTTCAATTAATGAAAGAAATAACTTACAGATCACCTAGTTTGTCCAGCTGATGTTTCGAGAGGAAACAAATTTAGGAGAAGCTCACTGTTTATTGAGTCAGAACTGAGGATAGAGCTGAGACAACATCAGGGTCTCTGGATTCCTACCTAGAAGTCCTCTTACTCCCCTCTCTTTCAGCCATCCATTTACACAGACCTTTGGTATTTTCTCAGAGGTTTTAAAATTTGAACACAACTGTCAAAGAAGGCTATCTGAAGTAGTGCAAAAACACAATTTTTAAAAATAAATAGCTATGAGTTAGCAGAAGTTCATAACTGGCACACTGTGGGGATTTAACAATACACTTTGAAACCTAATTTTATTGGTTTTCTAAGTGTGACTTTTGTGGTAGGTCTTGTTTCAGTGAAGAAGTATTTTGTAATTGGCAAATTGAAATACAGGCTTAAGCAGTTTTTCTTGGCCAATATTAACAGGAAATTGTATGTGAATGCAAATTATTAAGAAGTTTGAAAATTTGGTATCTAAATTGTAAATAATGGCTATCGGTAAACATTTAAAATAAACTTTTAGGGGCTCTGTGTGGTGGCTTATGCCTGTAATCCCAATGTTTTGGGAGGCCAAGGCAGGAGGATGACTTGAGGCCAGGGGTTCAAGACCAGCCTGGGTAACTTAGCTAGAGCCTATATATACAATAACAAACTAACAAAGAAGTAAATGCATACATAAAGAAATACATACATAAATAAAATTAGCCAGGCATGGTGACACGTGCCTGAGGTCTTAGCTACTCAGGAGGCTGAGGTGGGAGAAGAACTTGAGCCATAAGTTTGAGGTTACCGTGAGGTATGATTGTATCATTGCACTCCAGCCTAGACAGCAGAGCAAAACTCTGGCTCTTAAAAATTTTTTTTAAATAAATAAAATGCACTTTTAATATGGAATCTTGTCAACTCTTGAAAATTTCCCACAAAACCAATAATAGTAACCTTCAATTTTAAGATAAAGCAATTGAGGCCAGAGTAACCATGTAATTATCCAAGCTAATATAATCCAGTGGTGCTACACCTGGATTCTAAATTCATCTCTTCTGGCTTTCAGGTAAATATTATGTGCATTAATATTTCTACAAATCAGTGAAAACTCAATTGATCGAGTAGATTTTGTATGTATGTATGTATGTATTTATTTATTTATTTATTTTAGATGGAGTCTCGCTCTGTTGCCCAGGCTGGAGTGCAGCAGCACGATCTCAGCTCACTGCAAGATCCTCCTCCCAGGTTCACGCCATTCTTCTGCCTCAGCCTCCTGAGTAGCTGGGACTACAGGCGCGCACGACCACACCTGGCTAATTTTTTTGTATTTTTAGTAGAGACGAGGCTTCACCGTGTTAGCCAGGATGGTCTCGATCTCCTGACCTTGTGATCCGCCGACCTTGGTCTCCCAAAGTGCTGGGATTACAGGCGTGAGCCACTGTGCCCGGCCCAACTAGATTATTTTTAAGGTATATATTCTAACGTTTTCAAATGAAGAGATTAGATGGTAGAGTACTTCTTAATAGCAATAATGGGAAAAACTGTAATAACGTTTATTTACAAAATAATTGCTCTAAAATCTGAATCAGTTTTTTTGTTTTTGTTTTTGTTTTGTTTTGTTTGTTTTCCTGTAGTTTACTTTGGAGTATAAAAAACTGTGTTCTTGGGTTTCTCAACTTAGTTTCCCTTATGGAGTTAAAAATTTACTTGTAATTTTTATTCTACCAAAACTTAGCACAATTTTACTATAACAAAAGTTGAAACATTACCAAAACTAATAAAGAAAATATTAATATTACCAGTACACTCTAGGACTTGTCTGGATATATCACCTGTATGGTTGACTGATTTTATACACGAAGCTAAAAATTCATTTAGGTGCCTTCAATGAAACATCTCAGTGATTCACTTAGACAATGGAAAATTATTTTCTAACCCGTAAAACTACTATAAGTTTTAATCAATCAACAGTTATTAGTTGAACTCCAACTATAATAAAAATAACCTCCACTTCTACAGCATTTGATAGATAAGGTTCTCTTCTATAAATATCACCTTGTTAAATCATCATCTCAAAGACTGGAATTAGTGAGATAACTACATTTTATAGGTAGAAAATATTCCGCAAATGGTCAAGACTACATACCTCTGGTCTTTGCATTCTAAACCAATTTGAGCTTTTTTCCCCCGACTTTTTACTGTATGGTATAAATGCACTAACTTTCACACTCTGATGAAAGTTAGTAACTTCAAGATGCTTTTTTAACTAGTGAGTTAGGTCTATCAAACATGAAAAGATAAAGTAAAAAGGAGATTTTCCTAGTGATTGCACTGCTTAGCGAAAGCTTAGTATACAATGCATACCTGTTACACTTCCTCAAGGAAACTTTTGGAGATTCATCTAGCTCAGATTACTGTCACCCTCCACTGTACTGCTGTATCAATTTATTTAAATGTTAAAGTTTTATTCATTGTAACTTGCCCTCTCTCTGACACATATGACATGATTTGTTCTCACCTGAAATTGCTAAGGTTCCAGAAGGCCAGAACTATTATTTATTTCACTTTATTGTTTTTCTTAATACTTATCAGAGTGACTCTCAACAAATGTTTGTTGAATTAAAAAATACATGGAAGTTGGATCGGCAGAAGTGGTACTGATTTCAATGGAGGAGGAAAGATTGATGTATTTGGGCACCTATTGTGTGTCGAGCACTGGGCAAAGCACTTTTCAATCCTCTGTAGTCATAATCACTTAAGATAAATAGTCTAATCATTAGCATATTTAAAACTGAGTAAACTGATGATCTGCACAATTAAGAAGATTTACTGTAGGTTATAGGTGACAAAGTCAGGAAGTGGTCCAGTTTTGTCATCGAAACACTTGCTGCTTTCGACTCCCAAGTAATGTCCTCCATCTGAGATATCCTTAAGACAATAACTCACAGTCCAAGAGGGCACATCACATTTGTGATTCTGGTTAGAAGTGTAACAATCTTGCTTAAACTGTTTTCACACAGTTCTGGGCTTGACATACCATGTGTTTGGCTCTGTGTCCTCACCCAAATCTCACACTGAATTGTAATCCTAAGTGTTGGGAGAGGGACCTGGTGGGAGGTGATTGGCTCATGGGGTCAGATTTCTCCCTTATTGTTCCCATGATAGTGAGTCAGTTTTCATGTGATCTGGTTGTTCAAAAGTGTTAGCACTTCCCCCTTTGCACTCCCCTGCTACCATGTCAAGACATGCCTGCTTCCCCTTCACCTTCTGCCATGATTCTAAGTTTCCTGATGCTTTCCAGTCATGCTTCCTGTACAGTCTATGGAACTGTGAGTCAACTAAACCTCTTTTCTTTATAAATTACCCAGTCTCAGGTAATTCTCACACTGTCCTTATAGCAGTGTGAGAACAGACTAATACAATACACATTTCCACTTGTATGTTTTCAAATTTTTTTGGAGTTTCACATCAGCAAATCATTCTGCAGACCAACAGCAAATCATTCTACTTTTAAGAAATAAACTTCCCTCCATACATTTACCAAAGTCCAGTTCTGGCTCTTAATTTTGTTAGGTAAATGAATGAGACATCTTGAGTGCCTTGGGCACGTCTTCAAATATGACTCCCATTAACCACTTGTTTTGTCGTCCAGGCTGATCTCAATCTCCCAAAATGAAGTTGTCCACCTGCCTCTGCCTCCCAAAGTCATGACCAACAATGCCTGGCCAAATTTTTCTTTACGGTGAAAGATACAATTTCCCAACAGAGTCAGCATACCTAGTGGTCCAAATGCAACAGAAAATCTTGAGAAATCAGTGAATTAGAAGGAACCTTGATTAAAGCAATAATTTAGAATGGCTTCCCATGTATTCATTCACAGTAATTTTTAAGTACTTGCTATGAGCCAGGTAACTTGCTTAGACATTGAGATACAAAGCTCAGAGACGCTGACTGCTTCAGGCAGTTCACACTCTGGTAAAGCTGCAGTTATTTAAACAATTTTTTTTGTTGTGTTTGTTTGTTTGTTTGTCTCGGTTTTTTGTTTGTTTGTTTGTTTTTTTGAGACAGAGTCTCTGTCCCCAAGGCTTGATCTCGGCTCACCACAAACTCGGTCTCCCAGGTTCACGCCATTCTTCTTCCTCAGCCTCCCGAGTAGCTGGGACTACAGACGCCCTCCACCACACTAGGGTAATTTTTTTTTTGTATTTTTAGTAGAGATAGGGTTTCACTGTTTTAGCCAGGTCTCAATCTCCTGACCTCGTGATCCGCCCGCCTCGGCCTCCCAAAGTGTCGGAATTACAGGCGTGAGCCACCGCACTCGGCCTTAAACAAGTTTTTATAACACAATGATAAAAACCCAAAGAAACCTAAAGAAGAGCAGAATAATTATAGATTATTCAATGATGTCAGGCTTTGCTTGCTTAAAACATTCATCTCTCCAAACCACACGGAAAATGTTTCCTCATCAATGCCCTTCAAGTATCATATTACTATTTTTCTATTAACTTTTGCAATCAGAGGTGTTTTTTGGCATGTGCCAAGTGATCAATAAATGTGTTCACCAGGTTTGCTAAAGATGACAAATGGGCTTGGAGGTTGGTGGATTTGAAGAAAGCAGCTTAATTTGCATAAGAACAAATGGAGAGTGAGATGTAACTAAGGAAAATAGAGACAATTCTTGCTTTACGAAGCTTTATCAATGAATTTCTTATACAATGCAACCTACTAAATATCTGCAAAATACTTTGCAAAGCCTTTGCATTTGTTAGGCTTCCCAGAAGTTCTAAACCAAGAAGCGCAAATATAGTAATGCCTACAATTGCAAATATTAAGTACTTTCCCTAGTGAACTTATGCTATTGTAGTGGTCAAAAGGGCTAAGCACTCACTTAATGAGTGGAAGCTATTGGAAAAACTTTCATTTTATTTTAGTGAGGAATTCAAACATAAATGGTAGTCAAAAGTAAAGACATTTTCAAGTTCCCTCTAGTGACAACATAAGAAAGATAGGTGATATATAGGATTTTATCTCTAGATGCTGGTCTAGAAGCTGGCAGAAAAACAGGTGAGCAATAAAGTAAAACCTTTGGATTTAAGATTCTCAAGACTATGTTTTCTTTCTTTCTTTTCTTTTCTTTTTTTTTTTTTTTTTAATTCAAGTCATTTAATATACCTTCTTGTATACTGCAAATCTCAAGGGCAAAGATACAGTTTGTGAAAACAAAAACGAATAAATAAAAAAGAAAGAAGGAAGAAAAAAGAGAAAGAGTAAGAAGGAAAACAATTTGAGAACAGTTTGGAGAGGCATCATGGTGAAGCCAGTCCTCAACTGAGTCTTGAGAGGGCTCAAGACTCAAGTTGACATCTTGAGTTTCAAAATAACAGATCATTGACTTTGGATATATCATGCTGCCCCTCTTGAGATTTTTGAGAAACAAAGCAATATTTCTTTTGCTGTCTGAATGGCACCATTCTTTATGTGTACATCTGTGCCTCTCATTGCAGGATATTTACTAGGCCTGAAACTTCTACAAACTCCACCCCCTGAAATACTAAATAACAGTGGCAACTGCCCCCCATCGCCATAATTTCATTAACAAGCAAAAATATGGCCCCCCCACCTCCCGCCCCTCATTCACATAAGCTCAGGAGCCTGGCTTTTCTCCTGATTGAAACTATTTACATATAGAAAGGGACTGGATGGAGAGAAAAAGACTGATTCCCATCTCAATTAAGGTTTTATTGTTGTGGTTGTTAGATTGTTTTTGTTTTGATTTGTTTTTATATTCACAAAACAAAACTCAATTTTGGTTAATTAAACAAAAAGATAGTCAAAGGATATTTATCAGAAGAACCAGGGAAGTCACCTAAAAACTGAAGGATGATTAGAAATCAATGTAATTCCTAGAGTTTTTGAACCTTTCTTACTATTTTTGCTGCTGCCTTATAGGATGATTTGTACCCAACAAAGTGGATATCTGAGTATCTTTTATCATATTTCAAATCTCCAGTAGGGAATGTTGTCGGTGCAGTTGGTATCGTGAAGCTCACGTAGGAGCCTCTCAGCTGGAGCCAGGGAGTGAGCCCAGGATGGGCTACTGGGTAAGTACTGCTGTGTAAATTGCCTTATGCAACTAGACATATTCTATTAAGCCTTGACGATATTTTAAATTGTTTGACTTAGTTTTAAAAATCAGAATGTCCTGAAAACAGTTGAACATCACTTTGAAAATGTAATACTCAAGCCATATTGAGACTTTATTTCCTCATCTCTACATATGACTGAAGCTAACAGGTGTTGCCCTTTAGATGGGGTGTTCATTCCTTGTGTGTCAGATAATGAATGTCAGTCTTTGAAGCCACCAAGCTGGCAGCCCTTGCCAATTAAGTCTGTGAGTCCCACATATGTTAGTGAAGTGGTTCTTGGAAGTGTTATTCTCTTGGGATGGACAAAGAAGCACACTAAGAGAAATTCATTGTTAACTTCATATTCAGAGCAATGCCAATTTAAAAAGTAAAAAATATGTGCAGATACGATGCATCAAATATGTAGCTTTAATTTTTTCCTTGTTGCTATTATTTTCCCAGACAGAAAAAAAAGCTAATAATTTCTTCTCAATGTAGAAGTGAAAGAAAAATATGTCAATTTTCAAGAAATAGCTGTGAGCTACTTACAATTCCTTTTAAAAAGCAAGTGAGTTCCTGGAATGTGCTGACTATCCTGTTTTTGGAAACTTCTCTCCTGCTCATTAGCTATTTCACATAAAGTAACAGGACAGTTCCAGAGGTACTATTAATTCATTAGAGAACTGATTGAATTTTCAACTTCACCTTTCTGTGATATCCCATGAATATTTATTCCTCATAAAAATGTCTTCGCTTCTGTATTTCACTTTTGGCTTTTATTTTTTGGCAAAAATACTGTTTTTCCCCCTTTTAGCTACATTTTAACTTGCTATTTGTTTCAACAGTAAAGTATACTTTTTTTTTGCTCTTTTTTTCTATTTTTTTAATCAAGTTCAAAATAGATGATAAAGACAAGTCTTTTGAGAAAGAAACAATTTGTGTTGGCGATTTTTATTTCCAAGCAAAGTAGAATTTCTATTTCCAAGTGAAGTAGAAACTCTTGAAAATTTACTCCTCAGCTTAAAACAATGGGGGTGATAATATTTCTAGCTCTGTCATAGCTAGATTTTAAAAACGTTTTTAAAAGATAGAATGGCTGCATTGATTTTCATTGTGAAGAAACTTTACAATTAGGAATAAAAAAGGGAAATAAAACTGACATCTAAACTTGGTACATTTTTCTGAAAATCAGAGTATGCTCAACGTAAGAGAGATTGCTCATAGTGAATGCTTAGTCATAGTAGTCAGTCATAGTAGTTATTCATATACCTGGACACAGTTTTCAAATTGCAACAATATGCTGAACTCATAAAGTATTGTATGGTTTAAGCCATACAGTTAGAAATATGGATGAAATAATGGAACAATTATAGTCATATAGTTAATTTGTGGAAATGAAATAGTGGACAGTATGATTAGAATCTTTGTTTTCTTTGTTATACTGTATTGATACAGGATTAATTGTATCCATCAAGTTACTTTGCCCATTTCTAATTAATATTAAGAATTTACCTTATATCATATCGAACAGTTATTTCTTAGGGTAGTCTTAAATACCTTGGTTAGCAAGAAAATACGCCAGTCACACCAGGGACCTGACACAGTGCTGAACTTGATTTCTGTTTGCTAAGAATTACTTTTCTATGAAATCTTGCAATGAGTCTCAATTAATCCTTCACCTACTGAAATGATATAAATACAGTTTAGTAATCAGCATGAAAGTCGGTTTTCTGTTTGTATTAGTTATTGACTGCGATGTAACACATCACTATAAATTTAGCAACTTTAAATTATTTACATTTTTGGATCAAAGTCCAGACAAGAAGCTGGGCACAGTGGAACATGCCTGCCATTCAAGCTACACAGGACCTGAGGCAAGAGGGTCACGTGAGCTCAGGAGTTTAGAACTGTAGTTCATATGATTGTGCCTGTGAATAGCCACTGCACTCCAGCCTGGGCAATAAAACAAGACCCTTATCTCCTTAAAAATAATAATAATAAAAAAAAAACTTAAAAAAGGCCAGACCTGGCTTAGATTGGCCCACTTTTTAAAGCCTCTCATGAGGCTGTAGTCAAGGTATCAACCTGGGTTGAGGTATTGTCTGAAGACTCAACTGGGGCAGGATCCAATTCCAGATTCTCATGGTTGTAGGTAGAATTGATTTCTTTTTGGGCTGTTGGAATGAGGGCTACAGTTTCTAGCTGTCTGTTGCTCTCAGGCCACCTCAGTTCTTTGCCTCATTGGCATTTCCAAAATAAAAACTCACTATGGAGGTACAGTTTTATGTAACATCATCATGAAAGTGACATCTCATACCTTTGCCATATTCTATTGATTAGGAGGAAGTTGTAGGTCCCACCCAAAGTCAAGGGAAGATAATATATAAAATATGAATACTAGAGATGGGGACCATTGGGGCCTATCTTTGAGTTTATTTGTCATGCTGTTGTACATACTAAATGCTTTAGTCTTTTTTAGTTTCTACTGCACTATTCCAGATAAAAGATTAAAGCAGAAGTATTGCAAAAAAGTATGGTTTTCATTTGTTATTAAAATTTACACCAAATAAATAGAATAAAGCACTAGATAAAATTTGCTATTGTATTTGACCTTATGATTTATTTTAGTAATACTTCATTTGAACTACATGATATATGGAGAAGTGTGAGACTGGTAATTGTATCTCAAAGGCTACAAGAAGCAAAACTTACATGTAAACTTCTTTGTGACTATGCCCATAGTATCTGTGAGAAAAAATTTACAAGACAGTTTCCAATTTAGGCACAGATTTATACATATTGGAATGGATAATTTTGATCAAAGAAGGCGACTTCATTTTGATCAATGAAGGCTGCCCAACCTCCAAATTCAATGGGCATCTTCAGATAACTTGGGAATGTCATCACAATGTAAGATAAACTTGAATGCCATATGGCGTATTCTAAATATGTCTGGTGTAACATATTTAGAAATATATGTGCTTTAAAAGAGGCACTTCTGATTCCCAAGGGGAATAGCTGCATTATGAAAATTAAATTAAGTATCATCATTTCAGGGACAAATCAGCTACAGTTAAAGGAGGCCAATTAAAAGCTTTTCTACCCAATGAATAACTTTCCTTAGTTGACATGCTATTTGGTATTAACACAGTGATACCAGCTGTAATCAAAAACAATAATAAGTCCTGCTTAGATAAATCAATCTTTCTAGTAAACATGTAATCTTGTTTTATATATTGTTGCATTAGATACGGTATAAACCAAAAAATTCCCTATTTATGAAATTTCCTCTTTGAATAATGAGGTCCGCTAACCAACTGGTATCCACTTTTGGAGGCACTTCCAGCAGAAATATCTCCTTATGTGAACTGGAATTTAAACATTATAGTCCACTTATTTCTTGATTCCTTTATTTGAAGTAACCTGAACTTAAATAACTTACCCTATTCATAAGTTTATATTTCTGAGATTTATTTATACAATTTTAAGTCCATGTTAAAGGTAAATGGGTGACTTAAAAGCAAATTTTCCCAGCTTTTTATGCAGGTTTATTGTCATTGTATCCAATGTTGCTTATTGCCATTTAATCCATTGTGTTCAATTGTCATTGTATCTATTAAATAGAGAAATTGCTAGGAAATCGAAATGCTGATACAATTCAATATAGTATCAGTAATTCAATTTTTGAATGTACCTCAGGACATTCTACTGCATCAACTTTGGACTTTTTTGAGTACCTTTCTACCAATTAGATTTTACCCTTAGTAAGAATTATTAATATAGTTTAACTATTTATAACTTCTTTACATGTACTCTTAGAGGGGTAATATGTGATTTAAATAACACACATTCACACTTCTATGTAAAATACAGAATGAGAAATTTCTGGAGGATGAGATAATTATGAACACATATCTAATTTTATTTTCTTATCATACTGCAGTGTTTTTCATACCCAGGTTTAGGAATCTATATGGTAAGAGTATAATATTAATGGTTGGTGCAAAGCAATGATGAAAATGTTGCCATAAGGAGATATATTAAAAACAAAAATTGGTAATTAATAATTTTAATTCAACATAATGAAAAAACAAAGTGAAATCAATTTATACTATCCCAAACCTATTGTTACTCAGTTGCTTTGAAAGTAATAGTTAGAAAACAATCATGGAAAAATTCAGTATTTTATATGCAACTGAAGAACACTTTAAACCAATTTGAAACAAGTGACTAGATTTCATTGGTTTGTATGTTTCCAATAAGTGCATTATAGTATTTGGCGTTTACTGAAATACAATCACTTAAGAAGCAATTACTTACAAGAAAGCTAAACATTTACTTCAGAAGTTTTGCTTTATAAAATTTAAAGTTTAAAATACAAAATTCTGATTAACAAATCACAATAGTAGAGTTATTTCTATTGTTAATAAATTTTAAGTTAAAAAATACATGTGTTCTTATGTAAAAGATAAAGTGATTATTAAAAAGTATTTAGCCAACTTCTATAAAAATATAAAAATTATAGATTGGTTCATTTGCTATTCAAAAGGGAGGCCACAAAGCAGTATAGATATTTTCAATCATATTTGTGTGATTTAATACAGTTGATCAACACGTTGAGTTAGTGGCACATCTTTTCCTAAGGTCATTAACTTCAAATTGTGTCTTATGTCCAACTTTGAAGCCTATGCTTTATTTCTTCATATGAATACATTTGCATTAATCTAAAGCTACTTCATCTTCAAGCTCCAACAGAAGTTATTTGTTTTCCTTTAGGTCTTATCCTTCTTGTTTAAAATGCTTACTCCGCTCAATGTTACTGTCAAGACATTTTGTCATTGAAATATATGCTGCCTTGCTCTGAAATATGTTTTCATAGGTTCATGCAGGAAACTTCTAGGGCTATAGGAAATACAATATCATGTTTGGTTCATTGATTCTGGCCCTGTCAGACTTTGTCATATGAACGTCATTATGTAGAATTATTTTTATTATACTTCTGCTAAGTGGAATTGTAACTCTGACATTTGCCTTACCAGAAGTAGAGACTTTGAGTAGGCAAGTACCATTCAAAGGTTTCCACGGTCTTGACCTATGTCACTTGTTGGCTCACATATGACTATTTTCAATCAGAAACTCTTTACTGTTAAGTAAGAGTACATTTTTATGGTGAAATGTAAAGATAATACTTCAAGATTATTGAATATTCATTTGGGGGTTACATTAGTTTGGCAAATTCTTTTTGAAGAGTGAATTTTGAAAACAGAGAACTTGAGAGAGAGAGAACATTGCAATACATATATGGGATACAGTACTAGATATCACCAAAGTTTAAGAACAGCCCTTAAAAGGGGGAGATGAGCATGCAAAATACGTATTTTAAATGCAAACTAATTAACTTTTAAATGCTTAATATTCTTCCACATAAAAATATTATGTCACTTAGTAGCATAGAGTGATAGGTGATTACATATTCACTCTCTGTGTAATTTGTATACTTCCTTTCTGAATAGAGTTCAGTCCTTTCAATTTACTTGATCCTGAGCAAATTTGAGGGTTGCTAATGGGTATAGGTTAATCTAAATGCCCATGATTTTTGAAACTATGTAAGTTACTTAGTCTATGTATTAGTAGTTGTCAAAAGGACATTTAGAAGTATAGTGCTAGGTGATAGTCCACAAAATTGGTTTTCTTATCTAGTGAGTTTTAAATAGCAATTTATCCTAGGGTATCTTGTTATTTTGAAGAAGGAAAATAATTTGATCTAGTACAGTAAAGTTCTGGCTTTAAATGGCAATCCAAATTACCAGATGACCTTTAATTGAATCCTAAATGAAGTCAGAGGTAGGAGAATCATAGGTATTTGAATAATATTTCATATCAGTGACCATTAATTTATTCTTCAAACTTGGAAAATAAGACTTCTTAATTTTGGATTTTATAGATGATTTGCCTTCTCACAAAATCTCTGACCTAAACATGGCGTGAAAATTTTAAAAACAAGTTTTGATGAACTAGGAAATTCACAGTGTTTTTGCTATGTGATGATTTACTTTCTACGAAAACTGACCTGTGTTTTATAGTTTTATAAAACCAACATTCATTGTTATTTTGACTTTAAACTTTGGTCTATACAGGAACTGAAAAACTGTAAAAAGGTATTCACATTTTTTAATATTAAGAACATATACCCCAGAGAAGGGGGCTTTCACTTCTGTACATAACTAAGCACAATTTAAGCAGAACGTATGCTTTTAATTTAATACACATTTAACTTTGCAACCTAAATAGCTGACTAAAATTTGTCTGATAAATACAAAGTAATACATAGTTTCATATTTGGGGTGGCTTACCCTGTGTGATCGGAATGGTTTCCCTGTCCTCAACATGCAGTAATTCAGGGTCCTGATTCATATTTAATAAGACATTATTAATGCAAGAGTTTACTCTTTATAATGCAGTTTATATGTTTAAGATTCGAGTCCTACAATCTAGTTTACATGTAAACAAATTGTAAAATACATGTATTTGCTTTTCATGACTTAATTGTGTAGTTTCCAAATGTCAGATACACCCAGTTTACTGTGATTCAGTGAACTATTCTTATAGGCTGAACAATGCAGTTAAAGAAAAATGCAGATAAAACACTGCCACTTAACACATCACTAGACTGGCTAAAACTTCGAAACATTAATCAAAGCACACGAAACACTTAATTTCGAATGTGCGGAAGAACAAAAAGATCTCTGAAAATTCATTGAAGGACGAAGAGTCTAGCACCAGAGACCTGTAATCATGATGGCTTGCGCTGCAAGATGCTGATCATTGCCATAGCAACAGACTGTGTTTTGTTACATCATGGAAATCAGGAAAGTGTGAGTTATGAGTGCAACACCCCACCGAGGGGACAAATTCAAAGCTATTATGAGAAAGGGTAATATAAGATGTAGTCATAGGTAAAGATGAGCATTTTGAAAAGGGTAATTACAAAAGCACACGAAGATAGATGAGCAGCTCATGAAAATTCGAGTCTACTTTTGTAAGTGAGGCTTTTATTTGTAACCATTCTTAACCACTGTTATCACTGGCTTATTTTCTTCTTCCTTTTGTAAAATAAGACACAACAGCAAACAGCTTTGAAAAGAAATTACAATTTTTTTACTTGTTTTATATTCTAGGAGACTCTCTTTTCTACTGCTATCAATTCAAAGAGAAATATAAAAAGATTTTTAACTTTCATGTATTGTAAATATTGCATCATCAAATATTCAACTGTACTTATACTGTGGGATTACAGATGTCACATATTAAAGGTACATGTTCCAAGCATATGTACATGTATTCCATTATTATGAGCATGTTAGACTCAAACGTGTTGATACGTTACTAAGTACAGTGTTGATTTGTATAAGAAACCCATATTAAAAAAAAACCTTAGGATAGTCAGAATTTCATTTCTAATAGTGCTAGCATAATGTCAAAGTGGACTGATGTTGCCACACATAGCAATAATAAAATCTAAACATAATGCAATAAGCAGATGCCTGAAGGTACTGGGGAATGAAGAGAAGCAGGCAGGTGTGGAACACAAATTCTGATGGAAGCTGTATGGTGTGAGTTCCCCTCTGTTGTTTCAGTCTGAGGGACAGGAGAAATGAGCACACATGAAGTTGGGAAGGAGGTAGCAGGGGAAACAGCACAGTTTGCCTGGCCTCAGGAGCCACAGTTAGGAGTCACGGAAATTCAGCCTAATTGAAAACAGGGTGAGATACCTATGACAACGTCTTGTATTACATCTTGAATTTTTTTTTTCTTGTAAAGGCCAGGGAGAAGATCTCAGATTTCTGCCTGGTCACATCTTGGGCTGATCCTTGAATCATGCATGAGCGGAACAGAATCAGAGAAACTCAGAGATAACAGATCTGAATTGAACCAGGAGCTACTCTCCAAGAAACATTTTGCATTTTGTAGTTATTCAAATTAATTGCCTGCTAAAACAAAGGAAACGTTTCTTACAGAAAATAACAGATTTCAGCACTTCCAGTTGTTAATATTCATGATGTCTAAGATACTGCCAATAGATAAGTTTCAAAAAAAATGATAAAATCATGGGCCTCAGAGGAATAAAAATGAACAGACATGATTTTACTTATTTATTTATTCTATTTGTTAGATATTGTATTTAGTTCAAAAATATATCAGGAATCTTGAAATAAATGTTCAAATGGAGGAAAAACAGTTTTTTTCCCCCCATAGCAGAGAGTGAAGTCAATTGAAATTTTACCAGACGGGAGAATCTGCATGTTTATAGGTCACTTATGCTTTGCAGAGTTATGAAATAGCTCAAAGAGGATGAAAGGTTAAAATCAGAAAGCTATGCAAACTGGTTGTATTAGGCTACTCTCACATTGCTATAAAGATATACCTGACTGGGTGATTTATGAAGAAAAGAGGTTTAATGAGCTCATGGTTCTGCAGCTTGTATGGGAAACACGGTGCTGGCATCTGCTCGGCTTCTGAGGAGGCCTCAGGAAACTTACAATTATGGCAGAAGGTGAAGGTGGCCAGGCACGTCACATGGTCAGAGTAGGAGCAAGAGAAAGACAGCAGGGAAGTGCTACATACTTATAAATGACCAGATGTCATGAGAACTCAATCACTATTGTGAAGACAGTGTGGAGGGGGACGGTGCTGAACCATTTATGAGGAATTTGCTCCCATGATCCAATTACTTCCTACCAGGTCCCACCTCCAACATTGGGGATTACAATTCAGCATGAGGTCTGGGTGACGACACACATCCAAGCTGTAACAGTGGTTTAGCCAATTTGCAAAGAAGTTTGCAAGGTTTCTTTGTTTTTGTTTCTGTTTGTTTGTTTTGTTTTGTTTTTAAGACAGAGTCTCACTCTGTTGCCTAGGCTGGAGTGCAGTGGCACAGTCTTGGCTCACTGCAACCTCTCCCTCCCGGGTTCACGCCATTCTCCTACCTCAGCCTTTGGAGTAGCGGGGACTACAGGCACCCGCCACCACACCAGGCTAATTTTTGTATTTTTAGTAGAGACAAGGTTTCACTATGTTGGCCAGGTTGATCTCGAACTCCTGACCTCATGGTCTGCCTGTCTCGGCCTCCCAAAGTGCTGTGATTACAGCGGTGAGCCACCATGCCTTGCCACAATTTTCCTTTATAAAGTTAAATATATACTTACTTTATGACCTACGCATTTCCTTCTGAGGTATTTATCCAAGAGAAATGAAAACACATGTTTACACAAAGACAGACATATGAATGGTCATATAAGTTTTATTTATAGTAGCCCCAAACTGGAGAGTACCCACGTGTCCATTAACCAGTGAATAAATAAACCCTTCTGCATTCATACAGTGAAATTAAACTCAGTAATACAAAGAATAAGCTGTGGAAACATGAAACAGCACAGACGAATCTCAAAATTATTCCGCTAAATGAAAAAATATAGACACAAAAGACTAGATGCTGTATAATACTATTTATCTCAAATTCTATAAAAATCAAAATTTGAGTTACTATAAACAGATTGGTGTTGCCAAGAATTGGGAGTGGGAGAGTATTCCTTGCAAAGAAGCATGAGAGAATCTTCTTGGGAGATGTAAATGCTCTGTATTTTACTGTGGTAGTGAATTCGCAACCATATATACTTGACAAAATTCAACAAAGAGCACTGCTATGGTTTAAATGTGCCCCTCCAAAATTCATGTTAAAACTTAATCCCTACTGTGGTGGTACTGAGGTAGGGACTTTGGGAAAGTGATGAAGTCATGAGGATTCTAGCCTCATGAATGGAATTAATAACTTTTTAAAAGATGCTTCAGAGAGCAGTTTGGCCCATTCATCCCATCGGCGGTGTGACGACACAATGTTCAGCCCCTTACCCTTTGTAGAACTCAACAACAAGGCACCATCTTGGAAGCAGAGAGCGAGTCCTCACTCAACACTGAATCTGATAGCACCTTGATCCGGGTCTTCCCCAGTCTGCAGAACTGTGAGAAATGTATTTCCATTATTTATAAATTACCCAGTCTGTGGTATTTTGCTCTTGCAGTAAGAATGAACTAAACAGAAATTAGTAATGAGAAGTGGAATGCTGCTGTAACAAAATGCCTACAAATGTGGAAGCAGCTTGTGGTGGTGAATACTGAGTGTCAACTTGATTGGATTGAAGGATGCAAGTATTGACTCTGGGTATGTCTATGAGAGTGTTGTCAAAGGAAATTAACATTTGATTCGGTGGACTGGGAAAGGCGGAGTCACCTTAATCTTTTTGAGACAGATGGTGACCACCATCTAATCAGCTGCCAGCGAATATAAAGCAGTCAGAAAAACGTGAAATGACGACAGTGGCCTAGCCTCCCAGCCTGCATCTTTCTCCCATGCTGGATGCTTCCTGTCCTAGAATATCGGACTCCAAGTTCTTCAGTTTTGGGATTCGGACAGGCTCTCCTGCTCCTCAAGCTTGTGGGACCTTGTGATCATGTAATTTAATACTTAATAAACTCCTTTATATATCTATTCTATTAGTTTTGCCCCTCTAGAGAAAGAGAACCCTGAGTAATACACAGCTTTTGAAGATGGTCAGACTGGAGCACTTTGTTGGTGAATGCTAGAAGAAGCCTATGGCTCCATGAAGAGGGTGTTCAAGGTTGTCTGGTGAGGGCTCAGAAAAAGATGTGAGCTGTAGAGATAGTTATAATCTTCGAGATTGCTTAAGTGGTCATCATTAGAATGCTGATAGAAGTATAGACAGTTAAAGCCATTCTAATGAGGTCTCAAATAAAAATGAGGAAGAAGGTATTGAAAATTAAAGAAAATGTCATCTATAAAGTGGCAAAGAATTTGGCTGTATTATGTCCCTGTTCCAGTATTTTGTGGAAGGCAAAACTTAAGAGCAATTGTTAGAATAGGTTGCTAGGCAGACATGAGCAGGGCAGGAGAGGCACCCCCACCCCCAAGAATGTTAGGCAACCGTAAGGTGATAGTCATGTGATCGTTAGACTGTCTGTCTAAAATGATAATTGTTCACAGCCAGCAGCAAGGAAAGGCAGCCTGCAAACAGACAGAAAATACCTGAAGCTTCCAGTAAGATCTTAGGAGTTGGGCGAGCAGCTCAAGCATGCATACTAAGGGGCAAATGGTGGAATTTAACTGGTATGAGACCTTCCTCTAGGAACATTTGACTACTAAGGGAAAAAATGCCTCTGATATGGTTTGGCTGTGTCCCCACCCAGTTCTCATCTTGAATTGTAGCTCCCATAATCCCCACGTGTTGTGGGAGGGACCTGGTGGGAAATAATTGAATCATGGGGGTGGTTCCCCCGTACTTTTCTCATGGTAGTGAATAAGTCTCACAAGATCTGATGGTTCTCTAAAGGGAAAAGCATTTTCACTTGGCTCTTATTTATCTCTTGTCTGCTGCCATGTAAAACATGACTTTTGCCTTCCACCATGATTGTGAGGCCTCCCCAGCCACATGGAACTGTGAGTCCATTAAAACTTTTTTTCTTTCTGAATTACCTGGTCTTGGGTATGTATTTATCAGCAGTGTGAAAATGGTCTAATACAGCCTCAAATGAGCATGTGCAAAACTTGAGTAAACATATTGCACATACAGCCCCCCCAAGTGCTGGCAGGCCACTGTATATGTGGAAAGCCTGCCCCAAGGACAAATCAAAAGAGGAGAAACACAAACCTCAGAACTATGCCAATGTATAAAATCCCCAAGTCAAGGGCTGAATGCAGCACTTGGATCTCTCAAGTTGTCTGCTTGGCCCTCTTCTAAGTGTACTTTACTTCCTTTTGTTCCTGTTCTAAAACTTTTAAATAAACTCAGTCCTGCTCTAAAACTTGCCTCTCTCTCTCTCTCTCTCTCTCTCTCTCTCTGTCTCTCTCTGCCTTAAAACTACTTCTGCCACTTGACTGAATTCTTTCCTCTGAGGAGTCAAGAATTGAGTTGCTGCAGACCCATCAGATTTGCTTCTGCTAACACAGTGAACTAAGATATTTGGTGGAAGAAATCTCAAAGTTTGAGAGTGCTACATGGTTTCTCTTGATGCTTCTAAATGTGAGAAGGAAGAATTAATTAAAGGTACCATTTATAGTAAAATGAGAAGTAGACTTAAAAATTTGGAAAATTTTAAGACTGACCAGACTGTAAAGAATAAAAAGGCATGTTTTGGAGAGAACAACAGGGGTCTTCCAAGTGAACTTTTGATAATGTTAGTATGCAAAAGAATGAAAGATTAACCCCAAATGCATTTTGGAGATCTTGGCTGCAACACCCATCAAAGGCCAAGACTGCCAGGGCCTTGAAGGCAGAATAGTTTCAAAAGAGGAGTCCAGAAAACTTATGGGATTTTGGAGCTCGTTGCCCAGTGCCCCCTCATGTCTCTGCTGCCGGAATTCTGGTGAAGCACTTTTTGGCTGCCCCAACTGTGGTTCAAGCAGTCCAGGTACACCTTATACTGCCCCTCCAGAAGGCACAAGTAGTAACCTTGGTGATACCCATGTGGTGCTAACTCTGCAGCTACACAGAGCTGTGGGAGCATGACTACCTCCACCTACATTTCAAAGGATGCCCTGGAAAGCCTGGATTCCCTGGAAAGCCTGGATTCCCTGGAAAGCCTCGATGGTCAGGCAGAGAACTGCTACAGGTCAGAGCTGTTGCAGAGAGTCCCTGTTAGGGCAATGCCTAACAGAGCTATGGGATAGTCCCCACTAGAGCAATGTCTAGTGAAGCCATGGGAGGGAGTGGGGTGAGGGAATCTCCCAGAACTGTAGCACCACTAGTGTGCAACTTCAGCCTAGGAGAGTCACAGGTACAACACTCCAAACTGTAAGAGCTGCAGTGTAGGCTTTTCCCAGAAAAGCCGTGAGGGTGGACCCTTGTGGGCTCAACCCAGGCCCCAGTGTATCTGGAAGATGAGACATAGAGCCAAAGAAGACTACTTTCAGGCTGCCAGATTTAATGTTGTTTGCTTTGTTGGGTTTTGGATTTACTTGGGACCTTTACGCTTCTTGTCTATTTCTCCTTTTGGACTGGTAATGTCTATTCTATGCCTGCCCCACCATTGTATTTTATAAGCAGAAAAGTTGCTTGATTTTTCAGGCTAGGAACTGAAGGAGAATTTGCCTGAGGATGAATCACACTCGCAGTCTCACCTGTCTCTGACTTAGATGACATTTATTTGAGACTCCGGCCTCAGACTTTAAAACTGATGCTAGAATAAGGTAAAACTTTGGGAACTATTGAAATGAAGTATTTTGCATGTGAGGAAGGCATGAATTTTGGGGGACCGGGATATAATGCTATGGTTTGAATATTTGTGTCCTTCCAAAATTCATATTGGAATTTAATCCCCATTGGGGTGGTATTAAGATGTGGGACCTGTTGGGAACTGATTAAGTCACGAGGGCCCTGCCCACACTAATGGGACCAATGCTCAAAGGTTTCCAAGAGCTTCTTGGCCCCTTCATGTCTTTAGTCATATGAGGACAGAGTGACCCATTTCTTTCTGAAGATGTAGCAACAAGGCATCATTTTCAGAAGCAGATTAAGTCCTTACCAAAAATAAATTATTCCAGCAACTTCATCTTGGACTTGCCATTCTCCAAGGCCATGAGAAATAAATTCCTATTATTTCCAAATTACCCAGTCTGTGGTATTTTGATATAGCATCAGGAGTGGATTATGGACAGGCACATTTTAAGCAGATTTTTTTATTGCAAGTAAATAATACTTCAATACAACTAGATTTTTAAAAATACTTGCATTTTTAGGTAGTTGATGTTGAAACAATATACAATTTAATTATAACTTTAAATATGCACATAAATTGATGTACTGCATTTATGGAAATTATTGAGAAGATGAATTTGTACTAATTATAGATGGGATGATCTATAACTTATTTCAAAATTACTATTTAGTACATAAAAGCAGTTTTAATGTTCATCCCATCATTTCAGTAATGTTTGTCTGAAACCAAACATTCTGCATAAATTAGCAAGAAAACTACAAAGCTGTACTAGTATGTTGTATAGGTAGCATTTTAATTCTACTAAATTCAGCCAGAAATTATTGAAAAAAAACCCTGTTATCTGAAAACTCATTCATTTTAATCATTGAAACATACTGAAATTCATTTAATTGCTGTCTTGTATTTTACTTAAAATGAATAAAGCAATGCAGGAAATATTTTAGCAGCACATAGTCCAATTTTCACACAATTGTCTTGAGAAACTAACTATAACAATTTAGCAAACCTAATAAAAATAGCCAGGGTTTATTGTCAGAAAAAGTTCTAAGTTTGAATCTCAAATTTATTCTCATGTGATGTAAGAAGATTTACCTTAATGTATTAAATCCTAGTTTACAACAGTTAAAAAGGGGGCTGCCAGGAATGCAGATGGCATTGTGAAGCTGGAAGAGACAGGTATCAGAATCTCTCTTGAAGCCTCCAGAGGCCAACCCTTTACACACTTTGGCTCCAGTGCAGTGAGATAGTTTAAAATTTCTGACCTCCAGTCCTCCAGACTTACTGGCATATTATTTTCAATTGCTACTGTAACAAATACCACAAATAGTGATGTAAAACAGCACAGATTTATTATCTGACAGTCTAGAGGCCAGAAATTTAAAATCAGTTGCAGTTTACAACAGGTAGGTGTCCATAGGGCTGGTTTCTCTTGGAGGCTTCAGGAGAGAATCTAGTACCTGTTTGTCCAGCTTCGTGAGACCACCTGCACTTCTTGCTGCCCTTGTTTCCACCTTCAAAGCCAGCAGCACAACATAGTCAAATTTCTTTCTCTCCCATTCTGAATTTCCTGCTTCTCTCTTATAAGAAACACTGTGATTAAATTGGGTCCAGTGGGATAATCCAGTATAATCTCTCCATTCCCAAATCCTGAATTTAATCAGATTTGCAAATTTTGTTTTGCCATGTAACGTAGCATATTCCCGAGTCTGGAAATTAGGACAGGAACATTTTGGCGGTGCAATGTCAGCCTACCAACCACCCTGAATGGTGCCATCAGTTGAGCTGTCTGTGGTGACTACAAAAGACAAGGGCCTTGACCTCATGAACTTTACAGTAGGGTAGGAATTTTAACAAATCCTAGCAAGGTGATGTAGTACAATAAATAATGTATGGCAAGTGGTAGACACAAACTCTTACCTAGTTATTAATATTTAAAGAAGGAAAATGAGAAATGCAATGCTTTGCATAGTCCACATTAAAAAGTAATACTAATTTAAAAATGGAAAGTAATTTTAAATGTTTCTGTAAAACTTATATGGAGAGATGAGAACAATGGCAGAGAATGCCATTCCAGTAGTAATTTTTATAATTTGTTGTGGTTAAGATTAAAGCAGGAATGTGTTTATGTACAATAAAATTAAGGAAATATATGTAGAAGATTTTTTTGAGTACTTTTTATTGGCAGAATCTATTATTTACCCAAACATTGGCATGTAAAAGATAGATCTACAGTTTGGAGGATAAGACCGTGAGCCTGAGGAAGGCTGCTTAAAATGGTCGGGACCCAGGACTCAGCATGAGTTGAACCGGAGTCTAAGCTTTCTGGGATATTGCTCTTTCAAGAGCAAAGTAGTTTGTGATGTTCTGGGTGAAGAACATGGAAGAAAATGTTAAAGCAGAATGAAACATCAATTAGCTGACAAATACATGTAATCAGGGGTGTCATGGTGACGGTGCTAACAAGGGGAAAACAAGAGTCTCCAGGAGTGCCACTGCCGTATTCAACATTTCAGTTAAGTCATGATTTGAACAGCTTTGCTGTTAACATTGAACAAAGTGATTTTCTTTACCAGAGATTTTTTTTTGACAGAAACCTGTGTTTTCAGCCAATTTATTCAAATACATAGAGATAATTGCATCTGTACTTTTTAAGATATCTTGTGATTTCTTAAGAGGAAACTCCAAAATAAATTTATTGCATGGAAGGGTCATCATTTTAATGAGCTTTCAAATTATTCCTTCTAACACTTTTTTTTTCTTTTTAACAAATTAGGAATTTTACAAGTATTATTTTGGAAAATTTGATGATACATGCATTTTATTCTGCTTTCCAGTTGGTTTTTGTGTGTTATGAAGCCTGGTGACATTGTCCTAAGATATTTAGTAGCCCTGGAAAGAATTCAAGTTTATATTTTTTATCTACAACTTACTACATTGAAAATAATCGGACATAGAGAAACATTTAAGTGAATAGCTTGTGTCCATGAACCCTTTACCTGCCACAATTATTTACATTTTGTCTAATTTATTTAACCTTTTGAGATACTATTTGAGATATTCTTTTGAGGTATTTTGAGATAATCAAATTTTTCTTTGATGAACCACTGGAGAAAAAGTAAGTTGTAGACATAATGACATTTCACCTCTAAATACTTTAGCAATAGTTTTCTAAGAACTAGGATATTCTCTCTGATGTAGCCATAATACAGTTACCACATTCAAGGAATTTCATGTTAATAACATATTCATGTTTTTCAACTTTCTAATAAAATATTTTATAATATTTTTTATACAGAATTTACTTAAAGAGTGAACACTACCATTAATTTTTACATTTATTTAACTTTCTTTAATTTAGAATAATTATCCAGGCTTTTTTTGGTTCATCGCCTTGATAATTTGGAAGTACCTAGGTCACTTGTTGCACAACTGGATTTTTCTCTCATTATTCAATTCATACAGCGTGAGTTTGTGCCATCTTTAGCGATGTTAAGTTGGATCCCTTGGTTTTCTTCATTGTTAAAAGTGTCATTTTCTCTTTGTAATGACTAAGTCATCTGGAGGATGATGTTTTGAGATTGTGATTATCCTGTTTACCAACAACATTTTTACTCAATGGTTTAGTATCCATTGCTGATTCTTCCCTCATTAATCATTACTTGGATATTTGGCATTTATCATGCTGCATCTTTCTGAAGAAAGAGAGCTTTACTCTTTCTCTTTTTTCGTAGTTTTTATTATAATTATGGATTTGTGAATTTTTTATAAAAGACATTGTAACCCATACTGTCATGATTTCTTTAGGTCCTGGAATTTTCTCATATTTTGTGAGTGGGGACCCTGTAAAATGGTTCTTGTGTTTTCTGAAATGCCTGCATCAGTTTCTGAGTGCTGCTTTTTTTTCCCAGCAAAACAGAATCTTTCAGATGCATCAGTTACAGTTCCTGCCTTACATCTGGAACCTGTTATTTCTCCAAGGAACCCTTCTTGCTTTTATTGGGGAATGACATTAGAGCCCAATATCTAGGCACTAGGTGTGCTCATTGGTACTGGGATAGCATTCCCTCTAGGTCGTTTCAGTCAACTGAGCTAGAAAAAAATACTAACAATTGGTAAGTTCACACTAATACCTTCTCAGTCAATTTAACAACACAGGATTATTTCTATCCTTCCCTTTTCAACATTTATATCATATTTCTCCCACAATAATCTCTCTACTTCCCCAAATGACAGTATGTTCACTAGTAAACATTATAATATAAACAACACATACAAAATCATTTGAATTTAGTAAACTAATGTTACTAAAACAATTTTAAATGTAGTTCAAGGAGATTTTTTTTTACAATTAGAATATATCTAACTGATATCATTTTGTAAGATCACTGTGTAAAAATTAATTTTTTTCTTTGTTGTTCTCTTTTCAATTTTATGTACAATTAGATTTTTATTTTTATGCTTATATTTAATTGTATTTCTCCTATTCTTACTTTAATTTTGTTTTATGAATATGTAAAACAACAAAATCAAAATCAAAACCATAGTAAAACGTATCCTTATAAAGGTTTTATTTCACCTTTTAGAATTAGATTGTGAATCTATTTCTAGATTCATTATGTCACTTCATTATGGTGTAAAGTATGGATTAAAATTTACCTATTATCAATTAGCTATCCTTTTGTTCAAGTACCATTTATTGAAAAATCCAATTTTTGATTGATTGCAAACTATTCATATACATATTCATGTGACATTTTTCTGAATTGATCCATATCTATATACTATTAGTACAAACATGCTTAGTTTATTTTAACAGATGAGTAAAACCAACGTAAATTTATTGACATAACTGATATGTTTAATCTGAAGCTAGTCTTTGTCTCTATATAGGTTTAAATATATATTTATAAATGTACAAATATTCTGCATTGATTTCTCCATATTATACTTTTAAAAATATGTCTATAGTGTTTTGGTATTCAGAAAGGCTTCATATTTTTCTTCTAATGCTTACCTTTATATTAAGACCTTACATAATACTGTAAGTTCCAGTTATTATTAACTAGCTTTCTACTCTATGGATTTCTGTTTTATCAGATAGTCTTTGACACAAACCTATGGTGTCGTCAGTGAGGTTATCTTATTATATAATTTTCTAAATTTTCTACTCATATCTTGTATTTCTTTTCAGCTGGAGCATACAATATTTGTTATTCTTCCACTTTATCTCCACTTTGTTTTAATCTTATATCTGCTATAAATACATGAGTTTCTTACTATTAGTCTTTTTGCTAAAATTTCTCCCACTAACACTGGGGTGTCGAAGTTTGTTCTCTAGGGATTTTTTTTTAAATGGTTTCAGAGTATGGTGTTTATGGAGTTATTGCCTATATAAAACTCATTTTCTAAGACCTTGGTGCTTGAAGTACAGCCTTGTCTAATACATAGTTCTTGGCTTACCCTTTTCACGTTTTAATTTCTTGCAAATCTGCCTCATTTCATTCTTGCAAAAAGTCTGATACCAAGTTGATTTTTATTTTCTCCTCCTCTAATTTCATTTTTGTTGGTGGGGTGATAAATGACTTAGTATCTTTTTCGTGGTGGACCTCACAGTTTTTGTTTGCTTGTTTGGTGTTAGCTTTAAAGTCTAATCATTTTATTAGGGTAGGATATATCACTGAGATGACCATTTCAGATCAATTTCCCCAGATATACTAAGGACACATTCTATATGGAGGTTCAAGTCTTAATTTATTTGCGTAAAACTTTCTTAGGCAGTTTTAAATATACGTCCTATTCCATTATTTTGTTTTTAATGAACTCTATGCATATTATGTTCTTATCTTGTATATCAATCAATAAATCTTTTCACTTCTTTGTTTCATGTTTTTTAACCTCGTTATTTCCTTCTCATTGTCTCGACTGTTGACTTTCTTCACGTCTTGTATTTAGTCATTATTTCTAAGATTATTTGGAGTTATTTAAAATTTCTTCATTTATTATAGATAGTTGTTAATTTATGTCATCTTATTTTTTCTATTCTCAGTTTTTGACACTGTAACACAAGGCATATGCAAATTATTTAAGGAGTTTTTTGTTACGATTTTCTTCTGCTTCATGGGGAAGACTTTTACCAGCTGAAATGTTATTTATCATTTTCTGTTTTTTCTCGTAATGCATCTGTATGAATGATTTTCTCTACTCCCCATCAATAAAAGTGATGTGCAGTTGTGCTGAGCATTTGGGTTAGTTTATTTCTCAGGTTATGCCTGAACAACAGACTCTGAAGTAGTTTCACCTGCAGAATATTTATTAAGGGGCACTCAAGATTAACACCTGGGAGGTAGTGAAAGAAAGCTGTAGTGGGTGGCAGAGGGAGAAAGAGATATCTAATTCAGGCTCAAGAACAGCTTTGGCTGTCCCCATGAGGAGATTTGGAGCTAGAATGGCCTTTCAGAGTTGCCCCAAGTTGAAGGAAATGGCCAGGTCTTTATACTCTTGCTTCAAAATGTCTTGGATGGGAGCCACCAGGAAAGAAATGTGACCTTTCATGACGAATCTCTCTACCTCTGGACACCCCCGAGAAGCTGACACTTGAATCTATCTGCCAATAACATTAATACAGCCAAGTACAGTTTTATTGAACTGATTATGCTCATTGGAGAAGGGTGAAGTGTTTTAGTATGTCTATGGCTCAGCATTCTTTATTGTTTTTCATAAGATATTTGACTTTGTCTATCTGCCTTTTTTTCCGCTTACCACCACCTCTCCAAAGAGCAACTCACATTCCAACTTACATTCATCCCCTGAAGCACTTCTTCCTCCTATGAACTCATGAATTTCAAGTTTCTTTCTTTGAATTCCCCCAGAAGCTAGTTATTTTGGCTTGGATTCTCCAGAAAATATATATATGCACACACACGCGAGGACACGCGCATACACGTATTCCCAAGGAAATTGGCAAGGAAGTTTAGAAAGCAGGACAGGAATGAGAAGGAAGCCAAGTAAACTTGTGATAACTGGCAAAGTTCCATGATACTCAGAAACGTCCTGATCATCAGCGGCAGGGCTGGGCTGGCATACTCCACAGTCTTCAGTTCTTGGTGAAGGGCCACCTCTAGTTCTGTGTGTCTGCAAGCAAAGAGGGATCCAGAAGTCTGAGAGAGATTCTCTGGCAAAGCATCTATAAAGATGTTGGCTGTTGGAGGGAGTGAGATAGGGGTAGGAGCACATAAAAATGCCATCAGAAGGAAGCTAAGAGGATCTGGGCGGAGTGCTGCCGTTATCCAATGACATTCACTAAGCTCGGCCATGTCGGAGAACCGTTCTCAGATTTTCTGTACTCATCCTGGGATTTTCAGTGTTTTGGGGTGACTGTGTTTTTTCTCTCGAAGGTGTCTCTCCCTTTATGTGTTTTCTACAAAGTGCCTCTTAGTCCATTTTCTGTTGCTTGTAACAGAATACCGAAAACAGGGCAATTTATAAAGAAGTTTATTTCTTACAGTTATGGAAGCAGAGAATGCAAGAGTGAGAGGAAGCATCTGGTGAGAGCATTCTTGCTGGGGATAACTGTCTTCAGAGTCCCGGAGAAGCACAGGTCATCCCGTGGCCAGGGGTCTGAGCATCTCATGTGTCAGTTCAGGTCTCCCTTCGTCTTCTTATAAAGCCAACAGTTTCACTCCAGTAATAACTCATTAATTCACTAACCCATTAATCCATGAATGGATTAATCTATTCTTTAGGGCAGAGCCCTCATGACCCCATCACCTCTTAAAGGCCCCAACTCTCAATACTGCTATATTGGGGGTTGAATTTCAACATGAATTTTGGGAGGGGCATTCAAACCATGGCAGGTTTGAACGAACTCCTACAACGGCTCTGCTGGATTGGGGTGTTTGATCCTTATTTACACATTATTAGAAGTTTGGAATCTTCTCTGTCTCTTAGCTGTGGTATTTACCTTGATTAAATATGTTTTCTGTTTTGCTTTGTTAGGTGAGTGAATTTATAAAAAATAATCTGTGTAAGTGTCTGGAGTTTGAGAGGAAAGATGTGGGTTTAGGCTATTATCAGTATTTTAGAAGATTTGGGCAGTTTTCTTAGTGTCTTCATATAATGGTGGTTATTTCTTACATAAATTTACTGCTTTATGTAATATGCAAACATTTAAAATTATTTTCTTTAATATCCATGAGCAAATTTTTATATTTTTATTAATACTACATTTTTGAAACGAGGAACTTGTGGATCAATAAGCTTAAATGATTTGCTCTAGGAAATATGAGTGAAACTCAATAATTCAGGATTTATTACCTAAGGGATTATAGTAATCTATCACTGAGTTAAAACATATGTAGGGAAACTCATATGTCATGAATCTAGAAGGTTAACATTCTGATTAGTGGCTCTAGTTTAAGCAAACATGTGAAAACCTCCAGTTAGTTTGAAACTGACATCAATAAATTCATCAATTCAAGCATTTATTGAATTTTTTATTAATTATAGTTTTTATATTTCTAAATTTCTCAAAAAAGTTTTTTCTAGCCTTACATACTTCCAAAGTTTTACAAAAATACTGCTATTTATTTAGCTTAATTTTGTAACATCATTGGAGCTGTGGTTACATCATTTCTTCCTACCTGGTCCTTGGGTTTACCCTTGTAAGAATATGTTAGGGCCGAGTGTGGTAGCTCATGCATGTAATCTCAGCACTTTGGGAGGTGGAGGTGGGAGAATCGCTTGAGGTCAGAAGTTCAGGACAAGTCTAGGAAACACCGTGAAACTCCATCTCTACCAAAAAAAAAAAAAAAAAAAAAATTAGCTGGGTGTGGTCATGCACACCTGTGGTCTCTGGGGAGGCTGAGGCAGGAGGATCACTTGAGCCTGGGTGGTCAAGGCTGCAGTGAGCTGTGATCATGTGACTGCACTTTCACCTGGGCAATAGAGAAAGCCCCTGTCTCAAATATATTAGTTTCAAGAAGTATTTATAAGATTATTTTGCTTAAATAGCATCTCATTTCATTAAGTAACCAGTCTTTGAAATTGTTAGCATTATTAGTCAAACTCTATATGTAATTGTATTTTTGTATCATATGTTCTTATGATTTTTCCAGTAACCAAAAGACTTTAGTCCTCCCAATAAATCCATTATTGTAATTCAGCCAACATTTTTCTTATTGTAGATAAAAATTGGACTCAGCTTTAAATATAATCTTAGCTCTATTGAAGTTGGCAGATCCTCTGCTGCTTTCTAAAATTTGAAGGCCACATTTTGGGGGGTTAAATTTTTCTGCTATAGATTTCAATAAGGTGGGTTTTATACAAATGTAAGACAAAGCAATAATTATCTTGTTATATTCATTTTCCCTTTTCATTGAGTCTTCTCTCAGGTATTACAATTCCTACTATAGTTTTCTGGGATTGCTTCATTTCACAGATCCTTGATGAATGCCTGCTAAACTTTCAGGTGCTAACCACCAATAAAGACTTAAGTTATGCTCTCTCTGAAGTATGTGCAAAATAGGCAAATCCTAATGACTGAAAATTTTGAAAGCTCAAAGACATAAATCATCATTATGAAGATTCCATGCTAGTAAAACTTTTCTTATGAAATGATGAATGGAAAAGGAGTGTTTTATAGTACCATTGTACTATCAAAAATGTGAATGAAGAGCAGAGACACTGCTCTTCAGAGACACCGAGTTACATTTTTGCATAAACCTGGGACTAATACAAGCCAGACTGGGTTGTTGAATAATTTATTGGATAAATAACTTCATTAATACATCCAGATTCTTTATTGAGTGAGCCCTGTCTTCTAATATTTCATGAGAAACTGGTTTTTCTTCTGTTTTAATCAGTTTCAATAATATTAATGAGATCTAAAATCTGCCAATATTTCAAGTGGAGCTAAACATAAATTAATAGTAATGATTCAATTTTCATTTTATTCATTTATTAATGATCCTTTCAATCACACTTTTGAAAGGAATTTTTGCTCTAATACCATATGGCTTAAACATCTGCAATTAACCATTTTATTATATCAAATGCACAGTATGAAGTGAATATACTAACCAAATCTAAATGCAACTATTCAGGGGGGAAGTGTATTATTTACAAATGTTTCAATCAAATTTCCTTGAATATTATGCAAAAAATTCTGTTCAACTTCAAAAACCTTCAGTTCTCTTTAACTTTTTAAATAAGATATGTATTGATATTTTCAAAATTCTAGAAATATGGTTTAGTTTTCCATCTCAAATCTCCATATATCTGAAAGAAAATTAATTTTATTTGTTGGGTATACATATAGCTGTTTCAACAAATATATTTTCATTTATTTAAGAAAATTAAATTCAATGGAATAATCTTAAATGATTTAATTTTTAATCTTCTGGATTGATTTCAATTTCATCTGTTATTTATTCCTAAGTCTTGGTCCCTGAGTTTCTGTGGCAATAACATTTAAATTCTTTAAAATATTAAATAGCAAACTAAGCTATTATGAAGAATTCAGCATATTGGGTAATAGACAGTTCCTAGAATTAAATCATTCTTCCATCAACAATCATCTCCAAGTGAACATTGGGATAAATCAAGTGACAGAGATCCAAAGTTTATGCTGTAAGTCTGTTGTTCTTGAACATCTGAGGTCAGTGTACATTAGAATCACCTGGAGTGCTTTTCAAAAGTACTTTTCACAGATGACAGCCCCAACTCCAGAGCTTCTGACTTAATAGGTTTTGGGTGGAACTCAAAGCTTTATATTTATAATATGTTTCCAGGTGTTGCTGCTGATGCTGCCAGTCCAGGGACCATACCATGGGTAAAAACTCTAAATCCAGGTGCTTTAAATAAGCTCCCTTTTCAACTTTGCAGTAATTATTTGAAGGAGGAAAAGGGAGGCTTTGGAACTCTGTGCTCCTGGCAAGTGTTCACTGCACACTCTTCACCAGTCATAGGCTTACTATCTTGTCTGCCATAGAGAGACCATGAAGATGAGTCACATGGGTGTCACAATGATAAGGATGGCTCACGTCTCCAGGTCACCTGTTATCTCTTGCATTCCAATACCCCTGCACCTCTACACTTTCCTGTTTCACTTTCCTTATTCTATCTTTCCCTAATTTCTGAAACCTTTCAAATGCATCCCCCAGAACTGAATTTTGAACATCAGAAAAGTACCCTCAGTTCTCAAGGGCTCCACTTTTACTTTTTTGCTTTAACTAAAGTTGGGCTCTTCGCTGAAGCCATTGCTTTCTCTAGTGCCTTCAAGGAATATCTGTTTTTTCTCCCAGACGTCCCACTATGTGGCCTGGAGGTGGAATAGCTACCTTAGTTTCTCTTCATTGCCATTTCCAAATTATTTTCCCCTCCTTTTTCCTTAATTCCATCTCCACTTGTTTATGACACTGACATTACATTTGGTATACAGAAAACATTTGCTGTGGCTTTTCTGTTGAGCCAGGATAAGAATCAGGATGTGAAGGACTATGTAAAAACTTTAAAAAATAGATAATTATAACCTGTGTCAGATCCAGAGTACCTCATATGAAGTGTGTTTGCATGTGAGCACGCAGACCCCTCTCTGGGTATGGGTATATACCTGTATGTGTGCATATGGGTGGACATAGTGACAGTGATTATTTATCTCCAGTGACACAGAACATTATCCACAAAGTTTCTCACCACCCAGTTTTTCTTTCCACAATGCCAAATCAATAGCCCAGTTTTGTTTGTTTATTTATTGTGAAGTTGAAATATCTGTATATCTGCACGTTTCCTATTCAGTTCCAGACACCTAGCCACTATTGTCATTGGAGACCTTTTATTGTTATACGTTGCTTTACCATTTAGCATAATGCTCGGCATATAAGGCCCACTATAAACATATATTAACTTAACAAATACACTTTCAAAAATTCTAAAATGTTGAAAAGTTAAGATAAAAACAGAATTTTTAAACTTTTCACAGCATACTTTAAATATATGCTTTCATTTCACCTAAATGTTTTCATTTGAAAACCAAAATTTTAAAAATATGTTTTAATTTAATTTTACAAATCCATGAAAAGTTATTGAAAGATGTTGAAGATACCTGGAATGTAGCATCAACTTTTTGGGACTTTCGGTTATTAATCTCATTCAATATATACTTGATACCATTTTCAGCATAAAACCAATCAGGCAATTGGAAGATAGCTGTTATTCTATGTGGAATTTACAATACTCTTATGATTCCTAGGGATATGTGAACCAAATTGTTTAAGCTCTGTATTTATTGACAGATATTTATATCTCATCGCTTCTGGAAAAATGTGTTTGCATTCTCTACGACGTAACTCATATAGCATATTAAAGTACCATATTTAAATATACTCTCAAATTTATAGGATTTTTCTTACCAAGGATATATAATTATTTTCATATATTTTTCAATTAATAGGTAATAGATTTGTTCCTATAATGATGCCTATCTCATGGCAGTAACTGATCTGTATTCTACTTTTCATGTGTTTTATTGACAAACACTTTAAAATAGCTTCATCAAATATAAATTACAGTGATTAATTTAATGCAGCATCCAGAATGAAATAGGAATAAGCATTTACATTAAAAAAAATTGTCATAATTCAACACAACAAAGTGGTTTCCTTGGCAACAAGAGATAGTAAAAATTTATTTGTGAATTTAAAATTATATTACCTCATAATTTGATGCACATTCCCATTATTTTAGTTTTATTGTGGGGAAATTCTTTTGTAATTAAAAAAACTAGATAAAAGAACTCTGTCTTTATAAAAGAAAAAAATGTTAAACTTACTCAGATCCAGAGACAACAAAAGAAATGTTGTTAAGCACAATAGGCTTGGTTCAATTTAAATAAAAACAGTCATAAAAATATTAACTCACAATTTTTGAAAACACTCAACAGTTTTATATAAATAAGTATGTAATCAAATGAACCTGAGATTAAGATTATTTAAATTTGTTGGTCTCCAGACACATGCTAGATGTAGGTTCTTTCACAAAAGAAAAAAACAATGAACTTAAATTATTTTGATTGTCAATTATCATTATTAACTTTCATTGGAAAATAACATTACTGGCAGGGCACGGTGGCTCATGCCTGTAATCCCAACACTTTGGGAGGCCAAGGCGGGTAGATCACGAGGTCAGGAGATCGAGACCATTCTGGCTAACACAGTGAAACCCCATCTCTACTAAGAAATACAAAAAAACTAGCCAGGCATGGTGGCGGACACCTGTAGTCTCAGCTACTTGGGAGGCTGAGGCAGGAGAATGGCATGAACCCGGGAGGCAGAGCTTGCAGTGAGCTGAGATCAGCCACTGCACTCCAGCCTGGGCAACAGAATGAGACTCCATCTCATTAAAAAAAAAAAAAAAATTGCAAAATAGAACTACCATATCTGTGAATTAGTCAATTTTTTTCAGAAAAACAGAACCAGTAGGATACATATACTTTAAGAGACTTATTTTAAGAAATTGGCTCATGAGATTGTGTGGACTGGCAAGTCCAAAAATCTGTAGGGCAAACTGGCAGGTTGGAGATTCAATTAAGAGTTGGTGTTGTAGTCTTGAGTCTGAAGGCTGGGAACTCGGGCAAAATTTCCATGTTGCAGTCTAGAGGCAGAATATCTTCTTCCTTGAGAAGCCTCAGTCATTATTTTTGAGGTCTCTTCTGATTGAATGCAGCCCACTGACATTATGGAGGGTCATCTGCTTTACTTAGAGTAAACTAATTGTAAATGTTAATTACAACTAAAAAAATAAAATATTTTCACAGCAACATCCATCTAGGTAAGTGTCAAACAAGTATATGCTCACCAAAATCTAGTCAAGTTCATACATTAAATAAATCATCACATTAATAATAAGGATTTCAATTTCAAGTAACTGAAGCCCAAACTCAAAGTGACTTGAATAGAACAGATCCTTATTATCTCTCATCAAAGTGAATCCAACATGACCCCAGTATTGGTATAACCAGATTCTTTCTGTCCTTCAAGGCTTGGATTTTTTATGTTGACTTCATCTTCGGACTTATGACAAGATAGCTATAGCATTTTGAGGCTTCACAATCCAGAAACAGAAGAAAAAGCAGTTTTTTTTGTTTTGTTTTTTGCTTTTCCTATATCTCTTTCTTAGGATTAAGAAATACTTTCTAGAGTTTCCAAGAAGACCGAATAGGAACAGCTCCAGTCTGCAGCTCCCAGTGTGAGCGATGCAGAAAGCGGGTGATTTCTGCATTTCCAACTGAGGTACCAAGTTCATCTTGCTGGGGCTTGTCAGACTGTAGGTGCAGCCCATGGAGCAGGGCGGGGCATTGCCTCACCTGGGAAGTGCAAGGGGTTGGGGAATTCCCTTTCCTAGCAAAGGGAAGCGGTGACAGATGGTACCTGGAAAATCGGAACACTCCCACCCTAATACTGTGCTTTTCCAATGGCCTTAGCAAATGGCATACCAAGAGATTATATCCCGTGCCTGGCTTGGAGGGTCTCACACTGACGGAACTTCGCTCACTGCTAGCACAGCAGTCCGAGATCAAACTGCAGGAGGGCAGCGAGGCTGGGGGAGGGGTATCCACCATTGCTGAGGCTTGAGTAGGTAAACAAAGTGTCCTGGAAGCTCAAACTGGGTGGAGCCCACTGCAGCTCAGGGAGGCCTGTCTGCCTCTGAGTACTCCACCTCTGGGGGCAGGGCATAGCTGAACAAAAGGCAGCAGAAACTTCTGCAAACTTAAACGTCCCTGTCTGACAGCTTTGAAGAGAGTAGTGGTTCTCCCAGCATGGAGTTTGAGATCTGAGAATGGACAGACTGCCTCCTCAAGTGGGTCTCTGACCCCCGAGTAGCCTAACTGGGAGATATCTCCCAGTAGGGGCCGACTGACACCTCATGCAGCCAGGTGCCCCTCTGAGATG
>NW_012101898.1:4680663-4682500 GCF_000951045.1 Mandrillus leucophaeus
ATATGCACCCAATACAGGAGCACCCAGATTCATAAAGCAAGTCCTTAGAGACCTACAAAGAGACTTAGATCCCCACACAATAATAATGGGAGTTTTTAACACACCACTGTCAACATTAGACAGATCAACGAGACAGAATGTTAACAAAGATATTCAGGAATTGAACCCATATCTGCACCAAGCAGACCAAATAGACATCTACACCCAAAATCAACATATACATATACATCAGAATATACATTCTTCTCAGCACCACATCACACTTATTCCAAAACTGACCACATGGTAGGAAGTAAAGCACTCATGAGAAAATGTAAAAGAATAGAAATTAAAACAAACTGTCTTTCGGATCACAGAGCAATCAAATTAGCACTCAGGATTAAGAAACTCACCCAAAACCGCTCAACTAGATGGAAATTGAGCAACCTGCTCCTGAATGACTAATGGGTAAATAACGAAGTGAAGTCAGAAATAGAGATGTTCTTTGAAACCAATGAGAACAAAGACATAATATACCAGAATCTTTGGGACACATTTAAAGCAGCGTGTAGAGGGAAATTTATAGCACTAAATGCCTAGAAGAGAAAGCTGGAAAGATCTAAAAATGACACACTAACATCACAATTAAAAGAACTAGAGAAGCAAGAGCAAATACATTCAAAAGCTAGCAGAAGGCAAGAAATAACTAAGATTAGAGCAGAACTGAAAGAGATAGAGACACAAAAAAACCCTTCGAAAAAATCAATGAATCCAGGAGCTGGTTTTTTCAAAAGATCAACAAAATTTATAGACTGCTAGCAAGACTAACAAAGAAGAAAAGAGAGAAGAATCAAATAGATGCATTAAAAAATGATAAAGGGGATATCACCACCAATCCCACAGAAATACAAACTACCATCAGATAATACTATAAACACCTCTATGCAAATAAAGTAGAAAATCTGCAAGAAATGGATAAATTCCTGGAAACATACACCCTCCCAAGACTAAACCAGGAAGAAGTTGAATCCCTGAATAGACCAATAACAGATTTTAAAATTGAGGCAATAATTAATAGCCTACCAATCAAAAAAAAGTCCAGAACCAGATGGATTCACAGCCGAATTCTACCAGAGGTACAAAGAGGAGCTGGTACCATTCCTTCTGAAACTATTCCAATCAATAGAAAAAGAGGGAATCCTCCCTAATTCATTTTATGAGGCCAACGTCATCCTGATACCAAAGACTGGCAGAGACAAAACAAAAAAAAATAGTAGTTTTGACCAATATCCCTGATTAACATCAATGCAAAAATCCTCAATGAAATACTGGCAAACCGAATCCGGCAGCACATCAAAAAGCTTATCCACCACGATCGTGTTGGCTTCATCCCTGGGATGCAAGGCTGGTTCAACATATGCAAATCAATAAACGTAATCCATCATATAAACAGAACCAAAGACAAAAACCACACGATTATCTCAATAGATACAGAAAAGGCCTTTGACAATATTCAACAGCCCTTCATGCTAACAACTCTCAATAAACTAGGTGTTGATGGGACGTATCTCAAAATAATAAGAGCTACTTATGACAAACCCACAGCCAATATCATACTGAATGGGCAAAAACTGGAATCATTCCCTTTGAAAATTGGCACAAGATAGGGATGCCCTCTCCCACCACTCCTATTCAATATAGTGTTGGAAGTCCTTGCCAGGGCAATCAGGCAAGAGAAAGAAATAAAGGGTATTCAATTAGGAAAAGAGGAAGTCAAATTGTCCCTGTTTGAAAATGACATGATTATATATTTAGAAAACCCCATTGTCTCAGCCCAAAATCTCCTTAAGCTGATAAG
>NW_012101898.1:4682832-4692867 GCF_000951045.1 Mandrillus leucophaeus
CAAAACAGCATGGTACTGGTACCAAAACAGAGATATAGACCAATGGAACAGAACAGAGTCCTCAGAAATAATACCACACATCTACAGCCATCTAATCTTTGACGAACCTGACAAAAACAAGAAATAGAGAAAGGATTCCCTATTTAATAAATGGTGCTGGGAAAACTGGCTAGCCATACGTAGAAAGCTGAAACTGGATCCTTTCCTTACTCCTTATATGAAAATTAATTCGAGATGGATTAAAGACTTAAATGTTAGACCTAAAACCATAAAAACCCGAGAAAAAAACCTAGGCAATGTCATTCAGGCCACAGGCATGGGCAAGGACTTCTTGACTAAAACACCAAAAGCAATGGCAACAAAAGCCAAAATTAACAAATGGTATCTAATTAAACTAAAGAGCTTCTGCACAGCAAAAGAAACTACCATCAGAGTGAATAGGCAATCTACAGAATGGGAGAAAATTTTTACAATCTACCCATCTGACAAAGGGCTAATATCCAGAATCTACAAAGAACTTAAACAAATCTACAAGAAAAAAAATCAAATAACCCCATCAAAAAGTGGGCAAAGCATATGAACAGACACTTCTTAAAAGAAGATGTTTATACAAACAACAGACATGTGAAAAAATGCTTATCATCACTGGCCATCAGAGAAATGCAAATGAAAAGCACAATGAGATACCATCTCACACCAGTAAGAGTGGTGATCATTAAAAAGTCAGGAAGCAACAGGTGCTGGAGAGGATGTGGAGAAATAGGAATGCTTTTATACTCTTGGTGGGACTGTAAACTAGTTCAACCATTGCAGAAGACAGTGTGGCAATTCCTCAAGGATCTAGAACTAGAAATACCATTTGACCCAGCCATCCCATTACTTGGCATATACCCAAAAGGTTATAAATCATGCTGTTATAAAGACACATGCACATGTATGTTTATTGCGGCAGTATTCACAACAGCAAACACTTGGAACCAACCCAAATGTCTATCAGTGACAGACTGGATTAAGAAAATGTGGCACATATACACCATGGAATACTATGCAGCCATAAAAAAGGATGAGTTCTTGTCTTTGTGGGGCATGGATGAAGCTGGAAACCATCATTCTGAGCAAACTATCACAAGGATGGAAAGCCAAACACCACATGTTCTCACTCATACATGGGAATTGAACAATGAGAACACTTGGACACAGGGTGGGGAACATCACACACTGGGGCCTGTTGTGAGGTGGGGGGAGGGGGAGGGATAGCATTAGGAGATATACCTAATGTAAATGACGAGTTAATGTGTGCAACACACCAACATGGCACATGTATACATATGTAACAAACGTGCAGTTTGTGCACATGTACCCTAGAACTTAAATTATAATTTAAAAAATGAAGTCTTTATCAAAGAAAAAAAAAACCTTTCCATTATCAGACTTCTTCCCACATCTCAATGGCCAGAATCAGGTCAGCATGCTCATTTCTGCTCACCACTGTCAAGATGAATGACAAAACTCTGCATGGCTTAGACCGATCATCTGATGAGGGATAGGTATTTTGGAGTCATCCACAATGTCTTCCATAATCAATTATATTTTTATTTACACTTTCATATTTTTTGGAGGTACACCTATTTGCAACTTTTGCTGTTGATCGAAAACAAATGCTGATAACTGCATAGATACGAGTTGCATATCTTGGACTTTCTTCTGTCTACTAAGCATTTTTACCTGAATCTAACATACTTTCTGAAATTCAACATTTTGAAATAAGCTCTTAGTTAGTCTTCCTCTCTAATGTAGTATGACTTTTTGTTAGTGGGTAGGATTACTATCCACTCAGTTACTTTACAGAGAACATTTAGAGTCAACCCACACAGCATATATTCTCACACACTTATACCTAACCGTTTACCAAATCTAGTTGGTTTTGCCCCAAACTATTGACTCAGTCTTCTCCTCTCTATTCCCATTACTGCTTTCCTGGTCTAGACCACTTCATTCAAAATGCTGAAGAGACATGGTATTTTCAAATGCCTCCCACTTCTGAGGCATACTGAGGCATATATATATATTATATATATGAAAAGAGGCTGTAAAAAAATATATACACATATATCACCTATATAATATATACACACATAAAATTCATACATACACAAATATGTGCATGTGTGTGTATTTTATGTTTATATATAACATGTGCATATACATATGTTCTTACAACCTCCTGTCCCATTACTGACTCTCATATAAAATAGTGCTTGAAACATATAAACTACTACTACTACTAATTCCTTAACCATAATTTGTCTCAGTTCTGGCTTCTTCTTATGTTAAGTTTCAGCTTAGATGAAAATTCCCTTTCCTGGAATTGTCAATGTTCTTAGTAAATTTTATTTACAAAATCCAGATAGATAATAGATAAGCTTCAGGTCGCTAAATCTTTCTAGATTCTCTGCCTTGCTCCACAGAGAATAAAGTACTACTATTTCTCTTTGCTATCTATACATTGCTACTTCGTCTAGTAGGCTGTGGTAAACGTGAGGGCAGAAACCAAGATTCAGCTTTGCATCTCAGAGGCTAACATAATGCCTGCCACATAAGTGTATTTTATTGTATTGTAGCTTTTACTTTAGGTTCAGGGGTACATGTGCAGGTTTCTTATATAGGTAAACTGGATGTCATAGGGGTTCGGTGTACAGATTATTTCATCCCCCAAGTAATAAGCATAGTACCCCATAGATTTTTTTTTTTCTGATCCTCTCCCTTCATCCCTCTACTCTTAGGGATGCCCTGATGTCTGTCGCTCCCCTCTTTGTGTCCATGTGTTCTTGTTGTTTAGCTATCATCTCTCATTTATAAGTTAGAACATGCAGTATTGAGTTTTCTGTTCCTGCATTAGTTTGCTTAGGATTGTGGCCTCCAGTTCCATCCATGTTGCTGCAAAGAACATGATCTCATTCTTATTTTCTAGCTGTGTAGTATTGCAAATGTGGAATATGTACCACATTTCTTTACTCAGTCCACTTTGTGTATATGTACCATGTTTTCTTTATCCAATCTACTCTTATGGGTATTTAGATTGATTCCACATCTTTGCTATTGTGAATAATGCTTTCATGAACATAGCATGCATGTGTCTTTATGGTAGAATAATTTATATTGCTTTGGATATACACCCAATAATAGAATCACTGGGTTGAATGGTAGTTGTTTCGAGTTCTTTGAGGAATCATCGCACTTCTTTCCAAAATGATTGAACTAATGTACAGTCCTACCAGCAGTGTATAAGCATTTCTTTTTCTCCACAACCTCACCAGCATCTGTTATTGCTTGCCGTTTTAATAATAGCCATTCTGACTGGTGTGAGATGATATCTCATTGTGGTTTTGACTTGGATTTCTCTATTGATCAGTAATGTTGAGCTTTTTTCATATGCTTGTTGGCCATATGTATGTCCTCTTTTGAGAAGTGTCTGTTCATGTCCTTTAACCCACATTTTAATGCTTTTGTGGTTTTTTTCTTGTTAATTTGTTCAAGTTCCCTACAGGTTCAGGATATTAGACCTTTGGTGTGCAGTTTGAAAATATTTTCTCCAATTGTGTATGATGTCTCTTTACTCTGATGATGGTTTCTTTTGCTACATAGGAGCTCTTTAGCTTAGTTAGGTCCCTTGTCAATTTTTGCTTTTTTGTGATTGTTTTTGGCATCTTCATCAAGAAATCTTTGTCAGATCCTATGTCCAGAATGGTATTTCCTAGGTCATCTTCCATGTATTCATTGTTTTAGGTATCAAATTTAAGTCTTTAATTCATCTTGAGTTGATTTTTGTATATGGTGTAAAGTGGGGGGTCCAGTTTCAATCTTCTGCCTATGGCTTAACAGTTCTCCCAGCACCACTTATTCAATAGGGATTCCTTTCTCCATTGCTTATTTTGTAGGCTTTTTTGAAGATCAGATGGCTGTAGGTGTGCACCCTTATTTCTGGCTTCCCTATTCTGTTCCTTTGGTCTATGTTTCTATTTTTGTACCATTACCATGCTGTTTGTGTTACTATAGTTCTCTAATATCCTTTGAAGTCAGGTAACAAGATGCCTCTAGATTTGTTCTTTTTGCTTAGGATTGCCTTGGCTATATGAACCTCTTTTTTGGTTCCATATGAATTTTTAAATAGTTTTTCCTAATTCTGTGAAGAACATCATTGATTTTTTCCTAGGGATAGCATTGAATCTGTAAATTGCTTTAAGTAGTGTGGCCATTTTAATGATATTGATGCTTCCTATCCATGAAGAGGGAATATTTTTTCATTTGTTTGTGTAATCTCTGATTTGTTTAAGCAATGTTTGGTAATCATCATTGTAGAAATCTTTCACCTCCCTGGTAAACTGTGTTCCTAGTTATTTTATTCTTTTTGTGGCAATTGTGAATGGGATTGCATTGCTGATTTGGCTCTCAGCTTGGATATTGTTGCTGTATAGGAATGCTACTAATTTTTGAAGTTGATTTTGTATCCTGAAACTTTGCTAAAGCTGTGTGTCAGCTAAAAGAGCTTTTGGACAGAGACCATGGGATTTTCTAGATATAGAATTATGTCATCTGCAAACAGGTATCCTTTGACTTCATCTCTTTCTATTTAAAAGTCTTTTATTCATTTCCCTTACCTGATTGCTCTGGCCAGGACTTCCAGTTATATGTCGAATAAGAGCGGTGATAGAGCTCATCCTTGTCTTGCTCCTGTTTTAAAGGGGAACGTGTCCCGCTTTTGCCCATTCAATATAATGTTGGCTGTGGGTTTTTGATAGATGGCTATTATTTTGAAGTAAGTTCCTTCAATGCCTAAACATGAAGTAATGTTGAATTCTATCAAAAGTGTTTTCTGCATCTGTTGAGATGATCATGTGGTTTTCATTTTTAGTTCTGTTTATATGATGAGTCATACTTATTGATTTGCATATATTAAACCAACCTTACTTCCTAGGAATAAAGCCTACTTGATTGTGGAGGATTAGCTTTTTGATGTGCTGCTGGATTTGGTTTGCTTGTATTTTGTTGAGTATTTTTGCATCAATGTTCATCAAGGATATTGGCCTGAAGTTTTCTTTTGTTGTTGTGTCTCTCCAGGTTTTGATATCAGGATGATGTTGACCTCATAGAATGAGTTGGGGAATAGTTTCTCCTCCCCTCCCCTCCCTCCCTCCCTCCTTCCTTCCTTCCTTCCTTCCTTCCATCCTTCTTTTTTGACAGAGTCTTGTTTTGTCACCCAGGCTGGATGCAGTGGCATGATCTCGGCTCACTGCAACCTCTGCCTCCCAGGTTCAAGTGATTCTCCTGTCTCAGCCTCCTGAGTAGCTGAGACTACAGGCACATGCCACCACGCCCGGCTTAATTTTTGTATTTTTAGTAGAGATGGGGTTTCATCATATTGGCCAGGCTGTTCTCGAACTCCTGACCTTGTGATCCACCTGCCTCAGCCTCCCAAAGTGCTGGGATTACAGGCATGAGCCACCCTGTCTGGCCTAGTTTCATTTTTTGGGAATAGTTTCAGCAGGAATGGTATCAGTTCTTCTTTATAAATCTGGTATAATTTGGCTGTGAATTCGTCTGGTCCTAGGCTTTTGTTTTGTTGGTAGGCTTTTTATTACTAATTCAATTATGAAACTTGGTCTGATCACTGATTATTGGTGATGATCAGAGACCAGAGATCAGAGATCAGAGTTATTGGTCTGATCAGAGATTCATTTTATTTCTGTTTTAGCCTTGGGAGGTTGTATGTGCCCAGGAATGTATCCACTTATTCTAGATTTTCTGGTTTGTATGCACAGAAGGGCTCACAGTAGTCTCTGAGTGTTATTTTTTCTATTTCTGTGAGGTCAGTGGTAATGTCCCATGTCATTTCTAATTGTATTTCTTTATATGTCATCTCTTTATTTCTTTATTAGTATACCTAGTGGTCTATCTTGTTAATTTTTTCAAATAATCAACTTATGGATTAGATAATCTTTTGCATTTTTTTTGGTGTGAGTTTCCTTCAGTTCATGTCTGATTTTGGCTATTTCTTGTCTTCTGCTAATTTTGAGGTTGGTTTCTTCTTGTTCCCACAGTTCCTCTGGTTGTGATGTTAACTTGAAATTTTTCTCTCTTTTTGATGTGAGTATTTAGTGCTATAAATTTCTCTCTCAACACTGCCTTAGCTGTATCCCAGAGATTCTGGTATGTTGTATCTTTGTTCTCATTAGTTTCAAAAACCTTTTTGATTTCTGCCTTAATTTATTATCTACCCAATAGTAATTCAGAGGCAGGTTGTTTAATTTCCATGTTATTGTATGGTTTTTAGTGACTTTCTTAGTATTGCTTTCTATGTTTCTTGCACTATGCTTTAAGAGTATGGTTGGTATGATTTCATCTTTTTTAAAAAAATTGCTAAGGATTGTTTTATGTCTAGTTGCAGGATCTAGTTCAGGTCCTAAAGATCTGTGTTAATTTTATGCATCAGTGGTCTGATGCTGCCAGTGGGGTATTAAAGTCTCCCTTTATTATTGTTTGGGAATCTAAGTCTCTTCTTCATAGGTCTCTAAGAACTTGCTTCATGAATCAGGGTATTCCTGTGTTAAATGTGTATATATTTAGGATAGTTAGGCTTTGTTGTATTGAACCCTTTACCATTATGTAATACCCTTCTTTGTCTTTTGTGATCTTTGCTGGCATCAAGTCTATTTTGTCTGAATTTAGAATATCAATCCCTGAATTTTACTGTTTTCCATTTTCTTGGTAGATTTTTCTCAATCCTTTTATTTTGAGACTATGTATGTCATTGCATGTGAGATGGGTCTCTTGTAGAGAGCACAGCATTGGGTATCACTTGTTTATCCAGTTTCCCACTGTGTTTTTATTAGGGTGTTTAGCCTGTTTCCATTCAAGGTTAGTGTTGACAGATGCAGATTTGATCCTGTCATCATGTTACTGGGTTATCAGGCAGACTTGTTTGTGTGTTTGCTTTATATTAACACTGATCTGTGTTCTTAAATATGTTTTTGAAGTAGTTGATAATGATCTTTCCTTTTCATATTTAGTACTCCTTTCAGGACCTCTTGTAAGGCAGGTCTGGTGGTAATGAATTTCCTTAGCATTTGCTTGTGTGAAAAGAATGTTATTTCTCCTTCACTTATAAAGCTTAGTTTGGCTGGATATAAAATTCTTGGTTAGAAATTATTTTCTTTAAGAATGTTCAATATAGGTCCCTAGTCTCTTCTGGTTTGCAGGATTTCTGCTGAGAGATTTGCTGTTAGCCGGATGGGGTTCCTGTTGTAGGTAATCTGCCCCTTCTCTCTAGCTGCCTTTAACATTTTTAATTTCATTTGAACCGTGGAGAATCTGATGATTATGTGTCTTGGGGATGGTCTTCTTCTGTAGTATCTCACAAGGATTCTCTGCATTTTCTGAATTTAAATGTTGACCTTTCTAGTGAGGTGGAGGAAGTTTTCATGGATGATACCTGGAAATATATTCCCAAGTTGCTTACTTTCTCCTTGGCTCCTTCAGGGATGTCAGTGAGTTGTATGTGTGGCCTCTTTACATAATCACATATTGCCAGGGGGGTTTGTTCATTCCATTTAATTCTTTTTCTTTATTTTTTTCTGACTTACTTATTTCAGAGAGCCAGTCTTCAAGCTCTGAGACATTTTACTCAGCTTGGTCTATTTGCTGTTCCTACTTGCAATTTTGCTTATAAAACCCTTGTAGTGTGTTTTTCAGCTCTGTCAGATCAGTTTTTTTTTTTTTATTTATATATAATAGGTATTTTGTCCATCAGCTCCTGTAAGATTTTATTGTACTCCTTAGATTCCTTGGATTAGGTATTGACACTCTCCTGGATCTTGGCGTTTTTCTTTATTATTCATTTTTTGAATTCTTTTTCTGTCATTTCAGCCCACTTAACCACCCTTTCTGAGGGACTAGTGCGGTTGATTGGAGAAAAGAAGCCACTCTGGCTTTTTGAGTTGCCAAAGTTCTAGCACTTGTTCTTTCTCATCTGTGTGGGCTGGTGTTCCTTTAACTGTAGCATAATTTGAGTACAGTCAGCAGACCTCTTTTCTGGATGTTTTCAGAGGGCCAAGGCTTTGTGCTGGGTCACTGTTTGCAGCTGAATTCTTATTCTGGATTTTCTGGTGGTCAGGTGGTATATTAGCAAAGTATCTTTGATGTTGATGTTTTGGTCTGTGATCCAGTACATGGCACTTAAGCATAATGGCCACTAGGCAAGCCCTTGCTCAGCCACTTTGCTCCTCTGTATTTCCTCATTGTTGCAGCCAGGCTCCCACTTAGTGCTCCGTGCTCAGAGAGTGTGGGCTCCTCTCCCACTCAAGTGCTGACTGTAGATTTCATCTCGGCACTCCCAGGCTGCACACTGAGGCTCTGGGGCGAGCCCGGGCTTTTGTTCCCTCCCCAGCTTGGAGGCAGCAGGGGAAGGGACCTTAGCAGTGGTTGTGGCAGACAGTCTTTCACTTGTCTCTCGGGGACCCACCCCAGAGAGATGTGGAGCCACTGTCAATCGATGTGATCAGCCTGGAATGGAGTGGCTGCACTGTGGACCCAAGCTGGGGGGCTCTGCCTGGTAACAAGCAGGAGAGGTGGTTGGTAAACTGGCCTCTTTTCCTTAGGCAGCTGCAGCTTGTTGGAGGTGTAGTTAATCTTCCCGGTCTTTGCTCCTTCCCCAGTCCGAGAGCAGCAAGGGCAGTGCCACTGCAGTGGCAATGGGAGGGGGGCTTTTGGTTACTTCCTGGTGCTCCACCTCAGAGACACACTGAGCAACTGCTGCTGGGAATGTTCAGCCAGGAAGTGGGGTGGTTGTGCTGCTGCCCTGAGCTGCCGGCTCTGCTTGTTGATGAGTATGGAGGTCCAGGGCTCACAAGGAGGAGAGACTGAGCTCTTCTTCATACGGGGAGTGTGGCATGCTGGGAGCATGGGTGAAGCCCTCAGGATCTTTCCTTCTTCCCTATACTAAAGGCAGCAGGGGTAGAACCACTGCTGTGGCAGTAGCAGAGGGGATCGGTTGCCGCTGGAAGCCCTAGGGAAACTCAGAACCATTACCAGTGGGAGTGCTCAGCTGTGGGTGGAGTGGCTGATCTGTGGTCCTGAACCAGGGGCTCTGCCTGGTGAAGAGTGGGAGCCAGACGCACAGGGACGAGGCACTGAACTCTTCTGCTTATGGTGGCTGCCGTGTGCTGGAGGTTCCAGATTAGTGATTAGGCCCTTTGTTCCTACTCCAGCCCGAGGATCAGTGGGGCTGTATCACTGCAGCAGGAATGGCAGAGGGGCTGTGGATGTCTCTGGAATTTCCTCCTCAGAGAACTGTAGAACTGTCTTCAACTAAAGTGTTCAGGTGAGGGCAGGGTAGATGTGCTAGAGTCCCAGGTTGGGAGGCCCTACCCGGTCAGGAGAAGTGGGGTCCGGGACCTGCATGGAAAATAGCCTGGCTGTTTTCTTCTGTGGAGCAGCTGTGCTGTGCTGGGGATCTGTCCAGTCCCAGTCCTAGCACACGGTCTTCACAGCCTGAAGGGAACAGCAGCAAGGTCTGCAAGACAGCAAAAAATGAAGTTTGCCTCTCCATCCCAGAGAAGTGCAGAGCTGCCACTCGTCCAATAGCCCCGGCGGTGTGGGGGCAAGAGTCCTGGATTGAGAGGTCCTGCGAAGTGAGAAGCAGGATTGTGGACCCAAGTAAAAGATCTGCTTGTTTTTTCCCCACAGGGCAGCTGTGATGTGCTAGGGATCCACACCTGTCCCTAGTCACCACACACTCTCTGGAGACGGAGGGCAGCATCAGAAAGGTGTGTGAAACAGCGAAAGTGGCAGCCCTCTTCTCCCTGTGGGAGCTTCACCCCAGGAAAGTGCAGAGCTGCTACCAGCCTGAGAGCCCCAGCAGCGGGTGGCTGAAGTCCTAGGCTAGTGGGCCTTAACCTGGGAGATGCAGTGGAGGTGAGGCCTGCAGTCCATCACTGCTCAGCCCTCTGCCTCTGGAGTCCATCACTGCTCAGCCCTCTG
>NW_012101898.1:4698022-4703448 GCF_000951045.1 Mandrillus leucophaeus
TCATTCCTAAAATATTTATTGAGCTTGTATTTTTTTCTAAACACTGTACTTTGTGATTATCCTTCACTTCCCGTGAATGACCTAGAAAAATCATGACTACCTCCTAATTCAAGCCTAAATTCATGTTGCCAGGCTACTGAAAGGCATTTACTTTGTGAATTTTTTACTCTTTATACTCACTCTTCTACTCCTTACATGAAAATAGGTTACCATATTATCACTTAGATTGTTTAAAATTGAGGATTTGTCCATGTATGTGTCTTATATGTGTTATTGCCTACATTTGGAAATATGTTTGTGCTTATTACCTTCAAATAATAAATAATACTTTACCTATTTTAAAATAAGAGCTGAGAGAGTAAGAAAAATAGCCATAGAAACAACTGAATAAATGCTACTTTAAAAAAAGACCTCTGTAAATGAATATTGTTTATGGAACTATAATTTATTTCCTTCTGGAAAATGATATAATCACCACTAGGGATAAATATTATCATGAGAAATACATCTTAATCACTTTTTCCAAGCTAAAGGAAGTTTATTAATGACTTTAAAAAAAATAGCTGTTGTGATCAAGGCTAGCCAGTTCTTCAAGTTTCAGAAATTTACAGAAAGCAAAGTTGAGAATGGATCAATAAATTTATTTAGAAAGAGACTTTGTTCTTTCAAAATAAAGATACTTGCTCTTATTGTTTTATTTTTTTATTGTTAGAATAAGATACCTTAAATAAGATTAATGTCTGCACTACGAAACATACTTTACCAGGTAAATGTGCACAAAAGTACCATGTTTAAACACAAGAGTTTCAAAAGTGTTATATGTCATATATGAATAAGGGTGAAGCAAAATCTAGGCATTCCTATAATCAGAAATTAAGAAAATAAAATTATTTTTATAGGAAACACATGAACAAAAGTTATTCTAGAATTAGATCAGAGATTTCATACACTGAGCATTCGTGGACTGCCTATCTGTGCCATCAACATCAATAATAAATTAACAGATCGCTAACTCCTCTCTGTCTTCTAAGTAAAACAGCAAGTCAATGAGAGCAGAGGTTCCTCCTTTGAAGTCAGGTAAAGGGGCTGCTGCAGTCCTGTCTTCCGATCATCCTTAAGCAGTGGCTGTCAACTGTCCCTGCTTTTGTTACCTATCTGATTCAAACTATGGGAGTCCACTGATGGGAAAGAACTCAGTGTCTCTTGGACAAGAGCTCATTTCGTTGCACTTTCCTTGTTTTCATCAAAGACAGCCACAAGCTCAGGACACTGTAGGTGTCACATCTATGAGGTTCTTCATCATGGAGAAACCTAGGAAAGAGACTGTCTTCAGAATTCCATATCGTGTTACAGAGTTGGAGTGCTTCCCTCTACCTATGCAGGTTCCACTGAAAGAAGACTTTTCCTAAATTCTTCACACAACTTGCTCCTCATGGACTCTGGAGAAAATGGAAATTATACTTCCTTGATGACTTCAGCATCAGGATATGAGAATGGGCTATCTTTTCTGTCTCTCTGCCGATATCACCGCAGTGAAATTCTTGACCATGCCACAAACTTTGTGAAAACGTTTCTGTAGTTATAAAAAATAAGATGAATTCACAACACATTGTGAACATTGACGCAAAGAACATTGACAACACAGTGTTGTTTTTTTTTTTTTTAAATGAAATATATAGAGAGAGACTGAGGATTCTGGCGTGGACAAGGTAGGCAGTATTCCATGTTTAGACACAGACCATAATAGTTCTTGACCTTGGCTTCAAATAACCATTCATAGAGTGCAATACTCACTGCTGTTTTTTTGTTGTTGCTTCTATTTGAATATTTGCCTTTTACCCAGAATATCTAAGCAAGTGATATGTTGGGTTAAGGAAGCTTGTAATGTTACAATATAAAATAAGTTATTTTTATATAGCCAAGAGGCTGTTTTTATAGTGTCTAGATGATATATGTGGGTTGTTAAAAAATAGAGCAGGCAGGGCATGTGAGACCTTAGGCCAGCAGCAGAAAACCTGTCCTGGGTAGTGATAAAACAGCCCAAGGCATCTGGAGACTTTACCTGGCACAAGATTTGTGTGCAAACTGCTGTGGCGTGTCTATAAACAGCACATGGGCCTGTCTTAGTACATATAGAAATAAACTGAGAGGGAGCTTTATAAGAATTCTGTAGTCAACACTGCTTTAATTAGTAAACAGCTGATTCAATTGAATCCTTGTGAATTTAAAGATATATCAATAGAAAATGTTAAATTAAAATACAAAGATACAAATAGTTAAAAATGATAACAAGAACAAAGTATCTAAGAGCTGTGGGACAACATAAAGTGGTTTAATACACATTCATCCGAAGTCTCAGAAGAACAAGAGACAGAGAATGGGACAAGATAAATATTTGAAAAGATAATAATTTACACGTTTTCAAATATAATAAAAAAACAAAGAAAAATTTAATAAGCACTTTTTCAAACATAACTGTATAAATATAAAAGTTCTAAAAGTATCCATTTAAGTTAGCCATTTTTAGGTTTGATAAAAAATCAAGACCCAATTATGTAGAAAAAAATATATTTTAAATATAAAACAGAAAATTAACATTGCAAACAGTAATCAAAAGATGATATAGCTATGTATCTGATGAAGTAGACTTCAGAACAAAGAACATAATTGGAAATGACAGATCTTTCCATAATATTAATGGGCTAATTTACCAGGGAGGAATACAATCATAATGTGTATGCACCTAACAAAAATAGCCTGAAGATACATACATCTGGCACTGAAAGAACAAAACTGCAGTCAAATCTACAATTATATTTGGAGACTTCAATACTCCACTCAGGTAATCACAAAACAAGTTGAAAGTACATAAGAGAATAAAAGACTGCAATGACACTCAAAGACAGCTTGACTGAACTGACATTTTTAGAACAGCAATCATATTAGGATGAACATTCTTTTTAAGTGCACAAAGAGAATTCATCATTTAAAGGTCCATATTCTGAACCATGGAAAAATTAAAAGAAATAAAATCATAGAGTGTATATTTTCTGCTTATAGTGAAATTGATTAGAAATCAAGAGTAGAAAAATGTAAAAGAAAATCCCTCATATATTTGGAAATTAAATAACAATTATTCACATAGCTCACAGAATAAAGTGTTAGATCATCAGAAAGAAACTCATGAAATTTTTTGAATTGAATGAAAATAAAAAGACTCAAAATTTGTAGAATGCTGCATAAGCAGTGTGTAGAAGGAAGTTTATTGTACCAAATGCTCAGAATAGAAAACAAAAAAGGTTTTAGATCAATAAGATAGACCTTAAGGAACTAGAGAAAGAAGAGCAAAATAAACTCCAAACAAGAAGAAATTAGGAAATAATAAAGACTATAAGTCTATAAAATAGAAGACAGAACAAAAAATAGAGAAAATAAATGAAACCAAGACTGATTATTGGGAACAATCAATAAAATTAATAAACTTCTGTCCAGATACATTGAGTGAATATGGAAAGAATACACAACCATTATCAATATTATAAAGATAGTGGGCACATCTCTACAGATACTACAGACATAAAAAGAAAACAAGGGAATATTGTGAACAACTTTTCAAATTCTTTGCAAACTGAGTCACCCCTCCAGTAATCAGTAGTACCTCTAAATCTCTGTTATGGTCCCTTATAACTATAAGAGAGCTCATAACAAGAGGTTATAAGCTTACAACTTACAACACTCAGTACTGTGTTCTGGGATTGTGATAGTCCTTGGGATAGCTGCTGTCAGAATTGGAGGTCGGACCCTTTACATTTGGTTAGTTGTGTCCTGAATTGGGAAATCGCTGTTCACCCATTAAAACTTTAGAAGTCCAATGTGCTATCCACAGCACCCTGCAGTCTAAACACTTTAAAAAATAAAAAATGCATCTGGGTTTGGCATTGAGCTAATAAAACTTCTGAGATTATAAAAAAGTCATCCTCATCCCTGAGATGTGGCCAGGCTGCAGTTGCTGCAGGAAGAGCACCTCCCTTCAGGCATCACGAGAGTTTCTGGGTAAGAGTTAAATAGAAGAAGAAAATGTTGCATGGGGCTAGAATTGTTTGTTTAAGATATGCATTTTTTTAAACTCTGGGGTTTACCTCATAAGAATGAGATAGTTTTATTTTGGATTTTAATTTCCTTGAATTTTTCAGCACTTTAAGAGGCTGTGATAATTACATAAGAGAATCAAAAATTGGGGCATTTTTTAATGTAGTTGTGTTTTATTAAAATATCTTTATGGAGCATTTAACCTTGCGGCAGGTCTCTGATAGGCTATCTACAACAATGTGGCATAAGATACAATATGTAGAGCACATTTTCTGTCTCGAATGAAGAGAGCATCAACATTTATTGATATACATTTGAGAACCTTTTGGGAGTAAACACTTACTAACAAATAGCAGTTCCTGGGACATGCAGAAGAACGAATTGGTTAATTTGGGATCAGTGGGGCTTTGTGAATGTTAGAACAAGATGGCCATTATATGGTTCTGTTTACCTCTCCAAGGAGGATACAAAAAAAACAAAAAAACAAGTAAACATAGAAGAGGTTAAAGCCCATATTTATACATAATTAAGAATATTGTCTAATGTTAAAATGGGACTTAGCTTTCTCTAAGCCTTATTATATCGATACAATAAAATTTTTATTAAACAATACTTGCTTCTGGCACCTTTTTACCTAGGGGAAGAAGAGTCACTTAGAGTTTGGTAGAAGAAGGTATGAAGGTAGAGATCAGCTCCCTGGGAGCCAGGTGCTGAAGTTGTTTTCTCCTCTAGGAATTCAGTTTTATAAGGAGCAGGTTCCACTATTCAGGGTCATTAGGTTGTCCAGCTGTGCCCAAGAAAGGCTGAATATAGCACAATATTAAGAAGTCTAGTGTTAATTTGCAACCAAGCCATGTTCTCTACTATAAGCTTTATGAACAATAATACCAACATATTCCTCCCCATTTTGACTTCTTATTCTTTAAATTTCAACTGGTTCAGATATTAGGATGTGGTGAAACAGGGCTATTTAGCCATTTTCCTATGACCTTTCCATTTTCTTTTCCATCTCTCAGCTATCCATTACCAAGAAATGAACGTGAGATGGCAAAACTTACCTTTGGACTCCGTAAATCACATTAATTTGTTTCATGAAGGAATTAGTTTACTATCAACATTAATATTTTGAACTATATATTAAAGGAATAAATGTTTAATATCTAGCTATTAACATATAATTTTAAAATTCAATAACATTTATCCTACATATTTTAAAGTTAGTATTTTATATAACAATTAGAAATATACTATTCATTAACATTTTATTTAGCTATCTTTTGTCAAAGCAACCTTTCTCAACTACTACGTTGTAGAAAAGTTATTGTTTCTTAATTCCA
>NW_012101898.1:4704303-4709472 GCF_000951045.1 Mandrillus leucophaeus
AGAAAACAAGGGAATATTGTGAACAACTTTTCAAATTCTTTGCAAACTGAGTCACCCCTCCAGTAATCAGTAGTACCTCTAAATCTCTGTTATGGTCCCTTATAACTATAAGAGAGCTCATAACAAGAGGTTATAAGCTTACAACTTACAACACTCAGTACTGTGTTCTGGGATTATGATAGTCCTTGGGATAGCTGCTGTCAGAATTGGAGGTCGGACCCTTTAAATTTGGTTAGTTGTGTCCTGAATTGGGAAATCGCTGTTCACCCATTAAAACTTTAGAAGTCCAATGTGCTATCCACAGCACCCTGCAGTCTAAACACTTTAAAAAATAAAAAATGCATCTGGGTTTGGCATTGAGCTAATAAAACTTCTGAGATTATAAAAAAGTCATCCTCATCCCTGAGATGTGGCCAGGCTGCAGTTGCTGCAGGAAGAGCACCTCCCTTCAGGCATCACGAGAGTTTCTGGGTAAGAGTTAAATAGAAGAAGAAAATGTTGCATGGGGCTAGAATTGTTTGTTTAAGATATGCATTTTTTTAAACTCTGGGGTTTACCTCATAAGAATGAGATAGTTTTATTTTGGATTTTAATTTCCTTGAATTTTTCAGCACTTTAAGAGGCTGTGATAATTACATAAGAGAATCAAAAATTGGGGCATTTTTTAATGTAGTTGTGTTTTATTAAAATATCTTTATGGAGCATTTAACCTTGCGGCAGGTCTCTGATAGGCTATCTACAACAATGTGGCATAAGATACAATATGTAGAGCACATTTTCTGTCTCGAATGAAGAGAGCATCAACATTTATTGATATACATTTGAGAACCTTTTGGGAGTAAACACTTACTAACAAATAGCAGTTCCTGGGACATGCAGAAGAACGAATTGGTTAATTTGGGATCAGTGGGGCTTTGTGAATGTTAGAACAAGATGGCCATTATATGGTTCTGTTTACCTCTCCAAGGAGGATACAAAAAAAACAAAAAAACAAGTAAACATAGAAGAGGTTAAAGCCCATATTTATACATAATTAAGAATATTGTCTAATGTTAAAATGGGACTTAGCTTTCTCTAAGCCTTATTATATCGATACAATAAAATTTTTATTAAACAATACTTGCTTCTGGCACCTTTTTACCTAGGGGAAGAAGAGTCACTTAGAGTTTGGTAGAAGAAGGTATGAAGGTAGAGATCAGCTCCCTGGGAGCCAGGTGCTGAAGTTGTTTTCTCCTCTAGGAATTCAGTTTTATAAGGAGCAGGTTCCACTATTCAGGGTCATTAGGTTGTCCAGCTGTGCCCAAGAAAGGCTGAATATAGCACAATATTAAGAAGTCTAGTGTTAATTTGCAACCAAGCCATGTTCTCTACTATAAGCTTTATGAACAATAATACCAACATATTCCTCCCCATTTTGACTTCTTATTCTTTAAATTTCAACTGGTTCAGATATTAGGATGTGGTGAAACAGGGCTATTTAGCCATTTTCCTATGACCTTTCCATTTTCTTTTCCATCTCTCAGCTATCCATTACCAAGAAATGAACGTGAGATGGCAAAACTTACCTTTGGACTCCGTAAATCACATTAATTTGTTTCATGAAGGAATTAGTTTACTATCAACATTAATATTTTGAACTATATATTAAAGGAATAAATGTTTAATATCTAGCTATTAACATATAATTTTAAAATTCAATAACATTTATCCTACATATTTTAAAGTTAGTATTTTATATAACAATTAGAAATATACTATTCATTAACATTTTATTTAGCTATCTTTTGTCAAAGCAACCTTTCTCAACTACTACGTTGTAGAAAAGTTATTGTTTCTTAATTCCACTTTAACAATTGGACTTGTAATATACATTTTTTTAAAAGTCTTTGCTTTCCAACCTTTAGCTACTGATTATAATTACCATACTTTGAAAAGATTCAAACTATTATCGATATTTGTATCTGCATAATTTTGAACAACTGATTTTGCATTTTAAGACCATTTAAAAGAGGGGTATTAACACCTCAAACTTTCATGAGGAAAACTGTTATAAAAGTGTTTTGTGAGTATGCTTTGTATGGCACTATTATAAAAGTTATTATTATGTATATCTGTAAGTGTATATTTTAAATGATAGTATTCCAGTATGTGAGAAAATCCTACAAACAATGCATTTCCCTGCTGGCAGAAGTATTATGTATCCTTCAGTGATAAACTCTTCTTCTGCTTCTTGTACTAGGCTGGCTATCTCAAGGTCAATACTCTTACTGGGCTCTCGAATGATCCACTTATTAAATAGTTAACTGGCATAACCAATCAATGCATTTTTATGAATAACTTTATAATAATATACAAATATTTATGATATTTACAATAATGTACAAATGTTTTTAAATTTTAATATACATGTATTAAAGTATAATATACTTTATATTATATATAAATATTAATATATAATCTATAAAATTACGATATTATATATTAATATTATACAATATTTTATTAATGTACAATATACAAATATCAGCAACATGCAAATATTAAAGTATAATAATTTACAGATATATTTAATTTTCTGCCAATGCTGTCTAGTAAAGCTAAAGCTATGAGTAGGACAAGTGCTTTCTCTGTTATCATGGAGCTTAGACCAGCTGCCTCTTCATCCACTTCTGCAAAAAGTCCAATTGTGCACCGAAAGTGAAAGCATTTTTGGCATTTGAAAAATTCTGTCCAACAATCTTTTTTTTCTTTTTATGTAATTGGCATATTTTACAGATTGGATCACATTTTCTTGAAAAATCATTAAAATAGAGAGGGAGCTACACATTAAAAAATATTTGTTATGCATTTCCTACATTAGAGTAACATTCAACAATGTTTTGTGTATCCTAGCAAACATATAAAAATGAAGAAAATACATATTTTACCTTTGTTAATTACTGAATGAGAAACTGCTTAATTTCTTTTAACTTTCTTTTCCATGTAGATATTTAACTTAGAGGTATTTCCTTGTCAATTCATGTAGCACTCAGTTATTATTTTACAACTACTGTCCTTGTAGTCCACAATATGCTTGTACAGTAGACTTTTAAGTTCATTTCAGAATAGCCATTTAGTATCTCTGCAAGGTTTTACTATTGCAGACAGCATCACAGGGAATGTGGCTGTACAGGTCTCTGTGCACATTGCAAGTAGTTGCTTTGGATATATGCCTAGAAGTAGATTTGCTAAATCAAACGACACATACACTCAAATTTTGCTAGAGATGTGACATTGCTAACCAGAAGAAAATCAGTATCAATTTAAGCCTTTTTCCAACAATGTATGAAATTACACATTTTCCATCACCATGTTCCATAATGAATTTCATCACATTAAAAATTTTTGAAAGAAAAATAATGAAAGAAAATTATATACCATATTTTCCTGAAATACACACTTACTTTATAAATACTGAGGCTGAATATCTTTTTATACACGTATTGGCCATTAACACATCTTGTGTATTTAATCTGTACATTTATTTTCATATTCCTTGCTTGTTGTTTTACTTATCATTAATTAATTACCTAAAATTTTGGGCAATTAAAATACCGAAAAAAGAGGTAAAAATCAACCCAAATCCCACAAGGAAAGATAAAATGATTATCAACTTGATTTTAAGTGTCCTTTTTATGCAATTGCATAAATTAAAAAGGATCTTATTAGGCATGTAATTTTTCAAGAGCCTTTTATTTTATTCGAACATAGGATGTGGTCCTTTATTATATGAATTACCATATAAATTCAACTATTTTAAAATGGTAAACTATTCACCCTTTGTATGGCTATACTTAATTTCTTTAATGTCCTATGGATGAACATTTTGAATGTGGACATTTATTTGGTATTATAGGCAGCATTTCATTGACAATCCTTATGTGTGTATGTATTTGTGTGTATACAAGCACACACACACCTTTCTACATTATCTTAGGATATTTTCACTGACCAGAAGCAGCTGAAGCAAATGATATGCACATTTTAAAATTGGCATATATTATAAAACTGCCTTTTATAAAGCTTGTAAAAATTTGCAAATTACTGCAGAAGTGGTTTTCATGTCAAAATAACAAATTCCTAAACTACAGAGTTCCTTTTTCTCATTCAATGATCAGTTACAAAGCTAAAGTATTTCATTATTGCTTTTATTGGAATTGATTCATTAATGTGGTTAATACATGTTGAATATTTATTGGACAATTGAGTTATATTCACTTCTTTATGAGTTATTTATTCATGTTCCTTGGCTACATTTCTCTTTGGAATTGATCTTTTTAATACAAATATATGAGAGTGCTTAAAATTTTACCAGTGATAAGATTGGATAGATATTTCTCAGTTTATCATTTTTAAAACATATTTGCACCATGTAGAATTTGGAATATTTACATACTTTCATCTACAGTAGCATTCATAATAGGTACAATTAGTCATTTCATTACTTGGACAACTAATTTTTCTGGTTCAGCATTTTAAAATTAAACAGCAACTTATTTGTTGCTGTATTTCCAGATTAATTACATCTATAGGTCTTGCACTAGTATACTATTATTTAATTAATTTTATTATAATGCGTTTTGAGAACTGGGTAAAAATTTTTGTTAGTGTTTATTTAAGACTTACCTTTATTAGTCTATATTTTATTTCTGTTTCAGTCTTCTTATATTAGTATTTATTAGCCATATTATTTAATTCAATTTATTAAAATGTGTTTTGATAAATGGATCAATATCTCCCTATATTAGTCATTGTTTTAGAAATTTGAAGCTATTTTATATGTTTTGCTTTCAAAGATGAATGTTGAAATCATTTGTGATTGAAAAATGGACAAAGCGGCGCTCCATTAAATAGCCGTAGACGGAACCTCGGCTTTCTCTCGGCCTTAGCGTCATTTTCTTGGAAACCGCTGCGCCGTGAGAGCCAACTGGAGGAAGAAGCGAATGCGCAGGCTGAAGCGCCAAAGAAGAAAGATGAGGCCGAGGTCCAAGTAAACCTCTAGCTTGTTGCACCGTGGAGGCCAGAGGAGCAGAAACATGGAACGCCGGGCGCTGGGGATGCTGGTACAAGCTGTGGGACTGCATGCTACTGTCTAGAGCTTGTCTCAATGGATCTAGAACTTCATCGCCC
>NW_012101898.1:4710957-4729776 GCF_000951045.1 Mandrillus leucophaeus
CATTTTCCATCACCATGTTCCATAATGAATTTCATCACATTAAAAATTTTTGAAAGAAAAATAATGAAAGAAAATTATATACCATATTTTCCTGAAATACACACTTACTTTATAAATACTGAGGCTGAATATCTTTTTATACACGTATTGGCCATTAACACATCTTGTGTATTTAATCTGTACATTTATTTTCATATTCCTTGCTTGTTGTTTTACTTATCATTAATTAATTACCTAAAATTTTGGGCAATTAAAATACCGAAAAAAGAGGTAAAAATCAACCCAAATCCCACAAGGAAAGATAAAATGATTATCAACTTGATTTTAAGTGTCCTTTTTATGCAATTGCATAAATTAAAAAGGATCTTATTAGGCATGTAATTTTTCAAGAGCCTTTTATTTTATTCGAACATAGGATGTGGTCCTTTATTATATGAATTACCATATAAATTCAACTATTTTAAAATGGTAAACTATTCACCCTTTGTATGGCTATACTTAATTTCTTTAATGTCCTATGGATGAACATTTTGAATGTGGACATTTATTTGGTATTATAGGCAGCATTTCATTGACAATCCTTATGTGTGTATGTATTTGTGTGTATACAAGCACACACACACCTTTCTACATTATCTTAGGATATTTTCACTGACCAGAAGCAGCTGAAGCAAATGATATGCACATTTTAAAATTGGCATATATTATAAAACTGCCTTTTATAAAGCTTGTAAAAATTTGCAAATTACTGCAGAAGTGGTTTTCATGTCAAAATAACAAATTCCTAAACTACAGAGTTCCTTTTTCTCATTCAATGATCAGTTACAAAGCTAAAGTATTTCATTATTGCTTTTATTGGAATTGATTCATTAATGTGGTTAATACATGTTGAATATTTATTGGACAATTGAGTTATATTCACTTCTTTATGAGTTATTTATTCATGTTCCTTGGCTACATTTCTCTTTGGAATTGATCTTTTTAATACAAATATATGAGAGTGCTTAAAATTTTACCAGTGATAAGATTGGATAGATATTTCTCAGTTTATCATTTTTAAAACATATTTGCACCATGTAGAATTTGGAATATTTACATACTTTCATCTACAGTAGCATTCATAATAGGTACAATTAGTCATTTCATTACTTGGACAACTAATTTTTCTGGTTCAGCATTTTAAAATTAAACAGCAACTTATTTGTTGCTGTATTTCCAGATTAATTACATCTATAGGTCTTGCACTAGTATACTATTATTTAATTAATTTTATTATAATGCGTTTTGAGAACTGGGTAAAAATTTTTGTTAGTGTTTATTTAAGACTTACCTTTATTAGTCTATATTTTATTTCTGTTTCAGTCTTCTTATATTAGTATTTATTAGCCATATTATTTAATTCAATTTATTAAAATGTGTTTTGATAAATGGATCAATATCTCCCTATATTAGTCATTGTTTTAGAAATTTGAAGCTATTTTATATGTTTTGCTTTCAAAGATGAATGTTGAAATCATTTGTGATTGAAAAATGGACAAAGCGGCGCTCCATTAAATAGCCGTAGACGGAACCTCGGCTTTCTCTCGGCCTTAGCGTCATTTTCTTGGAAACCGCTGCGCCGTGAGAGCCAACTGGAGGAAGAAGCGAATGCGCAGGCTGAAGCGCCAAAGAAGAAAGATGAGGCCGAGGTCCAAGTAAACCTCTAGCTTGTTGCACCGTGGAGGCCAGAGGAGCAGAAACATGGAACGCCGGGCGCTGGGGATGCTGGTACAAGCTGTGGGACTGCATGCTACTGTCTAGAGCTTGTCTCAATGGATCTAGAACTTCATCGCCCCCTGATGGCCGGTCACCTCTGAGGCCCACCTTGCTCATAAACAAAGCTGCCCGTGTTGGTCCTCTGCCCTGGACTTGTGACATTCTGGACTATTTCTGTGTTTATTTGTGGCCTAGTGTAACAACCCTATAATAAATCACCTCTTCCGCTCTTTTAGCTGAAAAATTAAAAAAAAAAAAAAATGGACAAAGGATCTGAACAGACATTTCTGAAAAGAAGACACGCGAACGGCCAATACGTGTATGAAAAAATACTCAACATCGCTCATCATCAGGGAGCTGCAAGTCAAAGCCACAATTGAGTATCATCTCACTCCAGTTAGGACGGTTATTATCAGAAGCAAAAAAAATATTATCAGAAACAAATGGTGGTGAGAATACGGAGAAAAGGGAACGCATATGCTTTCGATGGGAATGTAAACTAGTACGGGCAATTTGGAGAACAGTATGGACATTCCTCAGAAAACTACAGATAGAATTACCATATGGGTCCAGCAATCCCACTCCTGGGCATTCATCCAAAGGAAACTAGTGTACCTAAGAGGCATCTGCACCCCATGTTTATCGGAGCAGTATTCACAGTAGCCAAGACACGGAAATGAACCTAGGTGTACAACAGCAGATGACTGGATAAAGAAAATGTGGTATATGTACACAGTGGAGTACTGTTCAGCCATAAAGAGTAATGAAATGCTGTCATTTGAGGCAACATGGATGGAACTAGAGGATGTCATGTTAAGTGAAATAAGCCAGGGACAGAAATTAAACACTACATGTTCTCACTCAGATGTGCAAGCTCAAACAAGTTGATCTCATAGAAGTGAAAAGTACAGCAGAGGATACCGGGGCTGGGAAGGGTAGGAGGAAGGGAGAGGATAGGGGGAGATATGTTAAATATGTTAAAGGATACACAATTACAACTAGATGGAAGGAATAAGTTCCAGTGTTCTATACCACTGTTGGATGAGTACAATTAACAATAATTTATTGTTTTAAATAGCTAGGAGGAGGATATTTAATGTTCCCAACACAAACAAATAACAAATGGTTGAGATGGTGGATATGCTAATTATCCTGATCTAATCACTATACATTACATGTATGGAAACATCACCATGTACCCTACAAATATGTACAATTATTATGTGTCAATTAAAAAAATAAAATTAAAAAAACGTGTTTGTAAAGTATCAAGCAAATCTAAAACTCATGGAAACATTTTAATGTACAAAAGTATTATTGGGCCAGGGGTGATGGCTTGCGCCTGTAATCCTGGCACTTTGGGAGGCCAAGACGGGCAGACCACATGAGGTCAGGAGTTTCAGATGAGCCTGGCCAACATGGCAAAACCCCATCTTTACTAAAAATACAAAAAAATAGGTGGGCGTGGTGGTGGGCACCTGTAATCCCAGCTACTGGAGAGGTTGAGGCATGAGAATTGCTTGAACCTGGGAGGCAGAGGTTGCAGTGAGCCAAGATCGTGCCACTGCGTTCCAGCCTGGTTGACAAAGTGGGACTGTCTCAAAACAACAACAACAAAAATATTATTGACAAATTCAATGAAATCTCAATGAAACTACGACAGATTTTCTGGGTAGAAATCCACAAACAAATTCAAAACTTATGGGAAAATGCAAAGTACCAGGAAGAGCAGAAATAATTCTGTAAAAAAAAAAACCCAAACAGGAAGGCTTATGCTTCATTAACTTGTCTTAATAATGTTAAGACTTGTTATAAACCAAAATCATTGTGGTATTAGCATAAAATAGACAAGTAGATAGACAGAATGTATTGTCTAGATTGGTTCATGCCTATATAGTAAACTGATTTTTGACAAAGGTGCTGAGATAATTCTATGGTGAAAATGTAATATTTTCAATAAATGATTTTATTTAAGAATAAATGTTTGTTTATTAAAATAAACAAAATACAGGGATGCTGGATCATCCACTGAATATCTTTTAAGATAAAACATAAAATTTTACCCTTACTTCATAGCATGCACAAAAATTAACTTGTAATGTGTCTTATGATGATCCATGGACATAAGATAACACTTACAAGCATAAAACTTTCCAAAGATGATATTTTCAAATTTAGGATGGCCAAAGATTTCTTGACAAAACATTAAAAGCTCGATCAGAAAAAAAAAAAAAAAAATGATATGTTAGACTTGATCACAATTAGAAACTTCTGTTTCTCAAGAGCTACGGTTAAGAAAGCAAACAGGGAAGCCCCAGACGTGGAGACAATATTTGTTACACATGTATCTGACCAAGGGTTTGTATACATAATACACAAATAATTATTTTTTAAAATAAAGAATTCTTACCAGTCAGGAACTGAGTTTCAAATTTTAAAAATTGGGTAAAATATCTGAACAGAAATTTCACAAAACAAGATAAAAAAGTTGCCGATAAGTGCTTATTATTCTTCAGGAAAAGTAAAATTAACATAATGAAATAATACTGCACTGTGATTAGAATGATTGAAAATGACTGGTGAAATGTTGTGACTGGTAGATCTTAGATGACCCCTAAGTGTTCTCACATTTTCACATAAATGCTCTTGTGTAAACTCCTACTCTTGAATAACTTCCTTCTAATAGGAAGACATTCCTTCTAATAACTTCCTTCTAACAAGATAGACAGCAATGTGGAAGCAATACAACTTTGAAACTGTGAGGAGAAGGGCTTATACTGTTGTAGTCTTTGTATTAGTTACCTAGGGCTACCGTAACAAATGATCACAAACTAGGTCATTTGAAATAACAGGAATGTATTTTCTCATGGTTCTGGAGGCGAGAAGCCTAAAATCCCAGTGTGGCAGGGCCCTGCTCCCTCTGAAGGCCCTAGGGGAGAAAGCTTCCTTGCCTCTCCCAGCTTCTGGTGGTTGCTGGTCGTTCTTATGCCCCTTGGCTTGCAGCAGCATCATCCAATCCTGGTGTCTGACATCATATGATGTTCTCCCTTTTGGGGACATCTATATGGCTAAATTTTCCTCTACTTATAAGAACACCATTTGTTGAATTTAGGGTCTACTCTAATTCAATGTGACCTCATCTTAACTGAACACAAAGACCCTGCCAGGACCCTATTTGCGAGTAAAGATCCAACTCACAGGTTCCGGGTGGATGTGAATTTTGCTAGGATTCTATTCAGCCTATTATAATCTCCTTTCAATAAATCTATGATCCTAGTTTAATAATGAGAAAAACATCGGACAAACTAAAATTGAGGGACATTCCACAAAATATGTCACCAGTACTCCTCCAAACTGCTAAAATTGTGAAAAACAAGACCAAAAAAAAAAAAAAGCTGTCACAGTTCAGAGTAAGGAAAGAAAACATAATGACTAAACATAATATGGTAACCTGGTTTGAATCCTGGTACAGAGAAAAAGGGCATTAGTGGGGAAATTGACAGAATCCCAATAAAGCCTGGAGTTTCGCTGATAGTAAGTTTTTAAAGTGTTTGATAGGGAGCTGTGGTGGCTCAGGCCTGTTGTTCTGGCACATAAGGAGGTGAGGCTAGGCGTTTGAGTCCAGCATGGGCAGTATAGAAAACTCTTATCTATATAACCAAAAGTTTTTGATAAATATATTATGGGTGTGGTGAGGGTTATATGGGAACAATCTTATTCTTTCTTTTAAATACATCTAAAATGATTCCAAAAGAAATGAATTATTTTTTTAAAATGCAAGCTATAGGATAGACTTGAGAGATTTAATTTAGATTGGATGGTTTCAGACAGCTTTTTTGTGAGAACTTTAAGCTGCAAATAGAAATACAAATCCAGCCAATCTTACCAGTAGTGGGGGATGAAGTCTCCTGGGCAGAACACATGGCCGGTGAACAGGTACCGTGAGTGAAAGATGCTTGCAGTATAGGAGAGGATGAAAAGAACTCAGAGTGACAGGCGACAAGTAGGTGAGACAGAGCCTGGCATAAAATTAAACTGAGCAGCAGGCTTCGAACAGGCCACATAAAAAATCAGAATTAAAAAGAAAGAAAGACATTGCTATTGCACTTCCTATGTGCCAGAACTATTTTAAGCATTTTTCACACGCTAGCACTTTTCATTCTTGCCACAACTATATATGGTGTGTACTCTTATTATCTTCCATTTCTCTGGTAGAAAAACTGGTTCAGAGACTTAGTCACTTGTCTGAAGTCATTCCATTACTAAAAGGCAGAGCTGTGGCCATCTGGCTTCACAGTTTGTATTTATCCACTACACCCTTGCCCTGAATATAATGGAAGCCATGCTGACTCATTCTTCCTTAAAAGACTAAGCTATCAACTCAGAGAAGAGATGATGATGATTGGGGTGAAATGGAGAGAAGTGGATGGGCTTGAGGAAACTTCCAGGTAAAATCAAATGCAACTGATGATATATGAGAGGCAGCTAATGAGAGAGAAGACCATATCGAGAATGACCATCCAACTTCTGGTTTGATTGGGTTATTTACTAAAGTAGGAAATGGCAAAAGAAGATGTTTGGTGAGGGACATTATGTGAGCAGTGGCAAATCCATATGGGTCTGCAACAACCTCAATTCCTGACACTCAGAAGAAAGAATTTGACCAAGGGGGCAGAAAGCAGAGGCAGAGACTGGGACAAGTTTCAGAGTAGGAATGCAAGTTTATTAAAAAGTTTTAGAGTAGGAATTAAAGGAAGTAAAGCACACTTGGATGAGGGCCAAGCAGGCAACTTGAGAGAATCAAGTGCCTGGTTTGACCTTTGACTTGGGATTTTATACATTGGCATTGTGTGTGTGCAGTGGCATGCCAGCCCTTAGGAGAGGCTGCATGTGCAGTACGTTTACTGAAGCTACCTGTATGCTCACTTGAGATGTTCTCCCCTTACCAGTTGAGCAATAGAGGAAGTTCACATACCAGTCAAACTCCACCATCTTGCCTCTTAGTGTGCATGCTTGAGCCTGCTTACCCAAATTCTGAGATCTTATGATCTTATCAAGAAGCTACTGGTCACCAGTTTCAGGTGTTTTCTACTGGGAGACTGCCTTTCCCTGGCACAGGCTGCAACCAATTATTATTTGCACCTGACCATCGCCTGATGGTCACCTGACACTCCTTGAGGCAGGGTGGGGAGTTGATTGGAGAGGGGGGGCTCTCTCTTGCCCTTCTTACATTTGACTATCTACCTATTCTAACAATTACAGATTTCTTTTCCATTAAGTTTGAGATGCTAAAGAAACACCAAGATAGATGTGTCTCAAGTTCAAGTATTGGATCATTTTCACCCTACTTCCCCAACATGAAGTAGAAGTATGTGAGAAGAATTGTCTGATTGCCCAGAGGATGGGAAGGCAGCCACTGTCCCATGGACAGATGCTCAGACTGCCCTCCAGGTCACCACAAGTCTCTGTCTCTGGTAGCTGGCCAGGTGTATCCTCTGAGAGCTCAGTCTATATAGTGACTTCTTTGCCTTGAGGCCGGGTTGCTTTTTCGTGCTGACTAGGTCACATCTCCCTTATTGTTTGTGATACAGCTCTTCATGAATACATTGCAAGTATGTTGATTTACACATTAAGTCCTCCTGTGCCCTGTTTACTCCTGGATGTAGGAGTAGAGAGAGGTTCCATATACATAAGAATTTTCCAGACAAACAGAACCAGGCTGGGCACGGTGAGTTACGCCTGTAATTCCAGCACTCTGGGAGCCTGAGGCAGGTGGATCACAAGGTCAGGAGATCGAGATCATCCCGGCTAACACGGGGAAACCCTGTCTCTACTAAAAATACAAAAAATAGCCAGGCATGGTGGCGGGCGCCTGTAGTCCCAGCTACTTGGGAGGCTGAGCAGGAGAATGGCGTGAACCTGGGAGGCGCAGCTTGCAGTGAACCGAGATGGCACCACTGCACTCCAGCCTGGGTGACAAGAGCAAGACTCCATCTCAAAAAAAAAAAAAAAGAACTGAACTGATAGGAGACAGATGGATATGAATTGATAGATCATTAGATAGGTAGATAATAGATCATTGGGGCCGAGCTCATTGGGTCATGCTTATAATCTCAGCACTTTGGGAGGCCGAGGCAGGCAGATTACCTGAGGTCAGGAGTTCGAGACCAGCCTTACCAACATGGTGAAACCCTGTCTCTACCAATAATACAAACATTTAGCTGGGCATGGTGGTGTGCCCCTGTAGTGCCAGTTACCTCAGGGAGGCAGTAGAGTTGCTTGAACTAAGGAGGCGGTTGTTGCAGTGAGCCGAGATAAGCCACTGCACTCCAGCCTGGGTGACACTCCATCTCAAAAAAAAAAAAAAAAAGAGAATGTTGGATAGATAGGTAGGTTCATTTTAAAGAATTGACTCATGTAATTATGGAGGCTGAGATGTTCTATAATCTGCCATCTGAAAGCAGGAAACTCAGGAAAGCTGACGTAATTGTCCGATCTTGAAAACCAGGGAAGACTATGGTGTAAATCCCAGTCTGATGGCAGAAGATGATGTGAGCTGTCTTAGTAAAAGCTGTGAGGGAGGAAGAAAGGGAAAAAGGTCTCTTTTCTCTGTCTTTCATTCTATTCAGGCCCTCAAAGAATTGGATGACACCCAACTGCATTGAGGAAGGCATTCTACTTTACTGAATTTACTCATTTTAATGCTCATCTCAAAGGCGGTTGGTTATTAGGATGGGAGGGGAAATGATGGGGAAAGGGAAAATGTTGATCAAAGGGTATAAAGTTACAGTTAGTGTGGAGGAATGAGTATTAGTGACCGATTGCACTGCATGGTAACCATAGTTAATTTAATAATATACTGTATATTTTTAAATTGCTGAAAGAATACATTTTTAATATTCTCAACACAAAAATGTTAAATTGGTGAGATTATGGATATGTTAATTAGCTTCATTGACTCTATAATGTATATGTAGATCAAAACATTACTTTGTATCCCATAATATACACAATTATTATTTGTCAATTAAAATAACAACCACAATAACAAATGCTAATCTCACCTGAAAACATCCTCACAGACATACCCAGAAACAATGTTACTCTGGGCACCCTTTGGCCAGCCAAGTTGACACATAAAATTAACCTTCACAGGTTCAGAGGTGCTTAATCAGGTCCTCCCGTTAGACAAAAGGCCATTGTTAAACTGTGATGCAGGCAACCCATGTGCAGACAGACCATTTTGCTGTCAGCCCTCAACCTATATTCACTCTGAAGGGGGAAGTCAGAACACATAGTGAACCACCTGACTTCCTTCCTCTTTACTTTGGAACCAGAGAGAACTTATTTTTCATTCCTAAATGCTTGGGACTTCACTGTATCTTATGTTCTTCTTTTCAAAGCTCATAACCCTTATCCCTTCTCTCTGGGTTACTGAATGCTGAAATATCTTTAGGAGAACATGAATTACTGGGAGAATGAAAATACACGTCTCTAAAAATACAGTTAAGGCTGGGCACGGTGGCTCATGCCTGTAATTCCAGCACTTTGGGATGCAGAGATGGGTGGATCACCTGAGGTCAGGAGTTCAAGAACAGCCTGGCCAATGTGGTGAAAACCTGTCTCTACTAAAAATACAAAAATTAGCTGGGCGTGGTGGCAGGCACCTGTAATCCCAGCTACGCGAGAGGCTGAGGTAGGAGAATCACTTGAACCCAGGAGGTGGAGGTTGCAGTGAGCCAAGATTGTGCCATCGCACTCCAGCCGGGGCAACAAGAGCAAAACTCCATCTCAAAAAAAATAAAAAAAAAAAAGTTTGATTATTTCAAAATAATTTTTTCATTGCACCGATTATTCACAAATGTGTTTTGATTATCATCTCTTCATTACTCAGCAGGAATTTAGATGTTATATTAGATCGTTTCTAGCCATTGTTACTACTCCTCAATTTTAGGTACAAATTAAAAAATTGGATAAACCTTTTAACTTCCCAAATGAGAGAATGTTTAAAGGAGTCCAGTAAGTTGAGAGAGTGGATGTACTTGAGTAAAAAGGTCTGTAGTTTACAGACTGAAGATGAGATGAGACAAATGGTATATATCTTGGGATACTAAGAAGTTAAATTTATATCAACACAACATTTGGATGTTTGACGATTGCTATACTTAACTCAGCATCCCACTGTGCTTTGATTGAGATACCCTGTAAGAACTGCTGTTTCAAACCATAAAATACAAATATAAAATTTATTTTGTTAGTTTGTGAAACTTCGAATCGTGTACTGAATTTCTGTAATTTGATATATTTTCAGATTTCCGTTTTCATACCTTATTGTCAATAAGGTATCCTAGAAATCTCTACAGACATTGATTGATTCAATTTTGGCTTATTCAACACAAATCATATTTTATTTATATTGAATTATGTTCTACATCCGAACAGTAGGATATAAGGCACCTTTGTAAATAATCTCCTAAATTCCATTTTCACAAATCTGTTAAAATATGACTTCCTGAGATCACCATTCACGGATATCTGCCTATCCTCTAGTTCTGCATTACTTTCATTATGTCTTTTGGCTTCAGCCTCCTTCCTCATTTTTAGTAAAAAGAAATCTTCCTTAGGCTCATCCTGCTACGTTATCTTTTTTGAGGAAAGAAAACTATATTTATTTTACTGAGGAGACAAATAGAAGGTAGTGAAGTAATTTGTTTACAGTCATAGATTTTCCATGCCAGGAATACGATTTCTTAGTTCCTCTGGTAAGTAAATTCCATTGTTCATTCATCATCTAGTTTTTCTAAATCTAAAACAAGTCTCATGCTCCTTTACCTTTCTTTTACAAAATATTTTTAATTTTTAACTTTTAATTTTTGTGGGTACTTACTAAGTGTATATATTTATGGGGTATGTTAGATATTTTGATACAGGAATACAATGCATAATAATTACATCAGGATAACTGGGGAATTCATTACCTCTGGCATTTATTCTTCCTTTGTGTCACAAACAATGCAATTATACTTTTAGTTATTTAAAATATACAATAAATTATTGTTAACTGTAGTCACTCTGTTATGCTATCAAACACTAGTTCTTATTCATTCATTCTAACTATATTTTGGTCTAACTATATTTTTGCACCCATTAACCATCTCCAATTCTCCCCACCATTACCCTTCTCTGCCTCTGATAAACAGCCCTCCTATCACCATGAGTTTTATTGTTTTAGGTTTTAGCTCTCACAAATAAGCGAGACCATGCGATGTTTCTCTTTCTGTGCCTGGTTTATTTTATTTGACATAATGATCTCCAGTTCCATCCATGTTGTTGCAAATGACATTCTTTATTACAGTTGAATTACACTCCATTGTGTATATGTACCACATTTTCTTTATCCATTCCTCTGTTCATGGACACTTAGAGTTGCTTCCAAATGGTGGCTATTGTGAATAGTGCCACAATAAAATGGGAATGCAGACTTTTGGGGGTATATGAGTGGGATTGCTGAATCATACGGTTGTTCTATTTTTAGACTTTGAGGAACCTTCAAACTGTTCTGCAAAGTGGTTGTACTAATTTACACGTTCACCAACAGTTTAGGCAGGTTCCCTTTCTTCCATATCCTCACCATCATTTGTTATTGCCTGTCTTTTGGATAAAAGCCATGTTAAACTGGGGTGAGATGATATTTCATTGTAGTTTCAATTTTCATTTCTCTAATAATCAGTGACATTGAGCACATTTTCATATGCCTGTTTGTCATTTGTATATCCTCTTTCGAAGAATGTTTATTTAGATATTTTGCCTATGTTTTAATTGGATTATTAGATTTTTTTCTATAGAGTTGTTTGAGACCCATATATATATATATACACCCTTGGATATATTAATACAAGGGTATTAATCCCTTGTCAGATGGATTGTTTGCAAATATTTTCTCCCATTCTGTTAACTGTATCTTCACTTTGTTGATTATTTCCTTTGCTGTGCAGAAGCTTTTAAATGATGTTATTTCATTTGTTCATTTTTGCTTTGGTTGTGTGTGGTTGTGATGCATTACTCAAGAAATCTCTGTCCAGTCCAATGTCTTGGAGAGTTTCCACAATGGTCTCTTTTACTAGTTTTAGAGTTTGAGATGTTAGATTTATTCTTTAACCCATTTTGATTTAATGTTTCTATATGGCAAGAGATAGGGGTTTAGTATCATTCTTTTGCATATGGATATCCAGTTTTCCCAGCATGATTTATTGAGGAGACTGTCCTTTTCCCAATGTAGATTCTTGGCAACTTTGTTAAAAATGCTCTCACTGTAGACCTTTGGATTTGTTTCTGGGTTCTCTATTCTGTTCCATTGGTTCATGTCTCTGTTTTTGTACCAGTACCATGCTGGTTTGTTTACTATAGCTCTGTAGTATAATTTCAGGTCAGGTATGTGATTCATCCAGTTTCGATCTTTTTGCTAACAATAGCTTTGACTATTCTGGGTCTGCTGTGGTTTTGTATACATTTTAGGATTAGTTTTCCTGTTTTTGTGAAGAATGTCATTGGTATTTTAATAGGGATTGCATTCGATCTGAAGATTGCTTTGGGTAGTATGAAAATTTTAACAATATGGATTCTTCCATTCCATAAATATGGAATATTTTTCCATGTTGTGTGCCCTCTTCAATTTCTTTCATCAATATTTTATAGTTTTCATTGTAGAGATCTTTCATTTAGTCAGTTAACTCTTAGATATTTAATTTTATTTATAACTATTTAAGAGTGATTACTTTCTTGATTTCTTCTTCAGATTGTTCACTGTTGGTATATAGAAATTCTACTAATTTTTGTATGTTGATTTTGTACCCTGCAACTTTACTACATTTGTTCTAATAGCTTTTTGGTAGGGTCTTTAGGTTTTTTCAAATATAAAATCACATTATCTGTAAACAAGGATAAAATGACGTATTGTCTTCCAATTTGGATGCCTTTTATTTCTTTCTCTTGTCTGATTAATGTAGCAAAGGCATTCAGTCTATTTTGCATAACAGTGGTGAAAGTGGGCATTCTTGTGTTCCAGATCTTAGAAAAAAAGGCTTTTAGTTTTTCCTCATTCAGCATGATACTAGCTGTGGTTCTGTCATATACGGCTTTTGTTGTGTTCAGGTATATTCCTTCTATAACCAGGTTTTTGTGGGTTATTATCATGAAGGGATGTTAAATTTTATCAAATGGTTTCTCAGCCTTCAGTTGAAATGATCATATGATTTTTGTCCTTCATTCTGTTGATATGATGTATCACATAGATTTATTTGTGTATGCTGGATCATCTTTGCATCCCTGGGATAAATCCCATTTGGTCAAGATGTGTTTTTAAATGTTTTGTGGAATTTAGTTTGCTAGCATGAGAATTTAGTTTGCTATGAGAATATTTGCATCCATTTTCATCATGGATATTGGTATATAGTTTTCTTTTTTGAATATGTCTTTGTTTGGTTTTGTTATCAGGTCATACTGGCTTCATAGAATGAGTTTGGAAGTATTCCCTCCTCTATTTTTCAGAATAGTTTGGGTAAGGTTGGCATTAGTCCTTCTCTAAATGTTTGGCAGAATTTGACAGTGAAACCATTGGGTCCTGGGCTTTTCTTTTCTGGGAGACTTTTTATCACACCTTCAATCTCATTATTTGTTATTGGTCTGTTTGGGTTATTGATTTTTTCACGCTTCAATCTTGTTTTATGTGTCCAGGAAATTACCATTTTCTTCCAGGATTTCTAATTTATTGGTACATAGTTGCCGATAGCAGCCACTAATGATCCTTTGAATGGTTGTAATGTTTCATTTTACATCTCTGATCTTATTCATTTGGGTCTTCTCTATATTTTTAATTTAATGGCAAAAACCACAATTACTTTTGCACCAGCCTAACAGTCTGGCTACAGGTTTGTCAATTTTGTTTATCTTTTCAAAAAGGCAACTTCTCTGTTCCTTGATCTTTTGTATTGTTTTCTTCATTTCAATTTCATTTATTTCTGCTCTGATTTTTATTATTTCTTTTCTTCTACCAATTTAGGTTTCAGTTTGCTCTTGCTTTCCTGATTCTTTAAGATGCATCATTAGGTTGTTCGTTTGAAGTTTTTCTATTTTTTGTTATATGCACTTATAGCTATAAACTTCCCACTTCGTACTGCTTTTGCTGTATCCCATAGGTTTCAGTATGTTGTATTTCCATTATCACTTGGTTCAAAATATGTTTTAAATTTCTGCTTAATTTCTTCATTGACTCAGTAGTCATTCACAGGCATATTGTTTAATTCTCATGTGTTTGCATAGTTTCCAAAATTCCTCTTGTTATTGATTTCTAGTTTTATTCCTTTATGGTCAGAGAAGATACTTGATATAATTTTAATTTCTTTTGAATTTGTAAAGATTTTCATGTGGCTTAACATATAGTTATCCTTGAGAATGACCCATGTTGTGAGGAGAACAATGTGTATTCTGTAGCCATTGGATGAAATGTTTTTTAATTATCTATCAGTTCCATTTGATCTGTAGCACAGATTAAGTCCAATGTTTCTTGGTTGATTTTCTGAGTCATCTGTTTAATGCTGAAAATGGGGTGTTGAAGTCTCCAGCCATTATGGTATTGGAGTATATCTCTCTCTTTACCTTAAATAATATTCATGTTATATATCTGGATGTTTTATCCTCTTTTGAATTGAACCCTTTATTATTATATAATGACCTTTTTGTCTCTTTTTATGTTTTGTCTTGAAATCTATTTTGTCTGATATAAGTATACTACTCCTGCTCTTTTCTGGTTTCCATTTTCATGGAATATCTTTTTCCATCCTTTATTTTCAGTCTATGTGCATCTTTATAGCTGAAGTGTGTTTCTTGCATGCAACAGATTGTTGGGTCTTGTTTTTTATTCACTTATCTTTTGATTGGGGAGTTTAATTCACTTACTCTCCATGTTATAATCGATAAGTAATAAGTTACTCATGCCAGTTTGCTATTTGTTTACTGGTTATTTTGTTGTCTGTCTTCCTTCATTCTTTCTTTCCTCTGTTTTGTGTAGTGAAGGTCATTTTCTCTACTAGTGTGTTGTAACTTCTTGCTTTTTATTTTTTGTGTATTTGTATTTTTTATTTGATATTACTATGAATCTTGCAAATAATATTTTATAACCCATTATTTTTCAATTATGATAACAACGCTGATTGCATAAGCAAACAAATTACCACACAAAGAAAAAAACTAATAAAAACTCGCACATTGTCCCCTGGCTTTTTAACTTTTTGTTGTTTTTATTTATATCTTATTATACTGCCTATGTCTTGAAAAGTTGTTGTAATTTTTTTTTGATATGTTCATCTTTTAGTCTTTCTACTCAATATATGCATAGTTTATACGTAACAATTACAGTATAATAATATTCTGTTTTTTCATGTACTTACCAGTGAGTTTTATAACTTTAGATGATTTCTTTGCTCATTAACATTCTTTTCCTTGAGATTGAAGAACTCCTTGTAGCATTTCTTGTGAGAAAGTTTTGGTGTTGATGAAATCCCTCAGCTTCTGTTTCTCTGGGGTCTTTATTTCTCTTTCATGTTTGAAGGATATTTTCACTGGATATACTTTTCTAGGATGAAAGACTTTTTTTTTCCTTTTTCACTTTAAATATGTCATACCCCTCTTTCCTGGACTGTAAAGTTTCCACTGAGAAGCCTGCTGCTGGACATACTGGAACTCTATTGTATGTTATTTGTTTCTTTTCTCTTGCTGCTTTTAGAATCCTTTATTTTTTCTTGACTTTTGGGAATTCACTTATTAAATGTCTTGAGATAATCTTATTTGGGTTAATTTTTCTTGGTGTTCTGTAAAATCTTCTTGTACCTAAATATTGATCTCTTTCTCTAGGTTTGAGAACTTCTCTGTTATTATCCCTTTGAATACACTTTTTACCACTATCTCTTTCTCTACCTCCTCTTTAAGGCCAATAACTTTTAGATTTGCTCTTTTGGGGCTATTTTCTAGATTTTGTAGATATGTTTCATTATTTTACAATTTTTTTTTTCTTTTTTATCCTCTGACTGTGTATTTTCAATTAGCCTATCTTCAAATTTACTAATTTTGTTTTCCTTGGTCAATTCTGCCATTAAAAAACTCTGATGCATTCTTTAGAATGTCATTTGCATTTGTCAGCTCTAGAGTTTATACTTGATTCTTGTCAGTTATTTTAATCTCTTTGTTAAATTTATCTTATAGAATTCTAAATTTCTTCTCTGTGCTATCTTGAATTTTACTGAGTTTTGTCAAAACAGTTATTTTGAATTCTCTGAAAGGTTACATATCTTTGTTTGTCCAAGATTGGTCCCTGGTGTCTTATTTGGCCTGTTTGGTGAGGTCATGTTTTCCTGGATGTTTTTGGTGCTTGTGGATGTTTGCTGATGTCTAAGCATTGGAGAGTTGGGTATTTATTATAGCCTTCACTGTCTGGGCTTTTTATGCTTGTTCTTCTTGAGAAGGCTCTTAACTACTTGAAGGGATTTGGGAGTTGTGATATAAGTTTTTGGTCATCGCAGTAATATCTACATTAGGGGGAAGCCCAAGACCAGTAATGCTGCGGCTCTTTCATACTCATAGGGATACCACCTTGGTGGTCTTGAATAAGATATGGAAGAATTATCTGGATTACCAGGCAGAGACTCTTGTTCTCTTCTCTTACTTTCTCCCAAACAAATGGAGTTTCTCTCCATGGTGGGCTGTCTGGAGCTGGGGGAGGTATGACACACACACTGCGGTGGCCACCACCATTGGACTATCTTGAGTTAGACCTGAAGCCAGCACAGCACTGGTTCTCACCAAGGCCTGCGTTAACCACTGCTGTCTACCACGTATGTTTGAGAACCTAGGGCTCTACAGTCAGGATGTGGTGAATGAAGCCAGCCAGGCTTGTGTCCTCCCCTTCAATGGTAAACTCCCCCCTGGTGCTGGGTAGATCCAGATATGCTGTGGAGGAGTCAGGGCCTGGAGTTGGAAACCTTTGGAGTCTACCTGCTCTTCTATTCTATTGCGGCTGATGTGGCACCGAAAGCACAGAAGGAGCTCCTTCCCAATTTTCTATATCCTTTCCATAAGAAGAGACCACCACCATCCCAGGCCTGTGGTAAATACTGCTTGGAGATGACTGATGTTCACCCATGGCCCAAAGGCTCTTCAGTCATCTTGTGATGAATGCTGCCATACCTAGGACTCTCTCTTCAGGGCAGTGGGCTCCCCTCTGGCCCAGGGTAGGTTCAGAAATGTTATCCAGGAGACAAGGCCTGGAAACAAGGATTCCAATTGCCCGTTTGGTGCTCCATCCTACTGTGGCCAAGCTGGTACCTATGCTGCAAAACAAAGTTCCCTTTACTCTTACCTCTCAATTTCTCAAGCAGAAGGAGTTTTTCCCCATAGTTACTATAGCTGGGAATGTGTCAGGTTAACCTAAAGCTAACACATATCTGAGTCTCACACAAAGCCCATATCAGTACCATCTGGTTACTGCTGCTTCGTATTCATGGCCCAATTGCTCTTTAGTCAGCAGGTAATGTTATGAGTAATAAGTAATCCTGCAAGGACTAGGCTCTTCCCTCCAAGGCAACAGATCACATTTTGACCTAGGGTGTGTCCAGAAATATCATCCAGAAGCTACGGCCTGGAACTATGGACTCAGCCTGTTGCCCTGTCCTACAGTGGCTGAAGGGATATTTAAGTTGCAAGAAAAATCCTCTTTACTCTTCAGTCTCCTCTCCTTAAGCAGAGGAAAGGGATCTATCCTGGAGCTGTGAGCTGTGCTGCCTTGGGTTGCAGGAGTGGTGGTGCAAGCACTCCTTTGGCTTCCCTGGCTGGTGTATCACTAGGTTGTGTGCCCCCCAAGTTCACTGGCTCTCAGTCTGGTACAGCTCTAGGACTTACCAAGGCATTAAAGTTCTTGTTCTCCAGACTGCCTTTCAAGATTATCTGGGACTCCAGAACACTTTGGTTCTCAGTGGCAAGGCTTGCCAGAAGTCAGATTCTTACCACTAGGATGAATGAGCCCCCTCTGGCTACAGACATCACGGAGCACTAAACGCTCCTTCCAAGGGGCTCCAGCTGAATTCTTCCTGGTGTTACTTTCCACTGTGACAGGCAGCACCAAGCACCAAGGCAAAGTCTCACAATCACTGTGCTGTCCCTCCCTCAAGCATACAGATTCTCTCTGCATGCCACGCAGCTACTCCCAGCTAATCGGTGATGTTGGCAATTGAAGACTTTCTTTCATGTCTTCTTCAGTGCCTCTTTTTCATATACACAAAAATATTTCCATAGAAAAGGAAAGAAATAGAGAATAGGTATTTAATTTATATTAATTCAATTGCTGTTAGTCTCAATTGCTTTCCCTGGCTCTTTAATGCTGATGGGACTGATATCTACCCCCTCCTATGTGGCAACATGCTCAAAACAATCTTAGTTCCTGAGGCAGTCTCAAATGCAGTAGAACCTGTGTCAATGGGCTTACTGTCCCTGACTCCCTCTCAAAATAAAACAAAAACAAAGAGAACAGGGACCTGAGATCAATTCATTGTGTCTGGACATAGGTTAATGAAATTGCTATGGGTTTGTTTCTATATTGCTTCTTGTGTCTACTTTGCATGCGATCATTCTGAGTTCCCTCTTAATCTCCTTTCCCCCTTTGTGATGGTCAAATGAATACATGTAGTTCTAGAATCGTTTCTACTCTAAAGACTGTCAACCTGCTCTGTATGAATAGGCAATAACATTCATTTGAGACGATTTTATTCTTTATTAAATAATTTCTATATAAAAGAGAAATATCTCATTTTTTTTGGATGGCTATGTTTATGAATGAGACTATATTTCAAGCAATTTGAATGCCCTTAGACAATTCTCTCTCCGACTTTCATCCATCCAACCCTAGCCATTTCTGGGAACTTTTCCCAAGGGTTTCATTGTACTTTGCTCTTCACATTAGAGGACATTTTGCTCCAAGTGATGATTGCTTGACTTTCTTCAAGCTTGCATTGTCTTGAT
>NW_012101898.1:4729926-4746382 GCF_000951045.1 Mandrillus leucophaeus
GTGTGTGTGTGTGTGTGTGTGTGTGTGTGTGTGTGTTTCCAACATTAAAAAATATAAATAAAGTTCTTTATTTAATTTCAAGCAGAAAGTCACTTGCTTTAATTAAATATGCAGCACTATAATATAAACAGATAAATACAGAATGAATATTTGGGGACACAGTGAGTACTCTAGATGGATGTCAGAAAATAGAATACATAATTCTTAAATAAGTGATTTATGCGGTAATTTGGAACACATACTCGAGAGGAGAAAATGAATGCATCTATTATAGAGCTATTAGTTTCTCAATATGGCCAATTTTCCTTGAAAATCACTTTTTGTCTTCATCGAACTGTGCCTGTGCCTCTTAATTGGATATAGAATTCTTTGAGAAACACATATATGTAAACAGTGTGATTGTTCATAAAATTAATACATTTTTGTAAAGATATTTTATAGATTGTTCCACTATTTTCTAATTAAATTAGATCCTTTACATGAGAACATTGGCTAAATGGCACAGCAAAGTCTTTTCATTGTTAAGTCAGGGGAATTGACAACATACACTTTTTATGATTTGACCAGAATATTGTTTTCTGAAGTTTTAATTCATGCTCTTTCTGCTTTGAAAACAGAATTATAATCTGTGCTTTTGCTGAGTGTATACAATTCTTGCTTACTGTTAAAATTTTAAATGCCGTAAAATTTATTCCGTTGTTTATCCTCTAGAAATAACAAGTGTTATTTTATTATTTACAATGCTCAGACTTTGGCAACTATGTGTACAACATACACAAGGCCATTTTAAATATTCTTTAGTGTTTTACATTTTTCTTTAAATAAGGGGCAATTTTAAATGCCAACACAAATATTTCTACCTTATAATTTCGATGGCTACTAAGTATTCCATTGAATAGAAACGCTACAGTTCCTACCCACCTCCCAGTTCTTGAATGCTTAGAGTGTTTTTAATTTTTCATTAAGGGTGGATGGCAAGGACAGAGTAAGTACCTGTTGGATACTATGCTTATTACCTGAGTGACAAAAAATTTACATATAACAAACTTGCACATGTACCACTGAACCTAAATTGTAAAAAATAATAAAATAAACTTTCAGGCAATTTGAGTAAATTATGTTAATACGTTTAAATGGAGGGATAACATACATATGACACAGTACATCCCAAATGCTAATCTGAAGTGTGTAGCTCATTGATTTTATATATGTACACACAAATGTACACAGGTTTAACAACCACAAACATCAAGATACAGAGCATATCCAGGATCACGTAAGATTCACTCGTATGTGTTCCTATTCTATACAACACACATACACACCCCAAAACTAACAGATATTTTGGTATTCGGACTTGCGTGTTTTATTAGATGTGTCTGTGTTTGAATCTTTCATCATATCATATGTACTTGTTTATCTCTGGTGTCTTTCACCCAGTGTATTTTCTGTGAAATTTACCCATGGTGTGTGTAGCAATAGTCCATTCCCTCCTGTTGTTGCTCTGAATTCCACCGTTTAAATATTCCATTAACCTTTTTTTTTTTTTTTTTTTTTTAGTCTCGCCCTGTCACCCAGGCTGGAGTGCAGTGGCGCGATCTCGGCTCACTGCAACCTCTACCTCCTGGGTTCAAGCGATTCTCCTGCCTCAGCCTCCCGAGTAGCTGGTATTACAGGGGTGTACTACCACTGCGCCCGGCTAATTATTATTATTATTATTATTATTTTTGTATTTTTAGTAGATTTGGAGTTTCACCGTGTTAGCCAGCATGGTCTCGATCTTCTGACCTCGTGATCTGCCTGCCTCGGCCGAAGTGGTGGGATTACAGGCGTGAGCCACCGCGCCCGGCCTGCATTAACTTCTTGGTGGCTGCTTGGTTTTGGCTGAAGATGCTGCTGCCGTTATGAGCATTCACGTTCAGCTCCTTGAGTAGACCTGGGCATTCATTTTTTGTAGGGGAAGCCTTGTTAGGCCGTGGAGTAAGGGTGTGTTTCACTATATGAGACTCTCAGATTAGTTTTACAAGTAGTGTTACCATTTTACACCCCTCCTACATATGTGAGAGATTTGGTTTCGTTATGCATACCCACTGCTGCTTGACATTGTTAGCCACTTTAGCCACTTTGGTGAGCGTAGTGAAAACGTACTTTTTTTTGCGTGAGAGAAGGAATAAAAGCAAGAGTAGTTTATCAGGAGCATGTAAAACATAAGGTCTCTTTAGAGTTCTTGAGCTGTTTAATGCTCTATATACATGTATTTTGAAGTTATTCCTGGCTTCCATGTATTTTGAGATTTTTAAAAACCATTTTAGCCTTCGTGTTCTTCAGATTGAGAATGTTTCCTTCTGTTATTAGTTATGTGGCAATTATTTTATGGTCATCATTTCTTATCTGCACAGAAAATGTTGGTCCTAGCTGTTCATATTGGTCTCTACAGTTGAAGTGAAGCTATATACGCTGTGTTTAATTGCCTTTTGGATAAAAGGGTTACACTGTTATTTGGTGCTAAAGAGAAGTTACTATGTATAGTAATGGCATAGAAACAGCAGTGGACAAATATTGCTTTTAGTGACAGTAATATTTATTGTAGGAAGAACGTCTTCAATTGTCCCCTTTTCTGGCCAATGTCTATTGTGTTTATATTTTAATTTTTTTTCTATGAAAAAGGGATATAAATGATAAAACTCTTTGTATAAATAATTCTAAAAGAGCCCTCAGGATAAGAACAAAAAATAAAGCTCAGTCATAGGAAAACATCATGTCATAGCACGTTATTTTTTTCTTCTTAATGCTACATCAAAGAATGTGACCTTAGTAAAATGTATGACATGCTATATTAGGTGAATTATCATATTGCCATCTGCTCTTTCAGGTTATTTATGCTTTTCAGTTCCTTGTATATTTCCCTATCTTCCTCCCTCCAGGTTCAATTTAGGCCTGGTGTCTTAGCAAAGAAATGTGAGCTTTCCATCTGGGAATGAGAAAATCTATCTATTTTCTAGATGAAGGTCATTTAGCAAGTTGAGGACTGTCTGCAAACAGCATTTATGGAGTGAGAAATTGGGGGAAATGGAAAACCTAGTGACAATCATTCCAATTTGCTACTTTTCTGAATTCACCTGCCCATTTTTTTTTTTTTTTTTTTTTTTTTTTTGTTTGAGACGGAGTCTCGCTCTGTCGCCCAGGCTGGAGTGCAGTGGCCAGATCTCAGTTGTTTTCTGTAGTATTTATAACTGCAAGGGATAAAAATTCACATTTGGAGGCTTATATTTTTCAGAGGCATTTTGAGTTCAGTGTTGCTAATTTCTGTACTCTTTTAAAACAGATCTCAGGATTTTTCTCCTCATGTTGAATTATAGAATTTGCACTTCCCATGTGGTCTGAATAACTGTTAACAACTTGCTGGGAAAGGTTTTTCGTTTTGCTTACCTGTATGCAGGGCAGTGTGGTCATCGTGTGGCCTCTTTTTAACACCCCACCACGTTTTTAGCTTGAAGTTAAGTCATACAAGGAGTCTTGACTTGTTGAACTCTATACAAAACTCTATACATTTAGAAAGCATTTCCATTTTTAGTGGGTGATTCCTTTTGATTGAAGAAATTGACAGATCAATCCAGAAATTATATTTCAGAGAATTTCTTAAGCCAAAAATATTTTTCATATATTAGGCTTCATTATTGCTGTTTGGTGAATATTTTGTAATACAGTGTATTTTGACCTTTAATATATGCTGAGAGATGCCTTTTACTTTATCCCTAAACTTTAAAATTGATCTATACATCATATACAGTGTTGAGGTAGGTAGGGAAGAGGGAGAAAAGATGAAGATAAATTACATTTCTGTTCATCCTTTCCTCCTGGGAAGTCTAATGTAGGTGAAATCTTTCACACCTTGATGTCTTATTTTGGGGCATTCTGCATAATCTTGATATTATGTATTAGTTTGAGTCATAATAAATTGCTGTTTTGTAGGTCACAGATGATCACAAATGGCCATTTCAAATGGTTCAACATAATACAAAGGAAGAAAAGTTAAATTCTGCAAAAATGTAACAAAGAAAAATGATAAATATCAATGTTTTAATTATTATGAGAGAGAACTAGAAATTAAGAGACTATTTGTTACTCACGTTGCTATAATTTTTTTCTCTACGTTATGTGTGTGTGTGTGTGTGTGTATATAATTAGCAATTAGGTTAATACCTCTAAAGTAAAGAAATATATTTATATAGCTAAATAATTACTGTCAGAGTTGAATGTCTATAACATTAGAAAATTCACTTAACTCTGCAGAGCTTGTTTTCCATTTTTAGTAAAATGATGAAAACAAAACTCTACTTTCCTACTGTTGAGGGTAGATGATAAAAGGAAGTAAATCAAAGACGTACATAACTCAATAGATAATTAGAATTGTATTCTCCCTAACAGTTTATTTAAAGAACTAAGATAAATTTGTGAACTTTTTGTTGCTGTTACCTGGAGAAAACATTTGAAGTTGGCTAAGATTTATTTATCACTATTCATGTGTCAGATTTTGCTACAGATGATTCATTTTATTTAGCCCTCATAATAACTCCATGATCATCATGATTCTGGTGCTATTAAGATTCTCCCTTTATCGATGAGTAAACTGAGTCTCAGAGTAGTAAGCAAATTTCTTAGTACTGCACAGCTAGGAAGGCCCAGACTGTGGTCAAGCCTGGATGGTCTGACTCAGGAGACAGGCCCTTCAACACTATGTCAGACAGATGTCCTTCCTGCCTTCCAACACCATTGCCCTCCATCCCTTAAAATTTTAAAGTAAAATTTTAAGATTTTTAAATTTAAATTTAAAATTTAAGGTAAAATTTTAAGTTATTTTTCTGTCTTTAACATTTCCTTCCCTTCCCATACACCCTAATTCATGCAGAAATATTTGAATTCAGTTATCACCAGACCACATGTGGGATAGGGGGATGAAGCTTTCCCTGTGTCGCCACCCCAACTCATCTGCTGAGATTTTTGTGATGGGCGGAGCTTTTGCCCATGTGACTGCTTTCCCAGTGGTCAATTCAACACAGAGATTTAGAACCCAGGCTAAAGAATATGATGGGAGAGATACAGCATACAGAAAGAATTAGCTGTTATAGGCATTGCTTGTGATACAAGCTGTGCCCTTTACACTTGTACAAGACAAATAACCCTTAAGGGGAACAGGTAAACTGACATTGGAATGTATGTATCTAAAGAAGAACCTTTACATGGCTTGAAAGTTTTTAGTGAAAAAACATTTCAAGAAAGACGAAGTGGCAAACTTCCAAAAATAAAATCAGATATGTTCTGTGAATTTTTCTTTCTCATTTTAGTTGATTCGATAGCTGATCCACTAAACTGATGTATAATGTATTTTCAGTGCTTAAAAATCATTTTGTCAGTACTTCATAATTATCAGGCTAAATATAACATAAAATTTCCTTTATTGTTAAATTTCATATCTTGTAACTCATGGTCTTTTCCACCAGCAGCCTCGCAAGAGATTTTCATAGCCTCCCTCTGCATGTGAAGTTTATTCAGTGTAACAAAAGCCACTTCTTTAAACTTGACAGTCACAGAAGGGCATTGCAAGGTTGAGATCCTGGGTGGGAAAGTGTTTTGACTTGTTCTGAAAGAAGAATAAATGTCTTGACCAAGATAGTCATTCTCAGAAACTATTACTTTTCTTGGCTTTTGAAAGTCTATGACTGATTTGTGTCTCCAAGTGTAAGCCATCCAAAGCCATAGCAAAGATCACAGGACATAGCCAGCTTAATAAGAGGTATTTTCTCTCACCCCTCTGGAGACAATTGCATTTATGCCTTGCTCCTAGGATGCCATGTTTTCAGCAACCCCCAGTGCCCGGCATACCCTAAGTGAGGTCACAGGATTTCATTTTCCTTTTTATAGAATTTTCACCTGGAAAAATGTTTATTCCTAATCTGCAGACCCTCAAAAATGTTACCTTAAATTGCATTTTAGTGTTTTTTGCTTTGTTTTTGTTTTTTTTTTTTTCCACGTGGATTCCTTGTAACCAGTGGTGGGTGCTCTTTTATTTACTGTGTAGCTTTTAGGTAATAAAAACACTTTTACAGGCACTGCTTCCTGCATTAACTAATGTCTATATTCACTCTCTTACTGCTTTTTTCTCTACTATGGTGCACTTAATTTGTGGTGGTGAGATTGCCTAGATTCATATTAGGTGTTACATGAGTATTAGCTAGTTTAAGACGTTAAACTTCCTTTCAGTTTGTCTCCAATGATAAACCTCCTTTATGTTATCACCTAAGAATATTATAAAGCTACAATGGTTATTAATCCAACTCAGATATTGTATATAGATACAGGCAAGGTCAACAGTCTTTTCCATAAAATGGAAAAAAATGATGGTGCATACGCCTCTTGTGATTACATTCAAATATTTATTCAACTTTCCAAAAATAACTGGTGAACAGCTTCTATGCACTAGTCACCTGTCTGGGAGATCAGGATTCAGTCGTAGATTCAAGAGATTAAAATCAGCCCCTTGACAGAGATTAGTGACATAGGAGTTCACTGTCCTAGAAGTCAAAAAAGTGTGTTAGATGTTTGCTATATACCTTCTCTAACCATAGGCAAATATCAAGTAATAATATTACTAAAATTTTGGAGGAAAACTTAAAAATAAACTTGAATATTACAAAAGATATCAAAGAATGATATTATTGATCCAATATGATCATAATGTGACAGATATATGCCCATGTATATTTGAAAATAATTTATATTTGGTTAAAAATTAATTTAAATTATAAATGGATGTATGCCATTTTAAAAGCTGCAATAAAATAGAGAAATATAAGGGTTACTGGATAATATTTTGAAATAATATTCCATAGTTTTGCATTCTCAGTAATTAATTTCAGCTTATAAAATCTCCATTATGATGATTGGATTATGGAGTTGTAGGTTTCTTTAGGAAAATGGTGACTCCCTAAATCTTGTACCAAATTTGTGGCAGAGCACGTAAATGACTTTCAGTTTATCTATTTGCAATACTGCCACCTGAATGTATTCAGTTAAGATAATTAAGTTATAGTAACTGATATCTAGATATCAGAATTACTAACTATGACACAATTGATAGGTTGGTGGCTATAATATGAGGCTAAGGAATGGAGGGTGTAGCTTGAAATCATCTCTTGCCACCAGTGCCATCCCATGTGGTGGTTGGTGGAGGACAGAGTTTAGAGTTTATGCCTGACATTTTTCATGAGTTTCTGAGGCACTTGCTTTTGGTTGTGTCTTCTTTTATCTGCTTCGTATCTTTTACAGTTAAATAAATGAATGTCTGGAATATATTACATCATATAAATCTTTTCCTATCGTATAAAAAATTTTGATAACTTCAAACCAAGGACTGAAGGATAGCATGTAACTTGTAAGTAAATTTTCCAAAGCATTCACTTCATCCATATATAATAATTGTATCTAATCAAGGAAAATAAGATATTACAAAGAAAATAGGAAATAAATGTCTACAATAAGAAGAAAATGGGACATGAAAATTAACATATAGATGATAAAAATTCTCCTATAAATGTAAATCACAAACAAGGAAAAAACTTTACCACCTCTGAAACCAAATTACAGTATTTTAAATAAGCAGTTGTAGATACGATAAAATTACTTATTCATTACTACAAAGAAAATAAAAACAAAAACACTGCAAACATATATGAACAAAATCAAAATAAATAAGCAAATTAGAAAGAAATGAAACGAAAAATTAAACAACCCAAGACATAAATTAGAAAAGAAGGCCAAATCATTATATTGTGCTAAATTGCAAAATAACCAAAGGAGAAATAAATTTGACCAAAAATGTGATAAAATCACTGCAAAAAAAAAATGAAATAAATTATCTGAAATGATATAAAATGTATCAGAAAGATAATTTTCTGTGTAGAAGTTTAAAAATCCACTATATTTTAAAAGAAACTGAAGGAGAAAATCGCTACATCAACATTTAATACTTTAATGCAATAATTACTTTGGGAAGTAAAAGATGTGAATCTACGTTTTATTTTATTTTTAATTAAAATTTTTGAGACAAGGCCTTGGTCTTGTTCTGTCGCCCAGAATGGAGTGCAGTGACTTGATCATAGCTTACTGCAGCTTCGAACTCCTAGGCTCAAGGCATTCTCCTAACTTACTTGCCAAGTAGCTAGGACTACAGGCTTATGCCACCACTCCCAACTAATTTTTAAAATTTTTTGTAGAGACAGGATCTTGCTATATTCCCAAGTTGGTCTTCAACTCCTGTTTTCAAGGGACCCTCCCATCTCAGTCTTGACAGGCTATTGACAGACATGAATCACTGCACTCAGTCAGAATCTACATTTTTAGAAGACTGTCCTATAGCTTCAAAAATGTTTCCAGAGTTTTACAATCAAGACATAGATTTATAAAATTATTTGATGTTAATAATAGATAGAAATAATTATCAGGGCCCTACACAAAAAGACCACATTTTCCTCAGTGGAAAGAAAATCAAGCTGGCATTACACTCTAATGAAATCAGCTCTTTCAATAAAATCAAGGGAAAATCTTGAAGAAAACTTTTATGTCCTGCTAAGATGACCTTCAAAGTTTAAGTCTATAAAATAGTTTTCAGTATGCATAAATTAAGGGAATATGTACTCACTAACGATGCCAAGAATTCCACTAAGAGACCTGGCTCATTCAATCAGGAGTTGATGGGAGAAATTTTCAAAGGAACTGGTGGAGGGAAGTGAATATATGTAACTGCAGATACAATACTAAAACAAATGTGGGAAAATAATATGTAAAGTGATATAACAACACAGAAATATTACAATATAAAAACTGAAAAAGTGTAGGGTAAACAAAAAGAGAAAGTAGTATAATCTTACTCATTGTCACATAGTTGAGAAGTAGGAGTCAAGTAAGTCACATAAAACTGAAACCAAATTTTAGACACATAATAAGAAAAAAAGATTGAAAGCACTATAAAACATATTGGTTCATATAGAGAAAACAACACAAAAATGCAAGCATCTGTAATGACTCAAAATAAAGCTAAATAATTAAACAAATTAATTAAAGACTGCATGGAGAAAAAAAATCACACAAACAAAATAATTTGATGGAGTGAGAACAATAAACTCATTTATGTAAATAAATGCCAACTGATTTCACTCAGTTATTAACAAACAAAGACTTCAAATCGGCTTACAAAACACAACCCCAAAAATGCTATACACAAGAAACACCCCTAAAATGAAGAAAATCAGAAAGCTAAAAATTAGAGAATAGGTTAAAAAAAAATAAAGTGGGGTTGGGGGAAAGAATAGAAAGGCAGAAATTATAATACTCATGTCAAGAAAAATATCAGTATTCATTCCACAAAGCATTAAATATGACAAAGGATAGTGTTATGCTAAATATTATAATCAAAATGAAGCTATAAAATGATTGATATCTGTGCAAAAGTAGCACAGAAGCCAACTTTATAAAGTTGTGGTTCCAGAAATTATAAGAAATATTAACATGGCTTCTACATTCAAAATAAAGAAGGGTATGATATAATCAACATAATTAATGATTGCTTTCTGTGATATATGTAATATATAAATTTACTGTAAAATTGATATGGTTTGGATCTGTGTCCCCAGGGAAATCTCATGTCAAATTCTTATCCCCATAATCCCCATGTGTGGAGGGGGCTCTGGGAGAGAGGTGATTGGACTACAGGTAAGGCAAGCACACCCTCTTAATTTTTATATTTTTTGTAGAGAATGGATTTTGATGTGTTGGCCAGGCTGGTCTCTAACTCCTGAGCTCAGGTAATTCACCTGCCTCAGCCTCTTGAAGTGCTGGGATTACAGGCATGAGCCACCACGTCTGGCACATGCCATTGTTTTAACTCCTCAGTATGAATCAAATTTTCCAAAATTATAAGTAGAGGAAAATTAACTGCATCCCAAAATAAATTACAAAGTACATTATAGACAAAACTGCTGAAATAATTATTTTCTAAGGTAAAATGATAAAAACAGTCTATGCAGAGAGTGTTATTCTAGATTTGGTAAAACACAGAAAAAAACAACAACAGAAAAGAAATTATAGTCTTTGAGTTGCAAAACAGACTATTTAAATTCACAGGGAAGACAATGGCCTTAAAGAAAAAAGCTTTCCCTTGCGAGAGAGAATTTTTGATTTTTAGACAACTAGCCTTTGTGTTTCCCTGCAGGTCTTGATACATAAGTGTGTTCCAAACTGCAGGAGTGTCATATTTTGGATTGCTCAATTTTATTAATGCTTGGGGCACCAACACTAATGTAGATATATATATTTATAAATCGTGTGTATATTTCCATAGTAAAGTGTTATATACATTAGAAATTTTATATAATTAAACATATATATATAAAGAATAATTAAAAACAAGGTAAATAGAAATAGAAGTTCAAATGTGGATCACTTCCCCTTAGACTGTGGACCTTAGGCTTTGAAGATGAGTATCTCAAATGTTGGCTTTAGAAGTACTATGTAACAATGAAGGACTTTGGTTTACAGCACCAAATGAGAAAAAGTTAAATGGCTGATGGACAATTGGAATAAACAGTATAGATTTAACTATAGATGAATGCTCCTGAAAAGTGACTCACCTTCTTCAAGACAGAGCTTTGATGGGGTGTACTGAGGGAAGAAATCCCAGATAATTTTGCAGTATTTGAGAGTGGTGGGTCTTGGGCCTATCTTCCAAAGGTGTAGTCCAGAGGCATTTGTGGACTCTTTCCAGAAGCTATGTGTCCCACCTTGCATCAGAGAATAGAGTCACTATGGTCACGTGAGCAGCATGGCAGCAATGCCTTAATGCGTCCAGGGGATGAGTGAAAGGAAAAGTCAGAATCACAGTGTTCAGGGTTCAGTGATTGCAGCCAACAGGCAGATAAATGCGAACAGGGTCTCAGGAGAGGAAGATGAAGATATGGGGTGTAATGGAATTGATGGAGCTTTAATTTTCAATGGAAAAATTTTAATTATGAAATAAATTTGGGAAAATAAAAGAATGTACTGCATTTTCCTGAAATTGAAAGGATCGTTTTTTTCTCTTATCAAATAGAGTGGAATTCAAAGTCAAACTTAAATGGTTATAAAAAATGACATTTCACAAGATTAAAAAAGGTGATGTGAAAATCCTCATCTGTTACCTAAAGAAAATTACATTTTTCTTTCACCCTCTCACCACAAATAGTCACCATTAGTTTTATGAGAACTTTCTTCTACTTGTTGGAATAATAAAAATAAAAGTCTTACCTACATGCATCAGATCGATAGTGCTTGAGTAATACGGATTGCCTGTTTGTTTAAATGTTGGGGATACTGTGGTAACAAAATAAGATAAAACTCCATGTGCTCTGTTCTAGTAGAATTGTTAATAAACCTTCAGGATTACTAGTTTAATTGAGGTCAGTTGTTAAACAGGTTTTGGCAAATGAACGGCAGCATATATCTAAAAATTATGGGACCCTTTAGTCCTGGACCTTTTCTTGCAAATATTGAAACTACTGTATACTGCTTTTCCTGAAGTAGAATAATAATGCACATCTTCATTACTTTCTCCTCCCTCCTTAAAAAAAAAAAGAAAGCTTAGAATGTTCATGTTCTGCTCCCATCAGTGGGTCCTAAGGAAAGATGGGGGTGAGGTAGTGGCATGGAATTGGTAGGCCAAGACTTGGCTCACTGGCCAATGAGTTTTCAGTTCAATACCATGTTTAATGACATTATTGCTCTGGTTACCCACGAACTTGTAATGCCGTGATTTGTTGGAGTTTTATTTATTTATGTATTTATTTGTTTTACATTTCAAAATTATATTTGATTATATTTTTATTTTAAGTTTACTGCTTTTAATTTGCATTTAATTTTCTCAATGTTTGGGCCTATGTCAAAAAATAATGGAATAATAATACTAGGTTTAAATAATTCTGAAATTGTCTAGTTATTAGCAAAATAAATTTAAACATAGGAGGCTTTTTGAAAATTCTATAATAAAGCTTCGATTTCTATCAGCTGAAATTGAAGAATCCAATTCAAATAAATACATATTTAAATAGAGATTATGTTGACTATTCAAGGAAAACCTTTTCCTTATATTTCTATAAATGGGCCATCTTGATTATTTCAAATAAGGTTTATTTAAGACAACAATATAATATGAAAAGGAGAAAATGATCAAATTCATGTAGACCACCTATTTTTTTCTCATGGAGGAATTATGTTCTCTATTGGAATCTATCAAGTTCTAAATGCCTGTCAGTTCCAGGCAGAAATTGCCCCCTGGCTCTTAACAGCCCTTTGGAGACCTGTCAAATATATTCAAAGGAATGTTTATATTATGTCAGTTCAAGTTCCTTTCAAATTTGTCTATTCCATTTTTTGTTGTTTCTAATTTATTTTACAGATTTTTAATGTGAATTAACTATTTTTCCTTGGGAAATAACTTTAGTTTGCCCACATTCTACTGTTGTTTCACAATTTTAAGCTCTTGATTTATTTATTGCTTTATATTTTTATTAATTTCATGAGGTTTTTGTTTGCTTTTGTTTTCGTTTCTGAGACAGGGTCTCACTCTGTCACCTAGGCAAAAGTACAGTGGTGAGATCACAGTTTCTGCAGCCTCAACCTCATAAGCTCTGGTGATCTTCCCATCTCAGCATCCCAAGTAGCTGGGACTACAGGCGCGAGCCACCACACCTGGCTAATTTTTGTGTTGTGTGTAGAGACAGTTTTGTCATGTTGCCCAGGCTGGTCTTGAACTCCTGGTCTCAAGCCATCCATCTGCCTCAGGCTCCGAAAGGGCTGGGATTACAGGGGTGAGTCACCGCATCCAGCATTAATTTTGATTTAGAAAATACTCAAGGGAATTTTCCTCTGCTTCTTGAAGTATCTTCTTGCAATTTCACTTTCTCATCAGATATTTGCATTCTATGTTTCTTTTAAAACTACATGCCCACGCACTGTTCAATGAAGAGCATGTATTTGAGCACACCCCGCTCTGTGTGCCGCGTATGGTGCTTGACTCTAGAGAACCAGTGAGGACCAGCGCTGACCAGGTCCATTCATCACGGTGCTTACATTTTACTGGGAAGACAGACAATTTAAAAAAAGATGAATGAAATACTTAACATATCAGATAATGAAAAGAGCAAAGGAGAAACATTAAGACAGAGAGATTTAAAGTGTCATGAATGTGGTTAAAGTTTTAGAGAGTGGCCAGGGAAGGCATGACTGAGGATGTGACTTGTGAGTGCGAACCTCATACCTCTCAGCTACAGTGGGTGGGCTTGAAGTGGCTTCCCACTTGTGGTAAAAGAGTACAGCTGAGTTAGGACTGTCTTGTCTGGGGATATGGGCTTGGTTCGCTCTTTGGAGAGCCTCTGTGAAGGCCTTTCCACCAGCCAGCAGTTTATCACAGGCATGCCACTTCAGCACAGTTCCCTGCCTTATTGAGCACAGCCCTCTCGAAAATGGTCCTGGGTAAGGCACTCACCCAGTAGAGTCCAAATTAGAAATTTCCCCTCGAGGTGCTATTTTTTCCCCTTAGTTTTAAGAAAGAATTTTAAAATGCAAATCTTTATCCATCTGGAATTTAGTTTTGAATGAAGGAATAGAACTCAAACTAGGTAATATTCTCAACGATATTAAAATGAAAAGAAAAAAAAATCTGCAAACAGAAGAAATTCTTAAAAATCCCCAAACCTATTGACCAAATAATGATTATTTACAACATTATTGGAGACAAATAGCTTTTTCAAACCATGTAGATAATTCCTACATGTTAATACGAAAAAAAAAAAATGCAAGGGAAACCAATTAACATTTGGTAAAGTAGGCATCCATGAACAGCCTATAAATATTAAATAAAAATATTTACTTCATTTAAGTATGTGAAAAGATGCTAAAACTCACATACTGTAAGAAAATGAAAAAAACTACAGTGAAGAGCATTTACTTTTAGCTCAGATTTGCAACAATAAACAAAATTCTGGTAATACACTTGGAGAACATGCGGAGTATGAGGCTGTCTCCCATATTGGGTAGTAATCTAAACTGGAACCTCATCTGTGGCAGACACACTCATGATCTCTGTCTCTGGGAAACTAGGCCCTTGAGTAATCTGCTTGAATGTGGATATAACCTGTCATGTCCTTCTAACCAAGAGAATACAACAATATACAGGACATACTTGATTATGTGTATATGATTACACTACCTAAGATGTAACTCCCTTTGGGCTGAGAGATTCTCACGCTTGCTTGTTTCGTGACACATGTGTATATGGGGGTGTGGGGGTGATTCACAATATAAAGAGCTGAGGATGACCCCTAGGAGCTGAGGATAACTTTCAGCCAACTCTGCAAGAAAGTTAGGCTTGCAGTCCTTAGGTGCAAGATAACGAATTCAGCCCACAAACTCAGTGATCTTGGAAAAGGATCCTTTCCCAGTTGGGCATTCAGATGAGATTCTAGCCTCAGCTGATACCCCTACTGCAGCCTTGCAGATAACTCGACTAAGTCAAGCCTGCATTGCTGTTTCATGGAAGCAGTGAGAAAATAAATGTATATAGTTTTAATCTCACAAGTTTGTGATTTTTTGGTATGCAGAAATAAAAATCTAGTAAAGCATCTATGCAGATAAATTCAATGATATTTATAGAAAGAAATATTAATAAACAATTTGAACCAATGATGCCTGTTTATGGAATGTGTCTTCCAGCTGTAGTATAGATACATGCAAAGATATACATACAAAATCATTTATTGTGGCAAGTTTTGTAATAACAGTAGTATGGAAAAAATTCTCCATACCCATTAATAAGCATCTAGTCATATATGGATAGATTATGATATAAACACTAAGGAACATTATAAACAATAAGGATAGTATGAATTTTTAAAACAACCTCCAATATTATTTTTGAGTGAAAAATAGCTTGCAGAATAGTGTGTATGAGTATGCTGACATCTGTAAAATGGCAAAATAATGCACATTAAATTTGTATATATGTAGATTATCCCTGGAAAAAATAATTTTAATTGCAAAAAGCAGAATAACTTTTGCACCAACCCAATAACATAGAATTGTTAAATTGGTTGCCTCTTTGAAAGGTACGCAGACTGAAGGATAAGGTTTAGAAAATAGTTTTTACTTCATTTTGTATCTTTTATATTTCTATTATGTATATGTATTTTATATTCAAATAAATTATTGTTTTTAAATGATATGAACTAGAAATAGATTTTATAAAATAATGGTCTTAAACTTCTTCAAGAAACTATAACTAACTAATGTTTTCTAATGACTATAGGGATACTAAATTATTTGATGGTTAACGTATTTCTGAAATTCTTGATGTTGTCAATGTTGTTTCATATGCTTTTTATGTATCTGCTGCATTATTTATTTACTAAACAAATAAATATTTGAGTGTTTGCAAGATGTTCTGCTACTTTAGGTTCTGTGAGAAATTTATACATGAATAAAATAAGATCCCTAGTCCCAGGGCTTTATAGTCTGGCAGGGGACATTAGAGCAGCAGCAACTAACTATAATCAAGAAAACGTGGTCAGAAACATAAATGAAGCGTGAGAGGTTTGTAGGCTTTTACAGAAATTTCTGCATCCTTTCGCGTGTGTTTTAGACCCAGGAAGGAGAATACATTGAATCTGATGCTAAAGTATAGATGAAATATCAAAAATGTAGGTGCATTAAAAAGGCATTTCAAACAGATGGAATGAGTCAAGCCACAGGTCTGTGGAAAACTGTCAGACATTCCTGGGAAAATGGCACATGGACTTTCTGGTTAGAAGACAGAGTTCTTGTAGATGTTCTTGTAGTGAAAAGCAAGAATAATGGCAAGTAAAAATTTTTTAGTAATGACTTGTGAGTTTCCTTGAAAGTAAGAAATGTTGTTTAATGTAAAGAAATAATGAGCAATACGAGATTTCCGAGCAGAGTAATAGAATAGTCAAAACTGAGAATCAGCAATATTATTCTGACAGCGGTATTGAAGAGGCTAAGAGTGAGATCTGTTTTGGTTGCCCTGAATTTTTATTGTTGTTGTTGTTGTTATATATGACTTGTAATCGCAGCAATCATATGAAAATATGAAAGTGTACCTAAGTAGTTACTCTAGTTGAAGATTTTGAGATAAATATGTGTCAGGCCTCTGAGCCCAAGCTAAGCCATTGCATCCCCTGTGACTTGCACGTATATGCCCAGATGGCCTGAAGCAACTGAAGAATCACAAAAGAAGTGCAAATGCCCTGCCCCACCTTAACTGATGACATTCCACCACAAAAGAAGTGAAAACGGCTGGTCCTTGCCTTAAGCAATGATATTATCTTGTGAAGTTCCTTTTCCTGGCTCATCC
>NW_012101898.1:4746432-4785785 GCF_000951045.1 Mandrillus leucophaeus
TGCAAAGATATACATACAAAATCATTTATTGTGGCAAGTTTTGTAATAACAGTAGTATGGAAAAAATTCTCCATACCCATTAATAAGCATCTAGTCATATATGGATAGATTATGATATAAACACTAAGGAACATTATAAACAATAAGGATAGTATGAATTTTTAAAACAACCTCCAATATTATTTTTGAGTGAAAAATAGCTTGCAGAATAGTGTGTATGAGTATGCTGACATCTGTAAAATGGCAAAATAATGCACATTAAATTTGTATATATGTAGATTATCCCTGGAAAAAATAATTTTAATTGCAAAAAGCAGAATAACTTTTGCACCAACCCAATAACATAGAATTGTTAAATTGGTTGCCTCTTTGAAAGGTACGCAGACTGAAGGATAAGGTTTAGAAAATAGTTTTTACTTCATTTTGTATCTTTTATATTTCTATTATGTATATGTATTTTATATTCAAATAAATTATTGTTTTTAAATGATATGAACTAGAAATAGATTTTATAAAATAATGGTCTTAAACTTCTTCAAGAAACTATAACTAACTAATGTTTTCTAATGACTATAGGGATACTAAATTATTTGATGGTTAACGTATTTCTGAAATTCTTGATGTTGTCAATGTTGTTTCATATGCTTTTTATGTATCTGCTGCATTATTTATTTACTAAACAAATAAATATTTGAGTGTTTGCAAGATGTTCTGCTACTTTAGGTTCTGTGAGAAATTTATACATGAATAAAATAAGATCCCTAGTCCCAGGGCTTTATAGTCTGGCAGGGGACATTAGAGCAGCAGCAACTAACTATAATCAAGAAAACGTGGTCAGAAACATAAATGAAGCGTGAGAGGTTTGTAGGCTTTTACAGAAATTTCTGCATCCTTTCGCGTGTGTTTTAGACCCAGGAAGGAGAATACATTGAATCTGATGCTAAAGTATAGATGAAATATCAAAAATGTAGGTGCATTAAAAAGGCATTTCAAACAGATGGAATGAGTCAAGCCACAGGTCTGTGGAAAACTGTCAGACATTCCTGGGAAAATGGCACATGGACTTTCTGGTTAGAAGACAGAGTTCTTGTAGATGTTCTTGTAGTGAAAAGCAAGAATAATGGCAAGTAAAAATTTTTTAGTAATGACTTGTGAGTTTCCTTGAAAGTAAGAAATGTTGTTTAATGTAAAGAAATAATGAGCAATACGAGATTTCCGAGCAGAGTAATAGAATAGTCAAAACTGAGAATCAGCAATATTATTCTGACAGCGGTATTGAAGAGGCTAAGAGTGAGATCTGTTTTGGTTGCCCTGAATTTTTATTGTTGTTGTTGTTGTTATATATGACTTGTAATCGCAGCAATCATATGAAAATATGAAAGTGTACCTAAGTAGTTACTCTAGTTGAAGATTTTGAGATAAATATGTGTCAGGCCTCTGAGCCCAAGCTAAGCCATTGCATCCCCTGTGACTTGCACGTATATGCCCAGATGGCCTGAAGCAACTGAAGAATCACAAAAGAAGTGCAAATGCCCTGCCCCACCTTAACTGATGACATTCCACCACAAAAGAAGTGAAAACGGCTGGTCCTTGCCTTAAGCAATGATATTATCTTGTGAAGTTCCTTTTCCTGGCTCATCCCGGCTCAAAAAGCTCCCCCACTGAGCACCTTGTGACCCCCACTGCTGCCCGCCAGAGAACAACCCCCCTTTGACTGCAATTTTCCTTTACCTACCCAAATCCTATAAAACGGCCCCACCCTTATCTCCCTTTGCTGACTCTCTTTTCGGACTCAGCCCGCCTGCACCCAGGTGATTAAAAAGCTCTATTGCTCACACAAAGCCTGTTTGCTGGTCTCTTCACATGGACGTGCATGACAATATGATTTTCAGAAAAGAGGGGAAAAGGGGAAAATAGCATTTTGCAATCAATCAATCAATAATTTATTTGTTGAGTAAGTGAATAATGCAGCAAGTACATAGAAAGAGAAAAGATAGGGACCAATGAATCAGGTTTGTGAAACATAATTTGAGGGACAAAGTGAATCATAAAAGCCTCTGGTAGAAACATGAGGAAGAACCTGAACTCTTACAGTATTAAAGTGAGGTGAGGAATTCACAATGAAACACTCACGTGTCATAATGAACTAACATCTTGTTGTCTGTGGTATAATTTTAATTCAAAATTAAATGTGTGTGTGAACAAAAACACATATTTCTGAAATAATACCACAATTTTAGCAACAGGAAAGCTTCTATTAGGTTAATTACTATTTTTTTTAATAATCAGTTTCCTATATTACACTAGAAAATATCTAACATCAATTCAATTTTATGTTGAAAATTATTTCAGCACAAAGTTTTCAATGTATATACACATCTCTCTTTAGGGATTTATGTAGCCAAATGCATTTTTTAAAAATTTTCAAATGTAGGACTACCTGGTAGTCCCAATGAAACTTCCTTGCAGAGCTGATTTTTCTATTTCATAATTCAAAATACAAATATAAATTACTTGAATAGTTTATCATTCATATTATGAGAGAAATAAAGTAAAGAATTATCGATTGTTTGGTAATTTTAGAGCTTCTTTTAACAGTAAAGGTAAAAAAAGAAAAGATTAAAAAGAATCCCTCAGCAGCCTTCATTAACATTCAAATAGATTACAGTTGAACTTCCAACGAATTTAGTACATTCATTTGCATGTCAAGTTTTCACAGCATGAGATAACTTCTTTTTTAACAAAAGATAAGCTGTACTTCAACCTCTATTATTGTTATCAGTGTGTCTTATCACAGTGTCAACGCTTTTCTCTCAAGGCAAAATGCCACTGTACTCTAGTTTTCTTTTAGAAATTATTTCCTGTCCAATCGGCTTTGCAATCAGTCTAAATTCCTACTATGTGAAAGAAAATCTGGTACGAATTTATTTAGGAAAGGAGAACGTAGAGAACATCTTTTAATGCGAAACATTCTGACGGGCGCTGGAAATACTGTGTTGTAGGAAGCAGACATAGTTCCTGCCTCAGAGAAATTAGAGTGTTTTTTGGTAGACATTTTGCAAACAACTCCTGACAAACTAAGGACTATGAGAACTAAAAGGTAACCTGACTAGTCAAGAATGCTAGCAAGGAGTTGAGGGATACTAAGGTAAGACCCATTCCTTATCTCAACTATAACATCAACGGTTGGAAATAAGTTTAGAAGAAGAATTGTTTATATAAATGTTAGTGTCATTTAGAGAGGCAGAAAATACAAGAGAAGATATTTGTGGTGGGGGATGTTTTATGAAAAATTATCTCAGTAACCTCCCAAGTATAGCATTAAGCAAGCTATTTTAGACGTTATGAAAAACAAATGTTCATGGACCATTTAGATTAAGATACTAATGTTACATGTCTTGTTTAATTCATTCATGACACACAAAGCCAAACAAGAAGAAAAAGGTGGGGTGAGTTAACAACTTTATGATAGCGTACAAGAGGAGGGAAGGACTATGCTACCAGAATCCTGTATTTTGCAATGTCCGTAGGTCCTAACTTTATGATAGGGTACAAGAGGAGAGAAGGATTATGGAATCCTGTGTTTTGCAACGTTCATAGGTCGTGTATCTCTGAGATGCACCAATTTCCACTGTTGGAGTAATTATAAGGAGAAAAGTGAAGTTAAACTAAGGAATTCAGCAGTCAAATTGTGCCTGGAATCAACCAATGCTGTATTGATGAAGTATGTCGACCATCGCTGTTGCTTACCAATGAGCTTGATGAATGGCTTTAAGTTTCATATGAGTTTCTTAGTAGAGCATGGGGCCAAAATAGGACTATCATGTCATCAAACAGTGGCCAATTTGGGGATGACATAGCTGTTTCTCTGGAGTTGGTATGATCCAGAATTCACAACTGGGCCAATTCATCCTTTCTGTCTATAAGTAACAGTTGCATTTGGCCTACCTATGTTTTTTTCAATCACATATTACATTTATCCTATGTACTTTTAACATGTCTTAGAGATGACTAAGTTGCTATTTCATACCTACTGTATTTTATAAATTCAGCCTATGTCTCATAAGATGCTTACTTGCTTACTCTCTCTCTAATTAACATGCCTTATAAATTTGTCTACATTTCATGTGTTTATTCTCTATAGTTAGTCATTCTTATGAGTTTTATTTATACTATTTGTTTTTCTTTTCTTTAAAAACATAGCAATATTTTTACAGAAATAGAACAAAAATCTATACAGTGGGAAAAGAATATTGGGTTGATTTCGGATGTTTCATTTTGAGGTACCCATGTGAAAATTCAGAGAAGGCAGGTGGGTTTACGAGTAGTTTAAGAGGAAGACATAAATAAGGAGGTTATACTTGGGGGAAAAAATTGGAGACACGAGGATTAATATGACGTCCCAGGAAGAGAATGTAGAGAGAGAGATAAAGTAGCCTATGGCCAATTCCTGATGAACCTCAAGTTTTATTGTCAAATAAAAGATAAGCAATGGCTGAAGAATCAGAAGGAAAGTCAGGAATTTAGTTCTATAAATACTAGAAGAAGAAACAGAAAATGTGGTCAACCTCCACGCGAGGAAAGTGGTCACTTCTGGCAAATGAGTAAACAATGGGTAATGATGAGGCTCCAACAGTTTCCATAAGTTTCGTTGTCATGGCATTCATGTTTATGCCTGGGTAAAGCTCGCCAGTATAATGGCAAGGGAGAGGAGACACAATGAAGATTCCTGATCAATAAATGTGTGGTGACAAAGTGGAAACAGCAGCTACTCAAGACGACTCTTGCGAAAAGTTGAAAATAGAAGAAATACCTGGAGGAGTATGTGGGATTCATAGAAAAAAAAATTTTTAACATGAGAGAATAAGGAAGGATTAGATAATGTGAAGGCAAGATATGGGAAAACAGAAGACAGATGGCAGAGCTGGCTTTTTGTAGTAGATGGACAAAATGTTACTCCATTGACATATGGAGTCAGAAAGAAAGGACGGGGCTGATGTACTTCAGTTTTTATATTTGCTAATGGAAAATTGAGAAAATTACAATCTGATGACTTATGTTTTCTCTGATAGAATGCCAGTTTTAAAAATATATGCCTATGAGTGTGTTTAATGGTGTTGAGGATCCTGTCAGATTAGGAACTATAATTTAGGTCTTACCAATTATCCCAATTGTGTGAATTTTTTTTTTTTTTTTAGTTGTACAATCCTGTTAGGTGCAAGCATGGAGTAGACTAGTGGCTTGTCTAGAATGGGAATATAGCCAGATGACATGAAGACAGATGAATGATAATTTAAGTTATCCTCAATAGAGTGGTTGAAATGACAGACTTTGGAATCTAAGTTAGAAAGAAAATGAAGAAAAATGGGCTGATATTCAGACTTTATAGGTTAATTGGCTGGTAGTCTTAAACATTTCAAACCTAAAATAGTTTCAGATGACGACAAATTTCAGAAAGGGGCTATAAATAGACACTGAGCTGAGTGAAGGAGACATTAGAAATTAGGATGATTTGAAATTGAGAAGTCAGCATGCTGGGAGTCATTCAGGTGAACAGAGAATTCATGCAGAATACAGTGTGCATTGTAGTGGAGGTGAATTTCTAAATGTGAGAACCTTGAATACTTTAGAATTACCTACGAGGTCATGATGTAACATGCTTTTAAAATATTGCTCCTTTTTATGTGCTAATACTGTGTTGTGTTTTTTAACATTTATTTCATGGGAATATTTGTTGGATATTGTATATAATTGGTGTATAATTTATTTTTCTTTTGGGATTTCTAGTAATAGATTTATATTGGCTTTATAAAATGATTCAGAAAGGTTTTTTCCTCTCTTCTAGACATTTCACATGAAAATTGTCTTATTTCTTCCTTAAATGATTGACAATTTAAACTATATGGGCCTAGTGTTTTATTTGTAAGATTTTTTAAAAAATCAAATAAAATTATTTATAGGCTATTCTGATCGTTCCATGTTCTGTCTGCTGTGGTAAGTTATGTTTTTAAACAATGTTTGCTCATTTCTCTAGGTTGTCCAATTGGTTATTATGAAGTTGTTCATTATTACCTTTTTTAGGTCTGTTGGATCTGTGGTAATAACTCCCTTTTCATATCTAACATTTATCATTCTGTCCCTCTCTCAATGAGTCTCGGTAGTGTTTTAATTTTTTCATCTTTTCAAATAATCTGTTTATTTTTAAATTTCTATTGCTTGTTTGATATTTTTTCATCCCTCTTCATTATTAGTATGTCCTTTGTTCTACTTAGTTTGGGTTTATTTTTCTCTCCTTTTTGAACTTCTTAAGAAGAAACTTAAGGTTATTTATTTTAAAATTTCTATTGTAATCTAAGCTTGTAAAATAACTAATTTCCCAGTAAACACAGTTTTATTTGAATATTTGAATTCAACAATATTCAATATGTTGTAGTTACATTTTCATTCTGTTTGTAACATTTTCTAGTTTCTCTTGTTGTATCTCCTCAGGAAAAATTGATTATCCAAATATCTAAATTTCCAAATATGTCTTTTTTTTAATTTCAAGAAATATTAGATTATAAGTATTCCGATATTTCCAAATAATTTCAAATATTTTTCCAAATAGTTAAATTTTCTAAATATTTTTAGTTTTTTTTCTTGTGAGAACAGAGTCTTTAATATTTCAACTCTGTTAAATATTTTAATTCTTATATACAATGAAAATATGAAAAGAGCATGTATTCTACTTTTAGGGGATGCAGTGTTCCATAAATGTCAATCAGGTGAAGGTGGTAGATAACGTTTGTTTAGATTAACAGTCTTTTTAGGTCAAGTGATTTTTTTGTGTAGCTTTTCTATCAGTTACTGAGACAGTGGTGCTAAACTTTCCAAATATGACTTTGGAAATGTCAGCTTCCTTCTTCAATGCTGTTAATTTTTACTTTGTATATTTTGAAGTAGTTTGTTAATGGAAACCCATTTCTGATTGTTATGTCTTTTAGATGAATTCATCCTTTTATCATTTCATTATGAAATGTTCTTCTTCATCTTGGCTGATATGCTTTTCAATGTTGTAGTCTGTTTTTTGTTATGTATGTAGTCACTTCAGCCTTCTTATGCTTAAGGATTGCACAATGCATTTTTCCTATCCATTTTCTTTTAACCTGTTAGTCTCTTCATATTTAAAATGTATCTCCTATAGTCATTAAGTAGTTGGATATTACATTTCCATCCGTTTTGACAATCTCTGTTTTCTGGTTCATTAATATTAAAAGTTAACTGTTGACATAATTTGACTTAATTCTATGATTTTTTTCTTTGCTTTCTTTGTCCTCCCACTTTTTCTTAATTTGTTTCCCCCTTTTTTGTCTTTAAAAATCTGAATATATATTAGCATTCTAATTTACCTATCAGATGTGTAGCTACACCTCTTTGCATTATTATTTTAGTTCTCGCTCTAGCGATGAAAGTATGTACTTCTAACTTTGCCTAGTATTTTCTTAGAGTTAATAATTTTCTCATTTTACAAACACTGTAGGAGTTTTACAATGTGATTTTTTAAGTAATTTTACTCTTCTCTGGCTTTTATGACATAGTTAACATATATATGCTTTTAGTTTATTTACTTTTATATAGTTTATATATAATAGTTTATATAATTTATAGTTGATATATATACATTAGACCCCACAAGAAAATGTCATAATTTTTTCTTAAACAACCCTTTATATATGAAGGACATTAAAAATAAACAGTCCATTGTATTTACACAGATACATACCTTGCCCAGTGGCCTTCATTCCTCCTGAAATTCTGGGCTTCCTTCTGGTATCATCTTTATTCAGGCTGCATATTTTGGCTTACTATTATAGTACAAACTTGCTGGCATCAAATTGTCTTAGTTTTGTTTTGTTTACAAAGATCTTTATTTTCCTTCAATCTAAGAATATTCATGCTAGCTAGAGACTATGAGTCAACAACAATATATTGTCTTTTGGTTCTTGCAGATATTATCACATTGTCTTCTGATTTCCACAATATCATTTTAAGAAATCAGCAGTCACTTAAGTCTTTGCCGTTATAAAAACTGGAAACATAACAGGGTGTTAGTGAAGAATAAATTAAGATAAATAATTCATATTAAGTTTATGCTTGTTGGTCTCATATTATTAAGACACTGTCTTTAGTTACACTATAGCGTTATTTTAAAAACCTAGTTTTAAATAAGTTATAAAGTGAATATCCTCTAGTTAAAATGCCTGGTGAGTGCATGCAAGTTTTGAGTGAATTCAGTCCACAGAACTTCCTTCTTTTCTGACACCAGCTGCAGACTCTGAGGATTCCCAAGACCACCATTAGATTTGATAATCTTCTAGAAGAGTCCACAGAACTCAGTGACCACTGTTATAGTTATGCATCATTACAAGGAAAGGACACAGACCAAAATCAGTGAAGGGAAAAAATACATGTGGCAGACTCCAGGAAGTTTCTAAACATGAAGCTCCAGGCTATTCTCTCCCCATGTAGTTATGGACAGTGTTAAGTTTTCCTGGCAAAGATGGGTGACAATACGTACTGAACATTGCAAACCAAGGAAGCTTACCCAAGATTTGGTGTCCAGAGGCTTCACTGAAGCTGCATGGTCCACTGACCACATGGCTCGCCTTAACCTTAATCTCCACTCTAGCTCCTCTGGAGGCTGAGTGGATATTGAATGACCAAATCCCCCACTGACACACCTACCACTCCATGAGCCACAGTGTTAGATTTTCTGTCATGGTCCAAAGACGCTAAACAAAGATATGTCTATCAGGCAAGAAATTCTAAGGGCTTAGAGATCACCTCCTGAAAGCTAGGGCAAAGCTCAGACTTCCATTTGGGTAAAGCTAAATTCTTCACCACACAGAACATCTTTCTCTTCCCTTTTATTTCCAATCAGTATTTACAGGCTTTATGTCTGGATCAAAGATTTTAGCATCACTATGGTCAACCTATATTATTAAATATTTATTAGTCAAATGTGCACTCTGTTGAAATTTGTCCTTGCTATATTTTCAGATATTTTTATACACTATTACTAGTTGTAAAAATAAATTTATTTTTTAAAATTTTAGATATGAGAAGGGAATTTATTTGAGCAATTTGGGGTACACTTAGCCAAAGATAAACTGATGAAAAGGAAGTGGTTATTTGGGTTGTCAGTAGCAGGTCAAATATTTTAAAAGTGATTTAAGCAGTGGAGTGAAATAGTGAATTCTAAAATCTGTGAAAGATTAGAGTGAAACAGATGGAAAACAGTTTTTTTATGGTTACGGGAGACCAAAGGTAAAATTACAAATAATGATATTCCTGTTAGTTACAATTGTTTGTTTCATAATTGTTGCTGGAGTGAGATTGAGAAGTGCAGTGAAAATATCAACAAATGTCATGAACTTTTCAGACATGGCGAGCTATTAAAATTATAGAAGGTTAGACTAAATAACTGATAAAGAACTCCTATTTGTAAAATTTTATTAGCTTGTTATATAGGGACAATTTTTGAAATGATAATACAGATACCTGCTTTCAAATCCCAATTATTTTCAGGAAGATTTTAGCCCAAGGCAATACACTTAAATTGATCAAATATTTATTAAGTATGTACTATATTCCTGGAAATATAGATGTGAGATTCAAATGAGGTTTACAGATATAAAATTATGTGAGTTTTTAGTTTGTTGTCATTCATTAATTTATTTGTACTAAATATTTTTTAACATTTAATGTGTGTTAAGAAATGTCAGATTTGTGAGTTTAATGATAAGCAGAATGCATCTCTTGCTGTCTAAAATTTCATCTCCAAAAGTAAAAAAACAGACATAAACAACTGTACCATAATGTGATGAGTATTATAATAAAATCAGTGTAACAGAAGATTCTAGATGAACTCAATACATTCCGAACACAGAACTTACTTCACAAGCAACTGTGTCAATGCATGTAGTCTAAAAAGTCTCACAGTTCTTAGCAAATTCTACATAGTTTTATCTATACTATTTGATCCCAACTTAGCTCTACAATCAAAACATCATTGTTGTCAATAATCAAAATATGGCAAAAGTATACTACTAGAAACATTTTTTGTGGTAGGAACAAAATGGACAAACCACAGTGAAAAATCCACTTTATTTAATACTTGGTAATCAATCAACCTTCTTTGAATTGAACTAAACAATGCCCCTAACGTTGCTAAATGATGCACTTGCTTAAATATATTCAATATAAATCATGTTTTGAATTCAAAGACACACACACAATATGCACAGGCTGTGTGTGTATGTAAAATGTTGGTCACATTTCAGTGGATTTCATTCTGCTCCTTGAAGTCTTTCAATAGCCTAAAGTCAGGTATTCCCTCACTTATTTATATATATCTCTATTTGCATTTAAATCTATATATTTATATTCCCTTTTCAACACTTGGTAAGAATATCATATCAACAATAATTAGTCTAGACAATAATTTTCTTTGTTAAAGGGGATAACAACATTTTAAAAATGCTTGTTCAAAAGGTAGGGTGTTGGAGAACATTTTTGCTTGGCATCTATTTGAATTTTGTCACTGAAACTAAACAATTAGTCACATTAAAAGTCTCCTCTATAGTGTCATTCATACTTTTCTGATTAGAAATAATATATATATGATTAAGACTGCTGTTAAAGTCCTATAAAATATTAATCAAACATATGACAGTCTAGTTGAAAATGTCCAATGCTGGTTAATTCCTGTCACTGCCCTTGGCCTTCATTGATCCCTTCCTTTAACCATAACACTTTCACTAGGGAGAACGTATGGAGATTGTAAAAGGAGCCAGTAGTGAACTGAGTATGTTACCCTCAATGAGAATCAGATATTCATAAAAAGTTGAAGAGCTGTTTTCTTTGTTTTAATGTAAAATTTCAGTTGTACAAGTGTATATTTATCTCCTATCATCATGAAGTTGCATGTATTATAAAGCTTTTTGGATACATTTATTTTTCTTGTTCAGTAAAGGTAAAAAGCAATCTTCTGCCTATTTTATTTACACTGCACAAAATAATATAATTTGAGCATACAGTGAAAATAATGTATTCATTATAATCACAATAAAATAGAAGCTTTCTGTCTGAGTACAGCTGTGTATGTATTACCAAGAAGAAAAAGGTGGTCAGGTACCTTAAATTAAAATCATATTTCCACAGAACATTCTGTTCTTTGAGTAGTATTACCTTTGTTTCTGAAGTGCTTTTTAGTGATGTTATTGAATTTCATGTCTATACTAGTGAAATAGCCTCCTTATGATGTAGAGGAGCAAAAGCTTGCTAGACATAATTCTGTAGTTTATTTAATTTTTCATTTGAATCTCAGTTTATGAAACCACTCTATAGTGTATTTTTCTAATTGTTGAAAATGATAAAAATGTAAAGAACGTGTGTCTCTCACATACAGATAATGTACAATTTCAGTGTCACTGAAAAAAATCTGTGCTTAGTGATAAGTAGAAAATTATAGAAACTTTTGAGAAATTTCAGTTTTAATTGAATTTGATTATATTATAATATATAATCTGAAAAGTCCAGATGATATAATACAATGCAATATAATCAGAAAAATATAATATGATCAGAAAAATCCAGATAAAAATAGACTTTGAACAAATTACTTGTTTATATTCTAGTACATAACTAATAAAAAGCACATTTGCAGGGCCAGCAACTATTTTAACATAATCTCAATTTTTAAAAATGGCATAAATTCAAACTCACCAGTAAAATACAGAGTTAAAATTTGAATTAAAATATTGTATCCAGGTGGGAAATTAGAAGTACTAAGTACAATTTATTTGATTCCTATTTAAAGCCATAAGTTAAATAGGAATCAAATAAATAGTTCCAAATAAATAGTAAAACAAAATTAGACCATATCTCACTATTTTTTAGAATTTTGTTTCACCATTCATGTAGCTAATGTCGTGGGTACTACTGTTCATACAAAATATGGTTACTATGTAAGTTAGGATTTTTTAGAGAAACAGAAGCAATAGGAGATGTATTTATTCATCTATGTATTTATGTATTTGTTTATTTCTATTATTATGAGGTTTTGGATCACCCAATTTTGCAGGCTGAGAAATCTGGAGTCTGCAAGCTGAAAATCTCAGAAAGGCCTGAGAAGGAGGGGACCAGGTGGTGCAAATCCCACACCAAGGCTGGGAGGAGGCTGGTGTCCCAGCTTAACAAGCAGGCTGGAAGGGGAGGAATGTCCCCTTCCTCCACTGCTTTTTTTTCATTAAGGTCCTCAAAGGATTGAATGGTGCCCACCCACATTGAGGAGGACAATCCATTTCATTGAGTTCACCAATCTACATGCTAACCTCATGCCAACAGCATCACCGACATATTCAGTGATATGATTTGGCTGTGTCTCCACCCAAATCTCGTCTTGAATTGTAGCTCCCACAATTCCCGTGTATTGTGGGAGGGACATGATGGGAGATAATTGAATCATGGGGGCAGTTTCTCCCACACTGTTCTCACGGTAGTGAATAAGTCTCACGAGATCTGATGGTTTTTACAAGGGGAAATCTCTTTCACTTGGTTCTCATATTTCTCTTGCCTGCTGCCATGTAAGACATGCCTTTTGCCTTCTGCCATGATTGTGAGGCCTCCCCACGCATTGGGAACTGTAAGTGCATTAAACCTTTTTTTCTTTGTAAATTACCAGTCTCAGGTGTGTGTTTATCAGCAACACGAAAACGTACTAATACACTCATAAACAACATTTATGTGGGCACCCCTGGCCCACTAGGGACACATGAATTAACCACCACAGTTTGCCTTGTATCCTCAGTTCAGAAATCATCAACAGAATTCCTTGGGTCCACTATTTCCTTAGAAGTTAATTTATTTCATTTAAGTTTCTACCCAAATTCACTGTAGCAGAATGGACTTCCCTGATAATTCTTTCTAAAACATTAACCTATCACTTACTCTGTTTTATTTTTCAAAAGTAAAGCACTTATAACTATCTTGCACAGTATGTCTGAGTTTGCTTATTTCGCCGTTGTCTGTCTCGCTGCGTTGGAATGTAAACTCCCTCTGAGTAAGGCTTTAGTTTGTTTCTTTCCCATAGCAGCACCCTCAGGACATCGTTCATGTGCTCAATAAATATTTCTTAATGAGTGAACAGATTTATGGTTGAATGAAGGATACAATGATTCTTTTTTCACCCAGGGAGTACGCTTTCTTCTATTTGAGGACCACGTTTAATTCAACTTCTCCAAACTAGCAACCAATATTCCTATTACTACTTTTTTCAAAGCCAAATGTTACCTCCACTGTGTATCCGTTAAGGTTTCACTGTGTCGCTCAATAAAATCTCTCTAATGAGTTCAGATGCACCCTCCATCCCTATTCTACATTTCTGCAAGTTGTTGAAAGGGCGTCTTCTTTTGAGAAGTGTCCGTTCATGTCCTTTGCCTACTTTTTGACTGAGTTGTTTGCTTTTTTCTTGTAAATTTGTTTAAGTTCCATGTAAATTCTGGATAATAGACCTTGTCAGATGGGTAGATTGCACAACATTTTCCCATTCTTTAGGTTACTGTTTGCTCTGATGACAGTTGCTTTTTGCTGTGCAGAAGTTCTTTAGTTTAATTAGATCCCATATATCAATTTTAGCTTTTGTTGCAATTGCTCTTATGTGACCAAAAATATGAGAAAAAGCTCAATGTTACTGATCATTAGAGAAGTGCAAATCAAAACCACAATGAGATACTCTGTTGGCGGAAATGTAAATTATTTCAACCATTGTGGAAGACAGTGTGACGATTCCTTGAGGATCTAGAACCAGAAATACAATTTGACCCAGCAATCTCATTACTAGGTATATACCAAAAGGAATGTAAATCATTCTATTATAAAGACACATGCACACATATTATTACAGCACTACTCACAATAGCAAAGACATGGAACCAATCCAAATGTCCATCAACGGTAGACTGGATAAAGATAATGTGGCACATATACACCATGGAATACTATGCAGCCATAAAATGAATGAGATCATGTCCTTTGCAGGGACATGGATGGAGGTGGAAGCCATTATCCTCAGCAAACTAATGCAGGAACAGAAAACCAAACACCACATGTTCTCATTCATAAGTGGGAGCTGAAAAATGAGAATACATAGACATGGGGAGGGGAACAACAGACACCAGGGCCTGTTGGGGAGTGGGGGGTAATGGGAAGGAGAGCATCAGAACAAATAGCTAATGCATGCTGGGCTTAATATCTAGGTGATGGGTTGGTAGGTGCAGAAAACCAACAAGGCACATGTATATCTATGTAACAAACCTGCATATTCTACACATGTATCCCAGAACTTAAAGTAAAATCAAATAAAAAAAGAAAGAAAGAAAGAAATGATGTTACTCCTTTTGCTCTTAGAATTCCCTGCCAGTGTCTCTGAAGTTTACAGGTTATTTTGCTCCTGTGTTCAACGTGTAGTGATCTTTGAGCTTCTGCGTTTATGTCTGCTTCACTGATGTAAATAAATATCATTTGTGCCTTACTTTCATGTAATGCCTCAGAGTTTAAAAGTTTTTGTTTGTTTGTTTGTTCATTTAAAAAGAATACACTTCATTAACTGGGACATGACTGTTGTGACAGCCAGTGACAATTCTTGGAATTATCTTTCGGGAAAGGCGTCTACACTCTGACCCTAAGAGAAAACAATTTCCCTCCTTAACTGTTTCTCAGGGAAAGTCTCTTTGCTAAGCTGGTGGATCAACCTCATAGTCCCTAAAATGTCCCATGGATCATTTTCCCAAATATGGCATGCAAGTATCCCTATAGTTATGGTTCCTGTGCTTCTTGAGATAGTCAGGCATAATTCTATCCCTAATTTAATTTAACATGCGATCCTTTGACCCTGTCATGTATGAGCAAAATCTTTAATAATTAGAGATAGTAATGAAATAATAAAGATGAAATGTGTGCAGTGTACTTAATAAGTTGTTGTCTTTATGTGTTCGGCACTTTAAAAATTATATCTTATTTACTCTCACTAAAATATCTGGGCAATAACAACTTTACTGATGAGATAACGAGGAATAAAAGAAGTAGTTTCAAAGTGCAGAAAGTCTTTAAGTGGTTAATTGAATCGAATTGCTCTTCTCCACTATGCTAGTGAAACGTTGCTTCCCCTGCTCCTCACATTTATTCAATCAACACAAACCTAAATCCCTGACCCTTATGGGTCTCAGAAGAGACGATGTTTGCAAAATGGACACCGTGTGTGGATGGGAAGCAGCACTGGCTTTGGCATTGGATTAGTTTCTCCATTGGGGGATAAAAAAGAAGAGCGTTAGAACGCCTGCCCATGGTTGCTTGGCTCCTTTTGAAAGATTTAGGAAGAGCAAAACTACAATGGTTTCAAATGGATGTTTTCTACCATTCAAAGTCAATTGAAGAGTTGTGAAAAACTCCGAGCAAATCAAAACAACCTGAAAACTTCAGATTGAGCTAGAAGGAAAAGTGAAAGAGTTCACTCTGAATATTTGCCATCTGGGAGCACACTGTCAGGAAAATCTTACCCTTCTTGTTTGTCTTAGCAAAACAGTGGTTACATCACAGTCAGAAAGTTTGGCTAAACCAGTGCATTGAATGATGTTGCTGGGGAAATGTTATCAATAAATAGATGTACATGTTTTCTTCCTCAGACACCGTAACTTTGGGCATTAGACACTAAAATTGTATCATTTACAAACAGAATCAACAATGAGTCATTCATGATAGCAAAAAAATACCTTAAATAACCTAAGGTCCAAAAATAAGGGGTACCTTTGAGTAACTAGATTAGCAGTTACTAGATTAGCAATTGGATCAAAATGAAAGAAATAAATCTCTATGAATACCCTTTACCTAGCCTACAGACTGAGAGGTATTCCTAATAACCTTAAAAATAATTTTTCTGGGCGGGTTTTGTGGCTCAACCTGTAATCCCAGCACTTTGGGAGGCTAAGGTGGCTGGGTCACCTGAGGTCAGGAATTTGAGATCAGCCTGGCCAACATGGTGAAACCCCATCTCTACTAAAATCACAAAATTAGCTGGGTGTGGTGGCACATGCCTGTAGTCCCAGCTACTCAGCAAGCTGAGACAGGAGAACTGCTTGACCCAGGAAGCGCAGGCTGTAGTGAGCAGAGATTGCGCCACTGCACTCCAGCCTGGGCGAGACAGAGCGAGACTGTCTCAAAAATAAATAAAAAATAAAAATAATAATAATAATATTTTTTCAAGAGATTAAATAATTTACTTCTTTACAACTGTAACTAACATTAGCAATTGTATGTAAAGAAATTGACATTAAATCGGTCCTTTTATTATTTACTCTATTTTTAGAAGAATTTACATGAATAAGCTTATGTAGGAGAATCCTTTTGCCTCTTTCAATGTGTCTGTCGGCAGACAGTTATTGTTTGTACATCTTATGAATAATGATGCAATTGTGAATAATGCTGCAGTGAGCTTGCGAGGGCAGACATCCCTTTGAGATACTGGTTTCACGTCCTTTAGATATACACCCAGAAGAGGGATTGCTGATTCTTAGGGTAATCCTATTTTTCCTTTTTTAAGGAGCCTCTGTACTGTTTTCCATAACAGCTGTATCAATCTACATTCCCACCAACAGTGTACATTAGTTCCCTTTGGTCTCCACCAACACCTTATCTTTTGTCTTTCTTATAATGGGTATTCTAACAGGTGTGAGGTTTTAATATGCATTTCCCTGGTAATTAGTGATGTTGAACATCTTTTCACATGCCTTTTGCTCATTTGTCTGTCTTCTTTGGAAAAATACCTATTGCAGTTCTTTGTTCATTTTATAAAACTATTGAGTTGTATGAGTACCTTAAGTATTTCGGATATTAACTCTTTATCAGATACATTGTTTGCAAATATTTGCTCCCAGTGTTTAGGTGGCCCTTTGTTTTCTTGTTTCCTTTGTTATTTCAAAACTCTTCAGTCGAATGTAGTCCCACTTGTTCATTTTTATTTTTGTTGCCCATGCTTTTGGGGTCATATCCAAAAAATCATTGCCAAGACCAGCGTCAAGGAGATTTTTCCCTGATGTTTTCTTCTGGAGCCTTATGGTTTCGGGTCCTTGGTCTTTAATCCATTTTGAGTTGATGTATTATATATGGTGTAAGATAAGAGTCCAGTTTTATTCTTTTCCATGTGAATATCTAGTTTTTCCACCATCATTTATTGAAGAGACTGTCTTCTCCCCACGGCGTATTTGTGGCAATCTTGTCGAAAATGAATTGACTATATTTGTGTAACTTAGTTGACTATATTTGTATAACTTAGTGACTATATTTGTATAACTTTATTTCTGGCCTCTCTATTGTATTTGATTAATATAACATAATATAATATATTGTGTTCCATGAATCTAATATAATATATATACACAGTAAAATATCCAGCCTTATAAAAGAAGACAATTATGCCATTTTTGACAACACGAATGAAACTGGAGGACATTATGTTAAGGGAAATAAACCAAGTACAGAAGTACAAAACTGCATGTGCCCACGCATAGGTGGAATCTGAAAAGTTGATCTCATAGAAGCAGAGAGTAGAATGGTGGTTACCAGGAGGTGGGTAGAGCGGGAAATGGGAAAAGTTGGTCAAAGGGTAAAAGTTTCCATTAGGTAGGATGAATAAATTCTAGAGATTGAATGTTCACATTGGTGACTATAGTTACTAATACTGTGCTGTATACTTGAAATTTACTAAAAAAATAGGTCTTAAGTCTTCTCATCAGACACACAAAAATGGCAGTAAAGAGATGGATGTGTCAATTAGCTTTCCTGTAGTAACCATTTTATAATGTGTATATATATATATGAAAACATCACACTATACACCTTAATATGCATTTTTATTAAAAATTTAAAAAATAAATTGAGTGCATTTGACCTAACAGTTTTTGTTTTGTTTTGTTTTTGAGACGGAGTCTCGCTCTGTCGCCCAGGCTGGAGTGCAGCGGCGCGATCTCAGCTCACTGCAAGCTCCACCTGCCGGGTTCATGCCATTCTCCTGCCTCAGCCTTTTTAATCTCACAAAGATAATCCACTGGAAGATGAGTATTCCTGGGTAATGCTTAATTGGAACCAGATCGGCTGACCATGCTTAAGGGCTAGGTCTTGACTGAGAACCTATTCTCCAATATCTAACTGTAGTAAGCATAGGCGATTCCAGTTCATATCCAGAGATTTAATCTCGAAGAGAACACAATTGTGAAGAATACAGAGCATGAGTGGTGTTTACATAAACGGCCTATGATAACACGACTCGAACAGGTACTGTTCCTCTCTAGAGAGAGAAGACTGAGAACCCTGGTTTCACATACATTTAACCTGAGAAACACTAAATCACATCACTCAATCTGCACTATTTGGCGTATGTTGTGTAGAAAATCTCATGGTAGCAATGTCTCCTGAGATAAGCATCAGAACCACCTCCTTATCACAGTGAAATAAGGAGATGACACGGAGGGCAGCTGCTCTATCATAGAAAAAAAGAGCCTGTGGTCACTGAGCAATATGAATGAGAGAAAAGTCAATTCTAGGAGAAAGGAAGAGGGCAAGTGTCTGTAGGGATCATGAGGCAGGGAGTAAAAGTCTTCACAATTTCAGTTTGGAGGACTGTGACCATCAGAAATGTTCTGTGTCTTCTGTGGTACTTGCATAACAGTTGAACATGGCCACAGAGGATACACTACCTTCCGATTGAATTGATTTGGACTCTTGACCTAGACTTTCAGAGCAGAGGATTCAAATTCTTTCATGCATTTCTACAGTGCCTTAAATCATCTTCCGCACCACAAGGGGTCAGTAAAATGATGAAACGACCGATAAAATTTAAAAGAAAATGTGGTGTGTACTTTCATGCAAAGAAATACTATGCACCTATTAATAATGATGAAGTAGAACATATGTATTTAAGAATGTCAGCAACTAGAAGGCATAAATTGTTACTATATCTAAAAAGTAGAATATGAGAGAGTGTGAAGTGTGATGAGTTTTGTTTGTGTATTACACGTTCACATATAACATCAGAAGACATGCTCCAAAAGGGTGGCCATAGAGATTTTTGTATTGTAAGACCACATGTTCTTTTTACTTTATTTTTTGTTCATATGCATTTTCTAATGTTTTTACAATGAGCATATATTACATAAATCAGAAGAAAATAGTAATACCACCACCAACAAAAATAATCAGTTCTTTTGCTTCTGTTTTTAGTCTTCTGGTCTAGCATCTCCAAGAGAGGAAATCTATGGACACTCTCCTTAGCAGCAAGACATCATTAGTGTCAGCAGCTAAGCGAGTCTTAATGTAGCTATTTCAAACTAATGCATGGAAATCCTGTTTCTCCTACCTTTTTCTTCTTCAGTCGTACACTTCAAGCTTGGTGCTACTCACGTTCCCCTTTCATCCTCCTCACCCTCCTATGAAGTCACATAAACCAATCCATGATGTGAATAATATTCAGTATTCCCTAAACAAAAGAGAGTCCGAGGAGTTCCAATAATCAGCAAACACTTTGTTTTTTCCTGGGAGTGTCACAATCACGTGAGAAGGATTATGCAGAGTAGTAGCGTTTATGTCGCGTTGGGGTGCTATGCAGGGCCTGGCATAAGAAGGAAGAATCCAGCCCTTTAAATAATAATAAAGATGATGGACTACTTTAAGAAATACTTAATTTCTCTTACGAGAAAGCAAGGGTAATTAAGAAGCCAAGCTAAAGTGGAGTAAAAGCGAGATTCCCTGTAGGCTAAAAACCAATGTAGATGCAGGGATAATGCATTGGGTTTTCTGACTTGTTTTAATTAAATTCATGTGGTTTTTATCCTCCATGAACCCAGCATTTTTTAAAAGTGAGGGTGAAACTCCCAAGTTTAGAAGGAAACACTTGTTTCATAATACATTAAGCTAATCGTTTGTATTTTCTTAGTGACGCTGTAATATTCTGAAAAACAAGTCATTGTTTTATTAAGATATGAATGCTTTTAAACTGATACATTAGGAATCTGTTTCAGAAGAGACAATGTCATTTTTATTTTCTCTAAAATTCGATGCTTATATAAATCTTTGTTTTCTTTGCTTTGTATTAATGGAGGCATTTCTGGATATAAAATTTCCTCAATTAGGTAGTGACGGTATTTGTAGTATCCTGAGTATCCTACCTGAGATTTTAGCAAAGCTGTGGAGAAGGTTCCCACATTGGGACAGAAGTGGAGAGACCATCGTTCACAGCACTGTAGGGTTCTGGCTTTTCCTATCTATCCAAGTATTAAATGAAATTTGAGTTGGTGGGAGACACACTTTTATTAAAGTGCCGTATGATACCTCATTTGGCCCCTTCTGAAATTCATGTATTGTTATTTAGTTTTAATTTTCAAAGTGATCTCATTAATATGTTAGCTAATTAAATTATGCAGATGATATAGAACAGTAGATAATCCCCCAAATACAATCATGGCTTCCATTTAATAAGTTTGATGTAGGTCTCTGGAATACATCTAATCTTCGTGCCCATTTCATTTCATAGATGAATGAAATAAAATTTGGTGAAATTAATTCACTTGCAGTTTTGCACAGGAACTTTCAGGGAAAAACTAAAACATCATTTCAGATCAGTTTGACTTTGAGCCAGTTCATCTCACCCCTACTCTATAGGAGCTGTTTGAATTTTATGTCATGTTAAAACTTTTTATCTGCATAATATTCTTGAAATATACAACATTTTAAAAATAGCAACGGACTTTCTCAGTAAAAAGGGGAAAGAAAAGGGGATTTGAAGACATCAATGGAAATCCAGAAAAGCTTTCCCACTTTCCAATTATTTATGCATTTCACTTCCTTTTCATGCTTGTATGAACTGTTGTCTCTTATCCACATGATAATGAATAATGAGCCCTTAACCCCCAAGAAAAGAAAAATCACATACACACACACTCACATACACACACACACACACGAGAGAGAGAGAGAGAGAGAGAGAGAGAGAGAGACATCTCTATAAACTTGATGGCCTACATATATATTGCTGCCTAACAAACTCTCACGAATGAGGATAGATGGTTGAAAATATAGTTTTTTCTTAAACAAAATAATTATTAATATTGCTTATGAATCTTCAGTTTGGCCAAGTCTCAGCAGGGACAGCTTGCCTATGTTCCACATCAACTGGAATAGCTGTACTAAGGATGGAATAGCCAAGATGTCTGGCAATTCAGTCATGTCTGAGGGCTGGAGGACTTAGCTCCTTTCCACATAGGCCTTTCCATAGGAGCAGCTCTGTGGACTGCGTGGGCTTCCTTGAGACTGAAGATTTGGTTTCAAGTGTGAACATCCCAAGAAAGCCGGAAAAAGCTGTGTGAAGCTTCATGACCATCTTCGGAAGTCACATACTATCACTTCTGTTGTATATTGTAGTTATGAGAGCACTCAGATTCAAGGGGAGGAAGGTAGGGAGACCCCACTTCTCAAAAGGATAAGTCTCAAAATCACCTTGTAAGAAGAATGTCGTGACCACCTTTAGAAAATATCTTCAACAACTGGTGCTGGCAATTTTCTTTATTGAGAAAGGTAATTAGTGCATTGTGTTTGCTGGTTATGGTGATGCCAGTCGGACAGCAGAAAGTACAAATAAGTAAAATCAAATAACAGCTTTTGCCACCCATTTGGGCTGAGTTTTAAATAAGGAAATGAAAGCAGCAGTTGCCAAAGACAATCTAAGATTGACTTTTTGTTCATTGTGAACATTCTGTTTTAAAATCAAGTTTTCCCTGGGTGCATATCTTGCTGTATATACATTTTAAAAGCATCTAGTTGAAGGCTACAAGTTTTCATATTCCCAACAGTACGTATGTTACTTCTTTCAGGAATATGCCCAGTGGACTATATGAATGCTATTTCTGCAAATGTTTCTTAAAATCATAAATTTTCTTTTTAGGATAGCACTGAACTGATTTTAAACTGATTTCATTTATGCTCCACTCAGGACCCTGGCACTGCCTTGCACTCCTGGGTGCTTAATAATGTGATTTGGTGATGAATTTCTATTAAAAAACCTTTCTAGAAGTCAAAATATTTCACTGTATTGTTTGGGTTACAGCATTTGACTAAAGTATTTTTTTCTCTTTTATTCATTTAATAAATATTTATTGAGTATCCCCAAGGTCACAGTTTTTAATTATAGGCTTTAGGGGTGGAATAGAGGGAATTTCATCAACATATGATCTTTTTCTTTGAAATTATGTAAGGTCCAGGGCAGATGATATCATTTAAATCTAGTTATTCATCTTAAAAATATACAAGGCTGGGCATAAAGACCATACCCTTGGCCTTTGAAAAAAAGGGGCAGTATGCTGATGTCACTTTGGAATATAAGACAATTACACAAATGGTCAGTTCAGCAAGCACTGCTCCACAAATATCAGTGTCTCCTATAAATATCCTCCTTTCTTCATCTCAGGGAGTCTGTTCTGTTACTCTGGTCACAGTGATGTTTTCTGCGTGTATTTTAAAAATTCAAAACACATTTTTACAATTTAAAATTACTGTGATCACTTTAATTTTCCTTTGATTTATCTATTAAAATTGAACTTGGGCAGCAAACTAAGATTACTTATGAGAGAAGCTTTTGTGTATTTAAAACACCACTTTCCTCACTGTTTGAAATAACTCATTTTCCCACGCATCCCACAAAGATCAATCCTGCTTAGGCCACTGCAAGTGACATGACCATTAGAAATTATTCTTTCTTTAACGGGTAATTTTCTAGAATGCATATCTGAATCCACGTAGAGTATCAACCTGAAAGCAATAAGGTTGCATTTCTCTAGCTATAAATTAAATAATTCAGTTTTCATCATATCAGTCAGACACTGAGTCTTTTCTCCAATTCCCCAAGTCAGATACATATTTTGAATGTCTAATGACATTATAGTGTCTACGTTATCCCTTCCCCCAAGGGTCTCCTTCTTTAATTTTGAAGAGGAAGAGGGTGTGGCTTGTCTATCCCTAGTCCTTGTCCTGCCAGTGGCTGGCCTGTGTCTATGGCCAGTGCTCACATGCAGCAACTGGGCACATCTACATTCTGCTCCCTGTGAAGGTGGCATGCTACTTTAGTGGCGTATGGTGGACTGGCCATTTATTTTACCTCAGTTGATATGCTAAGAAAGATCTTTATTTCTCCTATAAGTAAATTCTCCTTTCTTCAACTAAAAAAATGGTAAGAAGTTATATTGAAAGGCTTGTTTTCTTTTTAATTTATTGTACTAAATAAACATTGTTGTACATATCTGGGCAGTGCAGGTACTGCCTCGGCACCCTCCCTTCAATGTGGATTATGTTTTTAATGGCCTCCAAATCTTTCAGTGGGAGAACATTTACTCAACTGGAGGTTAGGTGAGATTAATGTTCTTTTGCCTGGGTTGTAATGTTTTCTCTTATTAATCCAAATATGCTATTTTTTCCTTGCAACTTACTTGAATTGCTATTCTGATACAAGTGAAGTTAGAAACTTGATTTTGTAGTGATCCACTTCAACCTGAAATGATAGGATTAGAGCCAAATGTTATCGTTTCATTAATTTCCTCATAAAATATGCTCCTGAAACTTGCATTGTTGTTGCCATGTGTTGAATTGTTTACTGCTGTAGTGAACCATCTCCATGAACTAACGAAGTCTCCCGCCTATGATGGAAAAACAAGGTCTCTGGAGAAATTAATGTGGTTAAAGGAATTGTTATTGGGGTGATGATTAGATCAGAGGGCAAAAGTGGGTGTACTGGCATTTAAGATATAAAAAAAATGCAGATCCTTTGTGAAGTTTATTCCTTGTACTAAGTAAATGATCATTATACTAAAATTCACTTGTAGAACAGGGATTTGTTCATCTCGTTCTCCATTTTCTGAGTTCACCTGCCCTGTATCTTCTCTAATCCTATTGGACACAGCCTTTCTCACTCTCCGGCAGTAAGTATATAGCACCAACACACGCACTGGCTCTTTACAATCATCACGGATTATTTTGAAATAATTGGCAATAAATATACCAGACGTCTAAATTTACTAACGAATAATTTAGAATGGAAAAGGAAACTGTATTGACTCACTGACCTTGTAAAACTCCTGGAGATCGTTAAAGTGAAATATGTGAAAACTATTATGTCACTGTTACCAGGTAACATCAGACAGAGTAAGTCGTCTATCCCTAGAGGAACTGAGTTAAAATAAAAAATTATATTTAAAATCCTACTCCAAATAGTAATTAATGTGGTAGGGTGTAAATTGATATTTATTTTCACACAAGCTGTTTTCCTTAAACTGCATAATATTTTCTTACAAATAGTTACAAATCTTAGGAAATATGACTCTTTTCTTTGTTTATAAATTCTGTGTAAATAACTTCTTTAGCCAGTTTTTAAATTTCTAAGCTTTAGACAACAATTTGGTTTCTTATTTTTCTAAAAAGTATCAAACAATCCAATAACCTGAAAATTGTCCTGCTCCTTTCAACTTAGCTTTTGCTTCCATGTGTGAGAAAGTAACTTGTTTGTGCTTAGGGAATACTGTTGAACAACAGATGTCTCTTTTGTCTCTGTCAAATCAATCAGCAAATTCTGTAAAAGATGCAGCCTAGTCAATTGCATCAATTAGGGTTGTCATGAGGTGTGAAGTTGGAGGCAATGTTCACATTTGAACAGAGACAGTGACAAATAAACATTATTTCAGACTGTTACGATTTCATCATTGTATTTCTAACTTGAATTTCAAGTAGAAACTACAAAACACTGTAGTCCCAGCTACTTGGGAGGCCGAGTCTGTAATGCCCTATGCTTGTGCCCATGAATAGCCATGGCACTCCAGCCTGGGCAACATAGCAAGACCCTGTCTCTAAAAAATTTTTTAAAGAAACTATAAGACAAAAGCAGAAAAAGTATGGTCAATAGCTATGCTTTCTACCATTGCAAAGTATATTTTTAACTTTTCCTAAGAAATATTAATTGGATAAAATAAGGCTACCACAGGATGAATGAATGATTTTATTCTTTGTCAGGGTTTTGCACTAATATCTCAAATGAGATATAAAACCATATAGCAAAATGAATTTTAGCAAGAAGCGGCATGTGTTTTAGAGGAATATTATAACATCTTTGAAGTAATGTTCATCTTGACTTGGGAGTTGTCTTTTCAGTTTGGTTTATATTTATACTGAAAATATTAATGTTATACATAAAATTTACATTTTTAGTCACAATTGCATTCATTAATTTTGTTTTAATCAAAGTTGTGAACCCTGAACTTAACAATAAAAATATATTTCAACTTGACTTACAATTGTGAAGAGATTTTCTACCTGCTTCCTTTTAGTTACTTTATGCCAGGTGTGGTTTGGAGCACCTCATATGTTAACTGTTTTAATCCCAATCAGCATTATGAGAAACTGACTATAGAAATCACTGCATTAGATAAGGAGAAACAGACAGAGAAGGCTCCTCGGTCACCAAGTGAGTGGCAAAAATGAGATTTGAAACCAGGCAGCCCCATTCTGGAACCTCTGTTTAATGCTAAATAGGGCCACCTCTCAGGGTGCAGAATAATTATAGCTACAATTTTGTACTTCCCATTACTTGGCCAGAAAATGTAATTTCTCTGCAATAGTTCACTTAATCCTCACAGCAGACCTGCAAGATAAGGAAATTAACTTTCCTTAAAGACAAGAAAATGTTGGTTCAGAATGCTGCGTGACTTTCCCCCTTGCCCTCAATTATGTCATTGAGTGCCAAACATAGAACAGAAATTTGAGCTACACTACCCTTAGCTCTTAGATGCTTCAATCAATTATTCCAAAAGTTTAAAATGTTACTATTATTATTTTCCCCTTTAAAAAGTTACAGTACAAGTGAAAAACAGATTGTGAGCTGACATCAGCAAGAAGAGGGTGAAGGAGCCATGGAAGCTATTGTTGCAAACCACACGAAGGGCGCCATTTTGAGTAACTGCAGATCGTTGCCATGAGCAACACCCGCAAAATGAAAGTGATGCAGTAAATTCTTATAATTTTATGTTGTCTTGACATTCGTTTTGAATGTGGTTTGGCTTTCTCATATCAGAAGCAAGGCTCAGTTACTCTTGTTTTATACTACACCCAAATGGCTCAAGCTGGTGGCCAGAGATGAGAACTTACAGGTTCACCATTTCCTCTAGTCTCGATGGATTACCTGGTAGTCTGACCAGGCCCTCATTGCTAAGGAGTCTGAGCCCCTGGTCACCATGCCATGGTTGCCACATTAGCCAATTCATCATCAGTAGCAGTTAAAGAGAAGTAAGAAAGGCTCCAGTGGGTCATCGGTCCCTAAACCGATGCCTATTTGCCTGATTATGTTACAGCAGCAATGTTTCCTTCCAATGATGAGGATCAACCACTCTTGCCATGATAGTGTCTCATTTTCTTGTCTGTTATTCATAAGACACGAAGACTCCGAGTATTTGCAACCTGCTAATATAGTTTTCTTGTAACTTTAGGTTCAGTCCTGGATATAACATTCAGACTTACAATAGATTACGGCAGGGTTCACCTAACCTGTAAGCTTACTACAAGTCAGTTCATTATAGGCAGCTCTGGCTGTTTGGTCACTTGGTGTCCCATATTCAAGGACTCCGTTTCAACCAGGGCCCACTAGCATACCAGGTTTAGGGTGTCAAAGGTGTTTAACCATTTGCTGCAGCTGTATGGCTAGTGCATCAGATACCTACGAGGCTGTGTTGTTACTTCCCATTAGAGCTTTGAATAAATACCACATGGCGTATTCTCCCACCATCGAGACCTCTAGAGCATTGGTTCTTGAACAGGATAACTTGTCATTTATGGGAAATTGGAGAATGTCTAAAGATACTTTAGATTACTACAACTTGGGAGGAGAGTGATATCACCACATAATGGGTTGAGGCCAAGAATGCCACTAACCATGTGACAATGCTCAGGGTAGTCCACCCAGGACTAGAAATGAGCCAGCCTGAAATGTTAGTAGTGCCAAGGTTGAAAAACCCTGCTCTTATGCCATAGGAACTACCAGCTTTTGTGACTAAAGTGTCTCTCTCACCCTCCAGCCTCCAGTAGGCCCCAGTGTGTGTAGTTCCTCTCTGTGTGTCCATGTATTCTCATAGTTTCCACTTCTAAGTGGGAACAGGCAGTATTTGGTTTTCTGTTCCTGCTTTAATTTGCTAAGGATAATGGTCTACAAATTTCTGAGAAAAATGCATCCAAGGAATTTTATATTCATCTGAATTATCCTTAAATATGAATTCAAAAGACATTCCCTCTCAATGCTTTATGATTTTAGGGACTTGATAGTTAATACTGGATATAATAATGTGATGACTGATAGAAAATGTTACATGTTTTCAAGGAGAGAGCTAAGGCTAAATAATTGTATTATTACATAATACAATGTACATGTTATAAATAATGAGAGCAAGACAATGATATAAATAAAATTAGTTTCGACATAACAAAAGGTTGAAAGAAGTATAAATGCAATTGTTTTTCCATTTATCCTAGCAGGGAGCTGGTCACTAAATAGTGCCTAAAATTAAAGATTTTGATCTCTGGATATTTTTTGTCAAACATGTTTTCAACTCTAAGGAAATCCCCTAGTAACTAATATTTTGTGTGACTAATGAAAAAAAAATACAAGTAAACCAGGGCACATTATCAAAACACTCTTGACTGTAAGAGGTATTCTGATTTCAAAGAGCATAAAATGAGAATAATCAGAAGTCTTTAATTGAGGGAAAAATCCTTTTGGTGAAGAAATATTTGACTGAAGTTCAGAAATCCCTTTCATTCTATGTTAATATCTACATATTATATTTAAGTACCTTAAGTGTACACTTAAGTGTAAGCTCTTTATTTACATTAATATTGTGTAATGCTATGTATATTTATTCATTTACTCCTGTATGTTAAATGTGTCTACCTATCTTTCTGTCTCTCTATCCATTCATCTAGCTGTCTAACTCCACATATATTTCTAGCCATAGGAAAAGGTGTGCTAATTGTCTTTATCACATAGTAACAAAGATTGTCTTGTGTGGTTGTCTCTAATGCAGTGTAATGTAATTTTTGTGTCCTTTGATTTTTTTTTCTTGCCTTGAAATTTTTGTGACAGCTACAAAATTTGCAAAATCATCATTATTCCTAGAAAACTGTCTTTCTCTGCAGGAATAACAATATGAAAAGATGTGTCGCCAATTTTTCTCACAAGGGATTAGTGTATTAAGTAGCAGTTGGAGAGATTTGTTCTGATTTGAATAGGTGTGACCCTTGCATATCTAGTTTGGTGTCCAGAAAATTTCTTTACTGGTTTATCCTCATAACATTTTGAGATATGTGCATGTGTGTGTGGACAGACAGATACTCTTTTTTTCACTGTTCTATATCTGGAAAATCACTGTGAAATAATTCTCAGAAAGCTGCAAAGAAGTAGCTGAATACAGAGTGTGGTGTTTTCAGGCTGCTGAAATGCCGACGGACATTTTTATTTGTTTATCTTCTTGCTGATAGATTGATTGTTCAGTCTAAGGCAAATCACAGGAGTCTCTGATCCAGGTTAGTCAGTCAATGTACTGCCTCAGAGAAATACCTGTCAAGTGAAGGTTATCATTGATAGATGACTTCTGTGAGTAATAATCAAAATTTAATCACAAGTAAATAAACCAATGAACAAATAATTATTGGTCTATGTAATTAACTTTAAATTTCAGCCAAATCAGGAGGGACATGAGAAACAGAATTCTTATGTTGCCACTTATTAAAAATGCATTCCTGGGGAAATAATTTAACTTCTCAAAACATCAATCTTTTCATCTACAAAAAAATTATTGTTATGAAGAATAGATGAGAAAATGTATGAAAGCATTAGCAAGATAATTTTTACTTGTATATATGTGTATACACATTTATTTTCTTAGTAAGCACTATGAATATGAACTTCTGTCTACACAAATCAAAAACAAGATTACATTCTCCATTAACCAAAGAATGACAATGGGCAAAGAAAGACAATAAAGCTACCTCAGGATTGGCAGGACCGTCACATAAAGCAAGGAACTGCGGTGGTATTCCCACCTTGAGAAAGATGGAGTTACAGAAGGTACAGAGACAGCCCTCAGCGGAAAACTGGACCACGGCACGCACTCTCGTGGGAACACCATCTCCAACAGCCCTGTGCAATTTACAACCTCAAGCTGCCATCTTAGGACCTGCTCAGAACTGTGGGATTCTGGAGATCTGGAGAATATACTTACATAACAACCAGATGAGAAATACCATCCTCAAGGTTTTCTTCAAATACAAAACTTCCCTTAACATTTGCTTGTACACAAAACATTAACAACATGTAACACAGGCAGCAAGCACAAGAAATTGAATTCAGGTAGAAAGGTAAAAGCTGAGAGTATTGAGGAAAAAGGGAATAAGTGTATTTATAATTCACAATAAGTGTATTTATAATTCACATTATTTATAAATACACAATATAAGTGTATTTATAATTCACAAATAGGTAATGGAAGGAATATTATCTAAAATAAAACAGTATCTATGAAACAAAGCCAGAGGAATTGGATGGGAAACCTAGGCAGAAATAATGGAAAGAAAAATGAAAGAAAGCAAAGAACTACAACTCTGGAGCTTCATTCTTTCCACAAATCTTCCCACGTGTGACAAAAACATTCACAGATCTTTGCACTTGTTGACGATGGCATTGTTTTACTAATATGTTAAGTTTATGGCAGGAAGATGTGGATACAAATTCTGGGCTTCACTTACATGTCATGCGAGTTTGGAGAAGTACTTAACTTCTACCACTTCAATTTCCTCATTTGGATATCGGGAAAAATAGTAACTCAGTGGGTAACATTGAAGATTGATCAGCTAATGCGGTTTATTTCATGGTAAGCCCATAATCTTAACTTTAGTGTTAACTTTAATGTGTTGTTAAACTCTAATGTTTACTAATTTGACAGTGTCTGGCCTTGAAATCAGACTTCTCAATTAGCCGTCTCATGAGTATTTATTATTTTCATGAACAATGAACTCATTACTTTGTGTGTGTGTATGTTTTTACCTATTGTGAAGAGATTTTTCCTTCAAGAAAGAAAATAAAATAATTACTACCAAGTTTAAAAATCCCTGACTTACACCTCTTCCAGCCAAACTAGTATATGAGAAACCTGCAGTCTGCCTTCCCGTTGTGATCTGACCTAGAGGGGGAGAACAAAAGCCCCTTTCTCAAGCTCTAGCTTACCTAACTTTCAGCAGAACAACTACAGAAGACCCTAGAAACTGTTAACCACAGTTTCTGCTTCAGGGAGCCAGGGACTTCCCTGAAGTCCAGCACGTGCAGTTAGGACTGACACTCAACTTATAGTTACTCCTTGTTCATTTTAATGCTAAAAAATCATATCCAAAGGAGGAAATTTAAAATGCCAATGCTACGGGAAATGAGTAAAGAAGCATGTAAAACCGCTCCCTATGCATGCCCTTGTAATACCTCTCCCCCTAGGAAGGCTCTATAAAATTAACTTCCACACTTCTTCCAGGGAACAGCCCGTTCCTTTTCCTTTCTCAGGACCGACTCCCATGTGCACAAGCGAAATAAATATTCTCTTAACTGCTATACATGATAGTCTTTTCCCATGATTTCTCTCCCGTGAGATAGCAAGAACCCAAAGTACCAGTAACATATCTTTCACAGCTTCTGCAAATCATTATTGATAACATGACAAAATTGTCAAGATAAGAAGCTTGCACAAACCATTGTACTTTCTTATATATGTTGCTTTCTTTTCTCAATGCGCTCCTAACTGCTAATACACAGACTGTTAAATATGGGTGCTAAATCCCGTGGATTTAATTAATAAATAAAAAAATCATGAAGAACATTGTATACAATCCTTCCATAATCAAGAATATTCTGACATATTTATTATTTCAGGCTTCATTTGGACTTTTTATGTATTTCTTGAGTAATAGATTAGAGCATGGTTCTTAGAAGTGTTACGGCATTATTATTGTGAAGTTCTGAAATTTACAAAATATACAGCGTTTTTAAAATTTTTCAGTGAATTTAATAGTTCCTAGTAAACAGCTCTATGAATTAAACACCTTTGTGGAATATCTAGCTCTATCTTTCTGAACAATGTGTCAATGCTTTTTGTTTCAGATATTACTTTTATCATTTCCATATAAAATGAGTTTCAGAACTTAACATATTTCAAAAGTATATATATTTTAATAAATATTTATATTTATATAAATATATATTTCGATACATATATACTGAAGTTTTGTTTTTTCACACATATTATGAATATTCAAGGCACTTGATCATAGCAATGCAAAAATACTTACAACTTAATGGAAAAGTTTTCACTTTATTCTCTCTCCAACAGATTTGTGTGTCTGACTACTAAAAGGCTACTTTAGATTTGTTTTGTGTTATGAATTAGTATTAGCATCTTGATGTTCTTTACAATAATTAGCAGGGAAAATGTATTTAGATATACATTTATAGAGAAAAATTATAATGTTAAAGACTACATATGTATATGTGCAATATATATATATGTATATACCATTAAAAAGTATCAGATACTTCTTTATTCTGTGGCTTAAAACAACAAGAATTTATTCTTTCAAAGTGCTGGAGGCTAGCAGTCTGAAATCAGGATGTTGGCAGGGCCAAGTGCTCTTGGATGGTGCTAGGGGAGAACCCTCCTGGCTTCCTTCAGTTCCTCCTGGTGAAAAGCGTTCCTTGTGATGAGAAGGCATTGTGGCCAACAGGAGGAGCTGAAATAGAAGATAGGCTGAAATAGAAGAGAGGCTCTTCGCCTTGTTGATGCACCACTCCAGTCATATGCCCATCTTCTCTCCAAGTGCCTTCATGTCATGTCATTTTTACCTTTGTCCAGGTCTGTTTCTTCATCTGAATTTCCCCTTTTTAAAAGGACACTAATCATATTAAATTAGGGCTCACACTAATGGCCTCATTTTAACTTGATTTTCTCTGTGAAGACCCTATTTCCAAACAAGATTCTATTTTGAGATAGTGGGGTTTAGGACTTTAATATCATTTGTTTTGACGCAATTCAAGCCCTACAAATATATTTATTTTTAAAATGAACCTTTGAGCAACTATGTCTTTCCCTCTTGTATAAGTGAAATTACTAATCAAGATCAAGATAATTTTCATCTTCTAACTACATGTGATGATTAAAGGAATTTTCAGATGGGCCTACATTTTTGAAAACATAGCTTCATTCATATTTATTTTAAATATTAGTCACAATTTTACTCTCTCATCAGATTTTCCTTTAAAATACGAACTGAACATAAGATTCACTTTCACATTGGATGTTTGATAGTTGTCTTATCAGATCAAATTATGTATACTTTGTAAGGAAGGGACATTTTTATGCTTAAATTTTCATTGCATATGGAAGACAGTCCATGCCTAGGTGACATTGGCCTTATGTTAACATATTCAACTATAACTTCCCAGATTAGGCTGTTCAAAGGACAACATCTGCTTGTCTAGTGGACTGACTCCCAGGGGCAGGAATGGTTCTAACAGGGGACACAGTATGGTATTGTCTCCATTAAAATGAATGGTCTTCCTCGCAAAAGCCCATAAGCTCATTCTAATCACAAGAAAAACATTAAATACATATTGAGGGACATTCTACAAAATTCCTAACCACTATTCCTCAAAACTGTCAAGGCCATCCAAGCAAAGAAAGTCTGAGAAAGTGTCACAGCCAAGAGGAGGTTAAGGAGATATGACAGCTAGTGAAATGTGGCTTCCTGGATGGAGTCCTAAAACAGCAAAAGGACATTAGAGGAAAATTAAAGGCATTGGAATGAAATACGGACTTTGTTAATCCCATTAATATTGGTTTATTAGTTGTGACAAATATACCATATTAACGTAAGCTGTTAACAATAGAAGAAACAATACACTGAAATTCTCCATATTAGCTGTACAACTCTACTATAAATCTAAAAGTAGTCTAAGGTTGGAAGTTTATTATTTATTTATTTATTTATTTATTTATTTATTTATTTGAGACGGAGTCTTGCTCTGTCACCCAGGCTGGAGTGCAGTGGTGCGATCTCAGCTCACTGCAAGCTCCGCCTCCTGGGTTCACACCATTCTCCTGCCTCAGCCTCCTGAGTAGCTGGGACTACAGGTGCCCACCACCACGCATGGCTAATTTTTTGTATTTTTTAAATTAGAGACGGGGTTTCACCGTGTCAGCCAGGATGGTCTCGATCTCCTGACCTCATGATCCGTCCCCCTCGGCCTCCCAAAGTGCTGGGATTACAGGCGTGAGCCACTACGCCCAGCCGGAAGTTTATTTTTTCAAAAAAAGAAAGGTGAAACTGACCTTTGGCCATATTGGGCTCCTCATTTAATGAAAGCGTTACTATATTGACTGCAGTAATTGACACTAATTATCAAAGAAAAATTATGTTGCTACTATACAAATGGGGATAAGAAAACATGTGTCTGAATATAAGATAGGCTCTGAGATACCTCTTTGTACTCCCATGTCCTGAATAACAGTCAATGGAAAACTACAGAAACACAAAATAATCAGCACTGAACTGCTGATGGCTTAGAGCCATCAGAAGTGGAAGATAATTTGGGTCATTCCAGCAGACAAAAGCCACAGTCAGTCAAGGCACTTGGAGACACCAAAGAAAATAAAGCATGAAGAGTGGAAGAAAAGTCTGGACCAATTACAGCAATGAATATTGTAATAGTTAAGAGTATTTTTTTCCTTGTTTGGGTATGAATGTATTCATATATAATTCAATAATTTTGTCTCTTCTATGCACCTCTCATACCAGATTAGTGTGACTAGTAGCTAATCTTATCTTGGTATTTAGTCGAATGCATATTAAAGGGATATATAACTCAGCTAGAAGCAGACTGAACTTCAACCAAAGGTAGATAATGTGACCATGTATCCTCTTTGGGGAGCAGTTAGAGTGTTCTCATTTACATGAGGAATGGTTGAAACATTGCAGATAGAAGCATGATTTTATTTACTTGAAGATTACATATAATAAAAAAGAGATGTGCATGAATGCCAAGTTGACAAGAGGTACACTGTTGTGCCATTATACTGTGTCAACTTAGCTAGGTTTCCCAGCATTCCCTCACAGTATGTACTAGTTTAGAGAGAGCTGCGAAAAATTTAAAGGCAACACTGGAGCAACAGTTGTTATCCTCTGAAGACCACTGCGGACTGCTAAAGAAGCTGTAGCTCACATACACCCTCACTGACTGACTAGCTCATTTGTTTACCCAGGCACTCCTGGTGCAGATTCCATAGCTTAGCCCAGATGGTATACAGCTATGCAAGGTTGACATTCTCTTCTGCAGATCATTTTCACTGTCAAGATTGGAGGCAGTCAGAGACAGACACAAGTTTCCCTTTGTTCTTGTAGGTTCTGACTTCTTCTTATGGATTTGAATTTTTCTATGATCTTTCCTGATGCACATCCAGCTTTTGTTACTGGACTCATGACACTGCCTACCCCAGGCTCACCACCACAAGACTTCTTCATGAGTTTCCGTAATGTATAAGGATTAACCTCTATAATAAATGCCTTATTTCACATTATTCACAGTAGCCTGCTTCTCCAATCAAACATTTATATATGTGATTACAAAACACACACAGAAATGTTGTGGTGGTGGGAGAAGTTCTGGGTTGCTACACTTTTTACAATTGATGTGTGCACCAGAATAGGAAGCCAGCTGCTATGTTCTGAAGGTTTGTGTCCCCTCTTCCAAATCGTACACTGAAATCCTAACCTTCAAGGTGATAGTATTAGAAAGTGGGGGATTTGGAAGGGGATTAGACCATGGGGCTGGAGCCCTCATGAATGGCATTATTACCCTTAGAAGAGAGGCCGAAGAAAGACCCCTTGCAGAGTTTGAAGACAAACAAATGGTGCTGTCTATGGTCTGGGAAGTGGGTCCTCACCAGACACTACATCTGCTGGTGCTTTGATCTCAGACTGCAGAACAGTAGTAAATTTCTATTGCTTATAATTCATCCAATGTATGAGATTTTATTATAGAAGTCCAAAAAGACTAGGACTTCAGAGAACAAATATTAAGGCCACTAATTGGAAAGAGAATTTGGGGACTAGCCTGGTTTCTTCTTGTCTACACCCCAGCACTGCTTGAAGAAGCAGAGATGAACAGGTGTAACAAATAAAGCTGCTAGCAGTGGCTGGAGATTCGAAGGAGTGTTTCAGGAAGATAGTAACACCCTGAAGAGACAATGTGCACTAAGAAGTGGAGGTCAAGGTGCCAACATAGACTCCAACAGGAAGCATGGTCTTCTCCAATCTGCACAGTGGTAAGAAATAAGATCCTGTAATCAATCACATCTCTACCCACAGACAAATGAACATGGATTATAAAATTAAAACTAGAACAATCAAATCTCACTAATTATTTGAACCAAAGCAGTATCCTGGTAGAAACATCAACTTTAACTAACAGTGACCTAACACAGGACTAGTCAAGAACAATTACAAAGTATTTAAAAATTTTAAGAAAATATTTTTAGAGATATTGGGCAGATTTTACTTCCCAAAAAGAAAAAGTGTTATAAAATGGAAACAAACATGTTGAAACTGTAAACATTAATGGCAACAAGTTAAGAATGAGAGCAACATACTTTAGAGGATGCAGAATGAAAAGACCTAGGCTATCTACAAGGGAAGTTGACGGAATTATCCATGAAAAGTTCATTCAATACATCAAATGTGGGAGGATAAAGTGATATCTTAAGTATTCTGAGGAAAATTTAATTTGGAACCCGACCTTCTGTTCAGACAAGGTAGAATTTGTAGAAAAACACAAATAAAAATATTTTTGAACATTTAAGTCAGAAATATTTGCCAACTAGAGGATCTCTCTCAAAGAATTATTTATGGGTAAATAGTTGTAAGAAAATTTTAGGCTAAATAAATAGTAATACTTACAATGGCAGTAAAACTTTTTTTTTTTTTTTTTTTTTTTTTTGAGACAGAGTCTCGCTGTGTCTCCCACACTGGAGTGCAGTGGCCGGATCTCGGCTCACTGCAAGCTCCGCCTCCCGGGTTCACGCCATTCTCCTGCCTCAGCCTCCCGAGTAGCTGGGACAACAGGCGCCCGCCACCACGCCCGGTTAATTTTTTGTGTTTTTAGTAGAGACGGGGTTTCACCGTGTTAGCCAGGATGGTCTCGATCTCCTGACCTCGTGATCCACCCGCCTCGGCCTCCCAAAGTGCTGGGATTACAGGCGTGAGCCACCACGTCCGGCCGGCAGTAAAACTTAAGTATATGTTGAAGTAAATGTTGCCATAATTAAAAAACATAAATAAAAAATCCCAGGAAATCTTCCAATGGGATACGGTGGGAATAGAAAATGGCAAGAAGGTGAAAATATGTTAAGGTCATTTTCTTATTCAGAAAAAATATATAAATATTGTTTAACTCTAGAATTTACTTGAAAAAATACTTTTAAATAAAAGATGAAATGAAACAAGGAAAATTTGTTCAAATCAACAAAAGAAAACAAATGATAATAAATAAAATAGAAAGCATATCTGGAAAACCTGAACTAAGATGGCAGAGGAATAAGATCAGGTGAACATAGGTGATGATAATTATGAATTGTAGATAATCTCAATAGTTGACACAAGCAAGCAAACAACCTGAACAATAGACTTCACAAGGGATGATTTTTAGAGTCAAAGAATTAGGAAGTTTGAGAACATCGGAATAAAAATACCTGGTTGTAAGAAGAAAAATGAAACATGTATTGCAATATTGTTCTCAGATGAAATTCAAAACAAAAAACTTTCCCAAGGTGGAGAGACTACATCTGATCAAAATGGCAAAGTCTGTGATAACTGAAGGAGGGTGTTTATGAGGTCAGTAAACAAGGGTGACGCCGTGGGGAGAAAGCTGAATAGACTTATGGACAGAGGTGTCGAAGATACTGTTCTTATTACAGGAGTGACTGAAAACAAGATGAACCCTGTCCTTCCTTTCTGCATAGTGAAAAACAAGCAGCTTCCAAATGACAATTCTTGGAGAGCAGCGCCTTTTGAAGACAGTCCAGTCTCAGTTAAGGCGTAGAATGGTGCAAATATACCAAAAATGTCTTTTGATGGAGGTGAGTTTGCAGTTTATCTTAGAAGAGATGATTTTTGATGAAACCACTCAATAATGTAGGGAAAAAAAGTTGAGTATAGAAGTATGGAGTGGAATGGGGCACCAGTCCTAGAAAGGTTTGCTCTTGGATGCGGGCCATGCTGGCCTGAGAGAAATCATATTTAAGGGTGAGGATTTCCCAGAGTTATAATAAGGCCTTTCCTGTCTCTCCAAGTGACGAAGCAGCAGCCACTGAGACGGAGGTGAACAGAATGCCCTTATGGAAAGGCTGGTTGATGACAAAGTGGTGCCTTCTTGGGAACTGGGTTGGCAATCTGCATCCTTTGGTGGCTGGCACTCTTAAAATGGTAGCAAGGGTGGGTTATTGCTCAGAAAATGATCTTCACTCTGTAAATCTGCTTTAACAAATATTCTTGGTATTTGCCAGTTTGTAGCAGTATCTTTTCTCTGTGGAGATGCAAGGACATGTAAGTGAGAAAAACTATGGGATTCCTCTTGTAAACATCAGCCTTTGGTGAAATAAACATAAAAAGAGAGAAATCAATGCAAAAAGTTAAGGGTAGTTTGTTCCTTGTGCACATAGGAGGGGATGTGGTTAAATGCATACACCCACATACACTGAAACATGTTAAACATTAAAAAATAGGCTCACCACCTCCTCTGAAAGTGCAGAGATGGTTAAAAGCAAACATGGTTACATATATGGAGGTGGAAACAGGTGTCTGAGAGATGAGAAATTTCCCCTTAGGCAGCATCGTTATGGTTTCTTGTCTAGTATAATAGTTATTAGCACAAGACCTGGATACGGACTGCAGGGTGAGAATCCTGGCTCTAACATGTATTAGATTTGGGATACTTGTCTGCAAAATTAGCATACTGATGGTATCTAATTCATAGGATGTTTGTGAGAATTAGTTCAGGCCATCTAAGGAATGTGCTTAGTCTTACATTGAGCTCAGTGAATGAACAATCACTATTATTATGATGATTAGTCTTTTTTCCTCACTATTTGCTTATTCGCCAGAAGAGGAGAGAATACACAAATATATATCCAAACTAGAAAACCTTGAAAAACAGTGAAATTTTAATAGGAACTCCAATAAAACAAATAACAGGTATGTAGGAGGACTAGTAGGAAGACAGGTAGCTATAGATGACATACATACACACATATCTGTTAGGTAGAGGGGCATTTGCAGTCTCATAGAAAGTTTGTCACCAGAGTACATCTATTTATAAATCCACTTCTTGTCATAGATTAAGTATATATAGATTAGTTTAATATACCCTCTTGTGTGACTGCCTAACAAACAATAATAATAGAGCTTTAAAAACAAATCCTTCTTGAGAATTTTACATGTATTCTGAAAAATTCAACCCTTAAAAAGTCTAGTTTTTTAAAAAGTGTTTTAAATATTTTGCCTAAAGGTGGACTGAATATTTGGATTCTTTTCTTACTAGACGTAAATATAATATGGTCATGTTTCTACCAGAGGTTATTTTTCTACCAGACATTAGCATATTTACTTATTTTCTGGGATGACAAATACCAGGTATTTTTCCTTTCTCTCTGTCTCTGTCTGTCTCTTGCCTCATTCCTCTTGCTCTCTGTTTACCCTTCCTCTCTGTTTATATATACAGAAATGTCTTAAAGATTATTGCGTGTTTTTTCAACTAGAGGAAGGGATAAGTATCTTAAGACACTTAAAAGTATAAACTACAGATAAAGTATTCTGACATCAACAGCAGAGCCCACTTTCTTTATTTTTTAAATTTTATTTCAAGTATAACAAGCATAGAGAAAAGAGAAAAATCCTAACCAAACAGCTCAATGGATCACCACAAACTGAACCTATTTATAGCCAAGACCGGATCATTAAGTAGAAAATTTGAGCATTCAGAAGTCTCTGTGTCTCCTCCCCGTCGGTAACATTTCACTCCTCTAAAATAAAATGACCATTAATTCTTTTTATTTATTTATTATTATTATTTTTGGAGACGGAGTCTCGCTCTGTCCCCC
>NW_012101898.1:4790382-4792881 GCF_000951045.1 Mandrillus leucophaeus
GGTTCTTATTTTACATAGTTAAATTTATCAGTATTTTTATTTGTCATGTTAGTGTTCTTTGTTTCTTAAGAAATCATTCTCAGAAGTCCTAGCTAGAGCATCCAAATTGGAAAAGAAGATGTCAAATTATCCTTGTTTCAGATGATATAACCTTATATTTGGAAGAACCTAAATACTCTACCAAAAAAACTATTAGAACTGATAAACAAATTCAGCAATGTTACAGGATACAAAGTTAGCATATGAAATTGGTAACATTTCTATATGCCAACAGTAAAAAGTCTAAAAAACAAATCAAGAAAGTAATCCCATTTAAAGTAGCTATAAATAAAATAAGAACTTAGGAATTAACTGAAGAAATAAAAGATCTCTACAATGAAAACTGTAAAACATTGATGAAGAAATAAAGGGGATACACAAACATGAACAGACATTTCATGCCCATGAATTGAAAGAATCAATATTGTTAAAATGTTCATACTACCCAAAGTAATCTACAGATTCAATGCAATCCCAATCAAAATACAAACGACATTCTTCACAGAAATAGAAAAAAAAATCCTAAAATGTATGTTGAAGTGCAAAAGACCCAGAGTAGTCAAAGCTATCCTGAGCAAAAAGAACACAACTGGAGGAATCACATTACGTGACTTCATATTATACTACAGAGCTATAGAAACCAAAACAGCATGGAGCTGACATTAAAACAGACACAAAGACCAATGGAACATAATAGAGAACCCAGAAACAAATCCACACCCCTACAGTGAACTCATTTGCAACAAAGGTGTCAAGAACATACATTGTGGAAAGAACAGTCTCTTCAAAAATGGTGCTGGGAAAACTGAATATCCATATGCAGAAGAATGAAACTAGATCTCTATCTCTTACCATATACAAAACTCAAATCAAAATGGATATAAACTTAAATCTACTACCTCAAACTATGAAATTACTACAAGTAAATATTGGGGAAACTCCCCAGGAAGTTGGACTGGGCAATGACTTCTTGATTAATACTTTGCAAACACAGGCAACAAAAGCAAAATGGACAAATGGGATTGAATCAAGTTAAAAAGCTTCTGTATAGCAAAGAAAACAATCAACTATGTTCCCAGAATGAGAGAAGATATTTTCAAACTATCCATCTGAAAGGGATTAATAATCATAATATATAAGAAGCTCAAACAACTCAATAGAAACAAATGAAATCTGATTTAAAAATGGGCAAAAGATCTGAATAGATATTTCTCAAAAGAAGACATATGAATGGCAAATATGTATATGAAAAGGTGCTCAATGTCATTGATCATCAGGGAAATGCAAATCAAAACTACAATCAGATATCATCTTACTCCAGTTAAAATGGCTTTTATCCAAAAGACAGGCAATAACAAATGCTGATAAGAATGTAGAGAAAACGGAACCCTTATACACTGTTGGTAGCAAAGTAAATTATTACAACTACTATGGAGAACAGTTTGGAAGGTCCTCAAAAAGCTGAAATTAGTACTAACATATGATCCAGCAATCCCTCTCCTAGATATATACCCAAAAGAAAGGAAATCAGTATATCAAAGAGGGATCTTCACTCCTATGTTTGTTGCAGCACTATTCACAATAGCCACAGTTCAGAAACAACTTAAGTGTCCATCAACAGATGAATTGGATAAAAAAGTATATAATACATACACAACAGAGTACTAATCAGCCATAAAAATAATAAGATCCTGTCATTTGTAACAAAATGGATGAAACTGGAGGTCATTGCGTTAAGTGAGGTAAGCCAGGCACAGAAAGAAAAACTTTGCATGTTCTGTTCTCACTTATTTGTGGGAGCTAAAAATTAAAATAATTGAACTCATGGAGATAGAGAGGAGAAGTATGGTTTCCAGAGCTGAGAAGAGTAGTTGGGGGTAGTGAGTGAGGGAAGAGATTCTGAGTATTTTTTTTTAATGAGTACAAAAACAGTTAGATAGAATGAATAAGATCTAGTATTTTATATCACAACGTGGTGACTACAGTCAACAGTAATTTATTGTACATTTAAAAATAACTATAATAGCATAATTGAGCTGTTCTTAACATAAAGTAATGATACATATTTGAGGTGACGGATATCCCATTTATCCTGTGATTGTATCAAAATATCTCATGTAGTCCATAAATATATAATCCTGCTATAATTGAATTTTTGTGTCTGCACAAAAATTAAAATAAATCATTATTTTTGTCAAGAACTCAAGTCCTACTCAAGCTCAACTGAATCTCCTATGTTATTTAAAAACGTGTGTGTGTGTGTGTGTGTGTGTGTGTGTGTCTGTACAAAGATTCTTTTCATTATAATGCCTTTGTCAGGGTTTTGTATCAAGTGCATGTTGAGAATAAACAATATTTGCAGAGTGTCTACATTTTTTCTTATTTCTTGAAGAGATGTCTAAGGTTCAAATGATTCATTTCTTAAATGTTTGGTCAGATCACTTACAAAGCCATACGGAC
>NW_012101898.1:4793706-4798613 GCF_000951045.1 Mandrillus leucophaeus
GTGTGGCAATTAGATGCCTTGTTTAATATGATTTTAATATTTTTAATTAGGTGATATTTAGTTGAGGGTATTATTCTATTTAACTTTTTTTATTGCTCCAACTAGAAATTTGAACACAAGTTGAATTGAGTGTATTCCTTTGTCAAAGATTAGCTACCAATGTTTGTGTGAGTCTCTCTCTGGGCATTATATTCTATTCCATCAAACTATTTTTTATTCTTTTTTTAATACAGTGCTGTCTTGACTACCAAAGCTTTATAGGAAGACTGGAATTTGAATAGTGTGAGTCATCTAGCCTTGTTTGCTTTTTTAGTATTGTGTCAGTTATTCTGGGCCTTTTGCCTTTTCATATAACATGAGAATCAATGCATTAATAGCCACAACATTACATGCATAGGTTTTGATTAGAATACATTGAATGTATACATTAAGTTGGATAGATTGGAATCTTAACAATATTGAGCCTTCCTATCCATGAACATGAAATATCTTTCCCTTTATTTAGATCTTTGATTTCTTTCATCAGGGTTTTGTAATTTCTATCATATAGATCTGGTATCTATGTTGTCATACATACAATTAAATGTATATGTCTTAAATGTATGAATGTATATACTTAAATGTCAGACATATACATAAACTACACTGTTTCATTTTTGGGTGCTAATGCAAATGAGATTTTGCTTTATTTTCAAATTCCAATCGTTCATTGCTTTTTCATGTGAAAAAGCAATTAACTTTTGTATATTAATCTTGTGTGCTATGACCTCATGATAATTGCTTATTAATTTTGGTATTTTTGTCAATTCTTTGGAATATTCTACATAGCTAGACACCTTATAGTTTAAATAAGACAGTTTAATTTCTTTTTTCTCATTCTGTGTAGCTTTCATTTGTTTTCTGTCTTGTTGCATCAGCTAGGACTTGCAGGAAGAGGTTGAATAAGAGTAGTAAGAGGGACATTCTAGTCTTGTACTCAGGGGCATGGGGTAAGCATCCTGTTCTGCACAATTAATTATGTTAACTTGAAATTTTTTGTAGAAGTTATTTGTGAGTTGGAAAAGTTACCCTCTAGTCCTAGTTTGCAGAAAGTTTATTTTTTCATTATTAATGGATTCGACACTTTGTCAAATTCTTTTCTGCATGCTCATATAAATTTATCTTTTAGCCTGGTGATGAGATGGATTGCATTTAGTGATTTTTAAATGTTGAACTAGACTTGAATACCAGGAACAACTCCTACTGGGTGGTGGGTATAATTATTTTTGCAAACTCTTAGATTTAAATTACTAATATTTTGTTGAGAAATTTGACATCTATGTTCATGAGAGATGTGGGGCTGTAGCTTTTCTCTATTTTAATGTATTTATCTGGTATTACAGTAATGCAAGTGTCATAAATAAGCTGGTAAGTGTTCCTTCTACTTCTATTTTCTTGAATAAATTGTAAAAGATTGGCATTTATTTTTTAAATGTTTAGTAGAATTATCTAATAAAACCATCTGAGCCTTGTGCTTTTTCTTTTGGAAGGTTAATCATTGATTTTTAAAGTATATACCTGTTTATTCATATCATATACTTTCTCCTATGTGAGATTAGGCACTTTGTGTCTTTCAAGGAATTGGTCCTGTTAACAAAAGTTATCAAATTTATGAGCCTAGAGTTAGTTGTTTGCAATATTCCTTTATTATCTTTTTAATGTGCCTGTGATCAGAAATGATGACCTCTCTTTCACTTCTGATAAATGTATTTTGTACCTTCTTTTTTTTTTTCTTGACTGGATTGGCTACCAGCTTATCAATTTTATTGATATTTTCCAGGAACCAGCTTTTGGTTTTATTAATTTTCTTTTTGGATTTCTCACTTTAAATTTGATTGCTTTTTTTCTAATTTTAATTATTCTCTCTTTTCTGCATGGTTTGGTCTTACACTGCTTTCTTCTTTCTGTAATTTCCAGGCAAGAACCTTGATCATTGACTACTTTTTTGTCTTCTAAGATATGCATTCATATGCATCTTCTAAGATATAAAATATTTTGTCTAAGCACTGCATTTGCTGTATCACATACATACTGAAAAGTTGTAATTTCATTTGGAGTTTGTTCAAAATGTATTGGTTTATCTAAAACTTCTTTCATGATCTGCAGTTATTTAGACATTTTCTGTCTTATTTCCAAATATTTTGGGATTTTTTGGGCTATCTTCCTTTTACTGATTTTTAGTTTAATTTCATTATAGAGAACATACTTTATATGATTTCTATTTTTAAAATGTGTTCAATGTCTCAAGATATTGTCTATCTTGGTGAATGTTCCATGTGAGCTTGGGAATAATAATTAACCTCTGTTGTTGGATGAATTATTCTATAAATGCAAATTAGAATCAACTGATTAATGGTGCTATTCAGTTCAACGATATCCTTACTGATTCCCTATCTGCTGGATCTTTCAATCACTGTTGGAGGGATGTTTAAGTTTCCAAGGGTAATAAAACATTTGTCTATTTATCTTTGAAGTTCTATTTTGTCTCACTTATTTAGACATTCTGTTATTAAGTGCATATACATTAAAAATAGTTACGTCTTCCTAAAGAACTGATCTGTTTACATTTTGTAATTTCCCTCTTTATCTCTGTTAATTCTTCTTGTTTTAAAATCCACTTTGCATAAAATTAATATAGCTACCACAGCTTGCTTTTGATTAGTGTTAGCATGGTAGATCTTTCTTTATCAATTTACTTTTAATCTGTTTACTTCTTTACATTTAAAAAAAGTAGACAAGATAAGGTTGGGTCTTGTTTTTTATACACTCTGATAATCTCCACCTTTTAATTGGTGTACTTAGACCAGTAATTTAACATTATTGTTAATATTTTTGAATTAATATCTCTATCTTTAAACTGTTTTGTATTTATCAAGCTTATTTTTTTTATGTCTTTGCCTTTTAAAAATACTTTTTCTAGTTTTAATTGGTCAGTTGATGATTTTATTTTCTCTCTCCTCTTAGCAATATTATTTATAATTCCTGTAAGAATTTTTTATAGTGTTATTCTAGTATTTGTAATATACATTTACAAGTAATTTAAGTCCACTTTAAATAACACATACCACTTCATGGGGAGCGCAGATAACTTTTAACAAAACATCCCCATTTCCTCCACTGGGTCTCTTATAACATTCACTTATTTATCTCTAGGTCAGGTAAGAATAAGAAAAATAAAGTATTTTTTTAACGTAATTCACTTCTCCTTTGATGTTCTCCCTTTAGTTTTTAAAGCTTTATTCAAGTATAACCGATATACAAAAACTTCACATATTTAATGCCTACATGTGATGAGTGTGACTTTAGGTATATACCTAATCCACCATCACTACAATCAAGGTACTAAACATATCCTTCACCTTTAAAACATTTTCTTGTGTTCTTTTGTGTGTGTGTTGTTGTTGTTGTTGATGTTGATGGTGGGAACACTTAACATAAGATCTATTCTTTTAATATCTTCTAAAATGCACAACACCATGTTGCTAACTATAGGTACTATGGTATGAAGCAGATCTATAAAACTAATTTACCTTGCATAAATTGAAACTTTGTAACCACTGCACAAAAATTCCCCTTCCTCCCTCCTCTCTGCTCCTGGTAACTACAGTTCAATTCTCTGCTTCTATGAATTTGACAGCTTGAAATACCTCATATAAGTAGATTCATGCAGTAGTTGTCCTTCTGGAATTGCTTATTTGACTTAGCATAATTACCTTTAGTTTCATCCATGTTATTGCTAATGTCAGGATCTCCTTCTTTTTAAAGACTGAATAATATTCCATTGTATGTAAATACCTTACTTTCTTTATCCAGTTATCTATTGATAGACATTTATCCAGAGAAGACATAAATAGTCACCAGGTGTATGAAAAGATGCTCCATATCACTAGTGATTACAGAAATGCAGATCAAAACCACAGTAAGATATCACCTCACATCTATTAAGATGGGTATTATTTAAAAAAAAAAAAAAAAAAAACCCACGAACACAGCAAGTAGTGGTGAGGATGTGGAGAAACTGGAACGCTCATACAGTGTTGAAGGAAGTGTGAACTGGTGCAGCCACTACGAAAAACAAGATGGAGATTCCTCAAAATATTAAAATTAGAACTTCCAGGTGATCCATCCATCTTATTTCTGAGTATTTATCCCACATAACTGAAATCAGGATTTTAAAGAGACGTCTGCTCCCCCATATTCATTATAGTACCTTTTACAATAGCCAAGGTACGTTCTTCTTTGCTTTATGTAGATTTCAGTTTCCCACATGTACCATTTTACTCTTCTCTGAAGAACTTCCTTTAACATTTCTTGCTGGGCAGGGATACTGGTGACAAATTTCCATAATTTTCATTAGGTTGATAATGGACCAGGCAGAATATAATCAGAAAAATAGCAACCACTTTATTTATTTGAAACAAGATCATTTAAAGCAATAAGTTGTAAAATATGTGATGGAAAATTGAGAAGCCAAATGAGGGCAAGTGTTGCCACCAGAGAGAGAGCAGTGAGCCTCTGGGACCACCGGGCTGGAGGGGCAAAAGCTCAGGCTGCTCTTTGGAACTCAGCAGACTGTTAAACAGGGGGCGAATCCAGGGAGCAGATGCTACTCCCAACAGAGACAAGGTTTGGGTAAAGTGGGAGGGGAAGAGACACACTAGTTTCAGCCTCTTCCTATCCAGTTTTGCTATCAGACAACTACAAAAGTCCCTGGCAAAAGACCAGAGAAACATGCCCTTTCAGCAGCCAGGCATCTGTTTTACAGAGCAGTGTGGGCAAAGACTGAGGAATCAATCTAAGGGCAAATGGCCTAGAGGCACTTAAATGTTATATTTGTTTATATTTCAGATACATTTACTCCTTCAGAA
>NW_012101898.1:4798663-4803672 GCF_000951045.1 Mandrillus leucophaeus
GATTGTCATGTAGCATTAATTCGAATTCAAATAGATGCACAGATTTCTGGAAGAATTGCATTAAATTGATCATCGAAACCATGAAATGGAAGAAATGCCTCTGGAGAGAAAGGATTCCCAAGTGAGAGAAAAGGAGGCCCGGAAAAGGTGAAAGTGCAAGAGGATAAATGGTTCCTCTCCTCCCCCAAAGTTCCCACGTCTCACTAGCAAATCAAGACAAGATTTCAGAGAAATCTTTTCATTTTCATGTCAATGAAAGAAATTTAGATTCCCATTTGCGATAATAATATCTTCAATAACAAAAGAATGCTAGGACGATGGTCCAAAGCGTGGAGAGAACCAGTACAAATGATCAAGGGTGCAGCTGAAAGTAGACCTAGTTCAGAGTGCAGATGCGTTATTAGGGGTTTCAGCCAGGTGTCTCTTGCTCTGATGACTTCTACGCTACCTTTTCTCTCCCCGAATCTTCCTGAATTGGCTCAAATTTGCTTTTTATGGTTCTGTGTTCACTCATGGAAATCTTACAATATATATATCCTAAAAACTGTGTTAAAATGCTCTAATGTAACACATATGATTTTACTCCTGGACCAGGAATCATAAGTTATTTTCCTTTACTTTGATGGTGCTGAAAATGTTGCATTAGCATTACTATAGTAAAAAAAAAAAAAAACCACACACACACAAAAGTTACTCAAAACATCAATATTGCTATGGAGCCTGGAGAAGCACTGTTTGCCAAATATTAAATATCATCATGCATAAAATGATGTGAAGGTAGAAAATATTTATTTAAAGGAAAATGTTTCAGATCTCATATAAGAGAAATACAAAATATTGCAGAAAATTCAATATTTTTTTTCTCAGCTGAAGTCATTGGGAGATTGTGGAAAGAAGACGGGTTCAACTCCCTGCCTGGCAGCCCCCACTGGTTGTGTGAACTATTGCAAGTTGCCAAACTTCTTTAACCTAATGTAGTGTCGATAAGAATCCACTTTCCTTATTTAATGTAGATGAAAATCAGCTTTTTCACCTATGTAACCCATAGTAGTGCTATGAGGATGAGGAATATGAGACATAACATGCTTAAATAATGATGGTGATTATTATTGTATGAATAGGAACTGTTATTTCAGGCATGCTTATTTTTAATATAAAATGATATTATAACTATAAAACCCAGCAGGCCAATGTTTTCTGAAATTTTCTATGCCATTAATAGTATCTTGTCATATCAAGATTCATTCATTTAAAAAGTCATATATTTGTGAGAGTATTAATTAAGGATATTGATTTAGCATAAGGTTGTGGAAAGAAAGCAAAATATAGCTGATTTATAAAAAGATACACTTGAGCATTCTGCCATTGCCTTTATTTAGTGAGTTTATCTCATTTAGATGATATAAGAATATGATCCAACTTTAAGCAATTAATATCAATGACTATCTTATATATTAAATATACAACTAGTAAAGAAATTTTACAATCAGAAACAACTGTATTTCTTTAATACCTAAAATAGACCTTATGAAGACTTTCTAGTTTCAAATGGCATGAATAAGAGCTATTTAAGGCTGGACTTTTATATGTAATAGGAAAGATGATACCAGCTAGCTAACTATAGACTTATTTTCTGTTAAAACATGATCACAGTAACAATGCCCCTAGACTTCCAAAATACATTTAGTGATATATCTAAATGCTGCAATAAAAAATAAAATTTATAGTTTTGAAAACATAAAATCAGACTGTTTATCTATAAATATTAAGCAAAAAAGTGACGAGTTATGCAATTACAAACATCGCCTTCAATATTATAAAAAGTAAAACATGAATGAATAATCTAGGATTCCTTATTCCAAGTTCTATTGATTAAAATGTAATTCCATATCCAGTAGTAAATCCACTGTAGAAATAAATACTTCTTCAATAAATTCCTGCTGGACAATTCCAAATTTGATTGCTAAATTACTATCGGGAGAAATGACACATTTACAATGTGATTGCCACATATTATGGCAGATGAGTGAAAAAATTCTCATAAATATGAAATACTTAGAGGTCCAAATATATTTGTATGTCTTAGAAATAAGGTAATAATAATTATATTCATGCAAATGATGTTTTCTTTCTTTTTCTCTACTATGATTAGTAAATTCCTCTAATAATTCTGAATTTGCTCAATGTCTTGTTAGCTGCCAGTGTCCCTTTGTATTCTGGGTGGATTTGAATGATGCATTCTGGTAGGTCTTCTAGGTATTCCCAATAGGCTCAGATCAATCTGTTTCTGCACAAGAAATGCTTTCCTAACTTTCATGTTATAGATATTTATGGACTTCAGAATAAAGACAACAATTTTTAAAACTTAGCTGTGTTACTTACAAGCTTTTCCAAGTTCATACAGTATGTCATTTACAAGCCACAATTTTTAAATGTAAAATGGTTGATAGCAATTATATTTCTGAAAATTAACTAAGATAGTATATGTGAATAGTTTTACAAAATATAAACCGTATTTTCTTCTTTCTTCTTTGTTAAAAATTTGCATCAGACATTGTGTGAAGCTCTGAGAATTCAAAAGCACAATTCTAATTCTCATGAAGTTCCCATCCTATGTACATACAGAACAGGTACATATACCTGGTATGTCATATGGATACCACATTTTTAATCCGTTCATCTGTTGATGGACAGGTTGTCTTCATATCTTGGTTACTGTGAGTAACACTCAGTGGATTATTCAACCTTAAAAAAGAAGGAGAATCCAAGTCCCTGCTAGTTCATCCTCCTTGCCCCTCTCTCCTGTGAGTTTTGTGTTCCACAGAGCTCACCTTAGTCTGTGGCTCAACCCTCTCTGCACTTTCATAGGACTTTACATTCCCAAGGCTTTAATTATCCAGAAAATATTCAATAGATCTTAATTTCTGTTTATACTGCAGATTTTCATTCCAAAATCTGGAGTTATATAGCTAATGCCCTATTTGACATTTGAATTTAAGGAGATCACAGGCATCACAGATTAACATTTCTGATAACAGCCTTGATATTTCCTCCCAAATCAGGGTTTCCCTCATTTGTCACCATTTCAGTAAACGGCACTGCCATCTACCATGTGGCTTGATCTAGAAACTTCACCCTCCCTCATTTCTTCTCTTTCTATTAGCATCCATATTACAGCCACCAAGCAGATCAAATAACTTTTCTCGAAATTATACCTGGAATATTTTCATTTATTACCTTCTCTGCTGCTACAACTTAATCTAAACCAGTGTCATATCTTGCCTTCAGTATTTATGCAACTTTCTGTGTTTATTCCTTTGTTGTTCCTCACACCTCCAAAATCCTCAAAATAACAAGAGTCATCTCTTGAAAATGTAAGCTATTCGAATGGCTTTCCGTTGAATTTAGAATAAAATGCAAAATATATCACTTGGCATGCACAAATGTATATACTCCATTCCTATTTTCTTCTGCAACTTTATTTTTCGCCACCTATTCATGTAATGAGTATTCTTTAATTACCCAGGTCTTAACACAGGAAGCTTGTTCTAACTTTAGGACATTGGCCCTCTGGCCTCCACCTTTTCGATTATATGGCTCTTTCTCATTCATTCGGTTTTATCACAAACACTTCTTTAGGGGGACCTTCTACAAATACCTGAGGTAGCTCTCAGTGCATAATTGGTAGATGAGGGTTCAGCATTCCTTTCAACTTTCTTCTAATGTCCATTTAAATAAGGCAGAGGGTCAGGTGTGGTGGCTCATGCCTGTAATCCCAGCACTCTGGGAGGCTGAGGCAGGTGGATCACCTGACGTCACAAGTTTGAGATCAGCCTGGCCAACATGGTGAAAACCCATCTCTACTAACAATACAAAATTAACCAGGTGTGGTGGCTCATGCCTGTAATCCCAGCACTCTGGGAGGCTGAGGCAGGTGGATCACCTGAGGTCACAAGTTTGAGATCAGCCTGGCCAACATGGTGAAACCCCATCTCTACTAACAATACAAAATTAACCAGGTGTGGTGGCACACGCCTGTAGTCCCAGCTACTTGGGAGGCTGAGACAGGAGAATTGCTTGAACCTGGGAGGCGGAGGTTGCAGTGAGGAAAGATAGCAACACTGCACTCCAGCCTGGGCAAGACAGAGTGAGATTTCACCCAAAAAAAAAAAAAAAAAAAGGCAGAGAAAAGACAGCCAAAAATAGCATTTTAGAAACTCTCTGTATCTAGGTGTGGCCATGAGATAAATCTTAGCTAATGGGATCAAAGTGGGAGGAGGGTTTGCAGCTTTTGGGTGGTATATATAAAAGATAAAAGGTACAGGCTAGTATTAGGAGGTTCTGGCATACCGTTTCAGAAAATGTGGATGAGTAAATCCCTTAGGGATGATGGAGCTCTTTACTGCTGTTTTGTGAAACGCATACACATTCTTAATATATATACACATATATTCACACACACAGACGTTCTTAATAAAACAGTGTTATCTAGGGATCTCTAGAGTAGCATTTGATCCTACACCTTACCGATATAGCCCTGACATTCTTTTCTGTCTCTGAGCTCTGTTCACTTCCCTCCCATTTTACAATTATTAGCTTGTTTGCTTGTCAAATATGTATTATCACTGCTAGACAAGATAAAGACAGGAACTTTTGTTGCTATGCTGATTACTGGATATCCAATGTCTATTTCAATAATTAGTTAACAATAGACCTACAATACATACTTGTGAATGTGTGGATGAATGGGAATGGAAGAATAATTTAATTGGGTAAATACTTTGAAGCTATCATTTATACAATTCCTTCAGGTTAAAACTCCAGAAATCACCAAAGGAGATTTAATTCTGATGAAATTGACTGGACCAGGGTGTCTGCAGCTGAACATCAGGAGGTCCCCAAATGATTCCAAAGTGCAGCCAAAGTAGAAAATGTTTATCATGAAAGATTCCCAGAAAAAACACAATTCTTGATCAAAACTGATGAAACATTGACTACTGAGGTATTTG
>NW_012101898.1:4803782-4810550 GCF_000951045.1 Mandrillus leucophaeus
TATATATATATTTTAGTTATATGTTAACATATACTAAGTCATTCATTCAAATACAATCATGGGATAGTTGAAATCATTCGATAGAAATTTATAATCTTAAATTCACTGAGTTTACTCCATTTCTTTAATTTACATAAAATAATGTGAAGTACATGGACTTTGGAAGTCTAATGATAAACCAAATCCAGACATTGCTTTTGGGGATTTCAAGGATAAAGTACATAAACATAATGTATGAGAGTGCATTGTCCCCTCAACAAAATATCCTGCTATTTTTACCTAGCAAGAAAAAATTATCAATTCTCCAGTTGAATGGACAAGTGAATATACATAACTCCACATATATGTAGCACAGTTATATACAATTGTATACATATAATGATTGTATTAACAAAGACACACAAAGTTATTGGCCATATAATAATAATTATATATAATTACATATATATATAATAACCATGCCTACTTAACATTTTATCCAACTACGTGAAAACATTTACTATGTTGAATTGTAGGGTGACAAGTCAAGGGTAATGGTGGATCTGTAGTATTAAGATTAAATTTAATAAATACTCTGCATGCAACCAAATAAACAAATGAAAACAAGCAGATAGAAGCTGATTGTGTGCCTTGATATCACTGATCCAGGCTACAGGATATAGAGATAACATCAACTTTTGGTAAACCTTTCATTTTCAACACCTTGCAGATGAATTATCATATACATTTTGAAAGAAATCCCAATGGCACTCCTTAAAATATTTCTGGGTTTTCAAAAGTGAGGCTTTTGCAAAGATTCTCACCTCTCAATATGTCTAATTACTCTCTTTGTGCATTGAGACCTACAAGGCTCTTTCAAGATTCAAAGCTAAAGTTAGAAATTCAATTTCAAATGATATCAAAGCCTGTTCTGATCAGCACTTTGGTTTTTAATATATAATGAAATGCTTGAGAATCTAGGCAAATTATCATATTAAATCATGAGCACCTGTCAATGTTTCAACCTTTTAAACACATTTCATTGCAAGTTATTGAGATTATAGCAGTTAACTGTAAATTTCCAGTTTTACATTTGTATGAAAATTAGAAACAAATTAAATACTAGGGACAAAATGTGTTGGTTTGTTTTTATGAGATATAAGTATTGTTTGGTATCTTATACCCAGTAGTATATCTGCATTTCATCACTTAAAGCATTTTTACTTTGATTCGTCTAAAACACACACACACACACACACACACACACACACAGTGAAACTTATGTATGGCGATATGACTGATAAAAAAAATCTCCGATTATACCTTGGAATCAAATCTGTCATTGACTCAAAGGTATCTCGTTCTTGAACATAATTGCATTCATTTATGACTAGCAAAACACCATTAACATATTTGTAGGTTCTTTTAATTTCAGAAAAAAAATATTGCATGGGACATACTTTTACTAAAATTTCTTCTTTGTTAATCTGAAGTTCTTTTGTTTTCAATTTAGAAGTATGTTTTTATTTATTTATTTATTTTTATTATACTTTATGTTCTAGGCTACATGTGCAAAACATGCAAGTTTGTTACATATGTATACATGTGCCAAGTTGGTGTGCTGCACCCATTAACTCGTCATTTACATTGGGTATATCTCCTAATGCTATCCCTCCCCACTCACCCCACCCCACAACAGGCCCCGGTGTGTGATGTTCCCCTTCCTGGGTCCAAGTGATCTCATTGTTCAGTTCCCAACTATGAGTGAGAACATGCAGTGTTTGGTTTTCCGTTCTTGGGATAGTTTGCTGAGAATGATGGTTTCCAACTGCATCCATGTCCCTACAAAGGACACGAACTCATCTTTTTTTATGGCTGCCTAGTATTCCATGGCGTATGTGTGCCACATTTTCTTAATCTAGTCCGTCATTGATGGACATTTGGGTTGATTCCAAGTCTTTGCTATTGTAAATAGTGCCGCAATAAACATATGTGTGCATGTGTCTTTATAGCAGCATGATTTATAATCCTTTGGGTATATACCCAGTAATGGGATGGCTGGGTCAAATGGTATTTCTAGTTCTAGATCCTTGAGGAATCGCCATACTGTCTTCCACAATGGTTGAACTAGTTTACAGTCCCCCAACAGTGTAAAAGTGTTCCTATTTCTCCACATCCTCTCCAGCACCTGTTGTTTCCTGACTTTTTAATGATTGCCATTCTAACTGGTGTGAGATGGTATCTCATTGTGGTTTTGATTTGCATTTCTCTGATGGCACATGATAATGAGCATTTTTTCATGTGTCTGTTGGCTGCATAAATGTCTTCTTTTGAGAAGTGTCGGTTCATATCCTTTGCCCACTTTTTGATGGGGTTGTTTGTTTTTTCTTGTAAATTTGTTTGAGTTATTGTTAATCTGAAGTTCTAATTTAACAAGAATCCTGTATGTTATTTGCTAAATCTCACAAACCTACTAATGGTAGAGAAACTTTGGAAGTCACTTAGATATTCATTGATGGAATATTTTAATACAGCAACTACATATATAGAACTTAAAACATGTCAGACACCATTCCAGTCACTTTGCACATTTCTCTGGTAAATTCCTTGCACCTTGAATCCTATTTTGGTGTGTGCTTCACAGAAGATCCGAACTAACACAGAAAATCTCTTGTCCAGCTGGTTTAGGATGCTGCTTGTAATGTTAGTTATCCTTCTTATACTATGAATTGATTACAGCTCTATAATCATGCCTTGAAAACTTTGGACAATACTGGAGGTTAGTGGTGTGTGTTATCCTTTTCCCCTCTTCTAATGATTTCTCCACCTGGGAAATAAACTGGAATTAGCAAAGCATATTTCCACCTGACTTGGATATTATACTAGTGATTTTTGTTTTACGTAACATATGCCTCAATATTTATTGTCATGAGATTTTATGTGTTTTATCACTACCGATCATCCCAGATGTAAAATAAAAGAGTGTGGCAGAACACCTGGCAAAGTATAACAGCAATCATGTTTCCTTAACTCTCTGCTGGGGTATCCATAAACTTCAAACACTAGGGGGCAGTAAGGCAGTGTTATTCATTTCTACAGACTTGAAACAACTCGGGAAGAGATTTCATAAGCAGGTGGTCAAGAGAGCTATTTTGATGAGGCTTAATTTAGCTATTATTTGAAGCTATTTCATGTTGAAAATTACAAAAAATGTTTTTACAAGCACCCTTCTAAATGGTTCTATCATTTGGAATTCTGTAATTTCATTTGTTAATAAAAAATAATGTATTGATTAATTTGATGGCATTGAGGAGGAATTTTTCTTTAATTTTCAAAAAAAAAAGTACTTACTTTCAAAAAATCATCTTTTAAAAGTCATCCAGAGTTATTGCAATAACATAGCATTCTGGAAAAGCAAACTAATTGGTACAGAGAACAGATTTGGTATCTAGAGGATGAAAGTGGAAGAAAAGGAACTTTGGAGATAATGAAACGTCTGTATTCTAATTGTGGTGAGTATACAACTATAGTTTTGTCTAAACCTACAGAATATACACTAGAAAGGATAATTTTACTGTATACATGTTAAAAATAAATTAATAGATGCATATATGTTGTTTGTTGCTCAACAATTATATATTTTGATATTTATTGAAATGTCACTACTAGATCATTGAAGAATTTACCAGCACTTAAAGCACAGTTAGCCTTGTATACATCAAAAAAAGGAATTTCATATCCAAGAAAGAAGATATAATAGTGCAATATAAAAAGTCTTTGAAATAATTAAATCATCATTTGTATAAGATGAGTTTATTTATAAAATAAAAGAAAGAAAACTTGAAAATAATTATATGAAAATCCTGGAAATGACAGCATAATATTTAAAGTAAGAAATAACTTTTCCTAACTGATTGTTGTGTGTTGAAATATTACTGCTAAGTTACTAAAGATTTTTTTAAATTGAATCCCATTTTCTAGCCAAAACAAAATATAACAATTACTGAACAAAAACAAAAATCAGCTTGGTAAGCCTGTAGACTTGGTCAGAGTTCATTGCAAATCTAATTCATAGGGATTACACCACAAGAGAGACAAGTGCAATTACCATGGATACTTTTGCTGAAAGTATAAAGCATCTGAAAGAATCCACAGCTATGACATATAGAAAACAACAGCCTTGAATATTTCATGCCTCAAAAATAAGATGAAATAATATGAAAAACATTGAAATAGTTTTAAATATTATTTGTATAAGAAAATATTACTAAAAGGAAAGAAACTGAAAAATAGTCATACAGTAATCCCTGAATGTGAGAATTTAATATTTGAAGTAAATATATTATATGAATCAACTAATAAACACTGTTAAATAGACACTCAGTGAACTGGAAAACCAATGTGAAGAAATCACACAATAAAAAAACTGAAGTATAAAAAGAAAAAAATTAAAGATATTAAGTAAGTTGTAAGAGATATGAAAAGATAAAAAAATTCCAAAATTAATAATTCAGAATGTTGGTGTGTGCTGCTCACTGGGGCTGTTAGCAACTATTCCAGTTCTCTTGCTTCCAGGATGCTGGTAACACTTGCTTATATTGACTTGCTTTGGCTCATTACTTGAGAAACATTTTGTACTTCTATTTGTAGCTATGACAGAATACTTTGAATCAGAACAATTTCCAAAGGAGAACAAGAAGCAAAGCTGGGTGGGTGTGGAAGTTGTGTAAAATTTTAAGTTATCTAGGGCTTAAGGAGCTATAACCTTGGAGTGCACAGAGTTTGAGCCTCAAATTTAGCTCTGATTTGCTTCTTGAAACATTTATGGATCCCTAGCAGTAACTGAAAGACCGAGAACCTGAGCATAGTTCTTGAGAGTATCATGTATTTGGGAAGAAAAATCTGTAAGGTCAGGGCAAGCAAATAAAGGATGTACCTGGTAAACATGCCAGATTTTTAGTTGGAAATTGTGTAGGTTTATGTCATAAAGGAAGAAATACCAAAGGTAGAACACCTTTACACAAATTAAATTCCAGATACCAATCAGCTCAATCTCTGATCAAAACCACAGGAAAAAAACCAAATGTTCCAATTAGAAAATGGGTAAAAGATATAAACATATTTTACAAAACAGGATATGCAGATGGAAAATAAGTACATGATGTCAGAAGGAAAAATAATAATCTCTCTTTATAGAAAGGTAATTTCTATAAGTTAATATGTCTTTAATATTTTTCAATTAAATGTTTTATTTTGAGATATAGATTTACATTTTACTGTAAGAAATAAAACAGAGACATTCTATACACATTTTACTCAGTTTCCCCAGAAGTAACCTCTTGTGAACCTATAGGACAATATCACAAACAAAGTATTTACATCACAAGTATTTCTTGTTTGCCCTGAAATAACCATAAATATGTCCCTCTTGTTCCTACCTACAACTTAGCCTGACAACAACTTATCTGCTTTTTATTTCCATAATTTGTTATTCAAGAATATGACATAAATGGAATCATACAGTAGGTACATTTTGGTATTGGCTTCTTTCACCACAATTCGTTGGAGATACATGCAGGTTGGTTGCATTTATCAGTAGTTTGTTCATTTGTATTGCTTTGTTTATTACGCCATGTTATGGATGTTCCACTATTTGTAACACATTGAAAGATATCTAGGTTATTTTCAGAATTTGGCTATTATGGATAAAGCCACTATAAATATTCAGATACAGAATTTTGTGTGAATGTAAGTTTTAATTTCTCTGGATAAAATGCCGAAAATTTACCCATTTAATTGCTTGGTCACATGGTCATTAGATGTTGAGTTAGTTAAGAAACTGCAAAACTATTTTCTACATGGAGCTGTACCATTTCATATTCCCACATGAAATGTAGGAATAATCCAATTGTACACATCTTTGCAGGTATTTGTTGTAATAAATTTTTTATTATAGCCAAACAAATATGTATGTGGTGTATCAAATTGTGATTTTAATTACTATTTCTCTAATCTCTAATGACACTGGGTATTTTTTCATGTGGTTATTTGCCATATGCATATCCTGTTTTGTAAAATATGTTTATAACTTGTGTCCATTTTCTAATTGGACCATTTGGTTTTTTCCTGTTGAGTTTTGAGAGGAAAAGATAGCAGATATATATGTAAAGATGAAACACTATATATGTGTATAGCTATAACTACCATACCAAAAGGAGGGATGAGAAAGATGATTTGAGATGGAAAATGTTTTGAAAGACAATATTGATTATTTTTCCAAAATTGAAAATATAATCAGAATACACTTACAGGAAACACTATGTAACACATGCAGGATGGATACAAACACAATCATCATATATTTTTATTTATAACTGATAAATAATAATTGCACATATTTTGCTGGCACAGTGTGGTGTTTCAATACATGTATACAATGTGCAATGATCAAATTATGATAATTAGCATATCCATCAGCTCAAAGATTTATCATTTATTTGTGGTGATAATATTCAAAATAATCTTTTCTAGTGATTTTGGAATATACAATATATCATCGTTAACTATAGCTATCCTACTGTGCAATGTAATACACAGCTTGTTCTTCCTATCTAACTGTAACTTGGTACCCATTGAGCAATCTCTCCCCATTCTTCATCCTCCCTACTCTCCCAAGCCTCTGATAACCACTATTCTACTCTTTAGTTTTACGAAATAAACTTTTTTAGATTTCACATATGAGTGAGGTAATGCGGTATTTGTCCTTCTGTGCTTGGCTTATTTCACTTA
>NW_012101898.1:4811865-4814304 GCF_000951045.1 Mandrillus leucophaeus
CAAATGTTCCAATTAGAAAATGGGTAAAAGATATAAACATATTTTACAAAACAGGATATGCAGATGGAAAATAAGTACATGATGTCAGAAGGAAAAATAATAATCTCTCTTTATAGAAAGGTAATTTCTATAAGTTAATATGTCTTTAATATTTTTCAATTAAATGTTTTATTTTGAGATATAGATTTACATTTTACTGTAAGAAATAAAACAGAGACATTCTATACACATTTTACTCAGTTTCCCCAGAAGTAACCTCTTGTGAACCTATAGGACAATATCACAAACAAAGTATTTACATCACAAGTATTTCTTGTTTGCCCTGAAATAACCATAAATATGTCCCTCTTGTTCCTACCTACAACTTAGCCTGACAACAACTTATCTGCTTTTTATTTCCATAATTTGTTATTCAAGAATATGACATAAAGGGAATCATACAGTAGGTACATTTTGGTATTGGCTTCTTTCACCACAATTCGTTGGAGATACATGCAGGTTGGTTGCAATTATCAGTAGTTTGTTCATTTGTATTGCTTTGTTTATTACGCCATGTTATGGATGTTCCACTATTTGTAACACATTGAAAGATATCTAGGTTATTTTCAGAATTTGGCTATTATGGATAAAGCCACTATAAATATTCAGATACAGAATTTTGTGTGAATGTAAGTTTTAATTTCTCTGGATAAAATGCCGAAAATTTACCCATTTAATTGCTTGGTCACATGGTCATTAGATGTTGAGTTAGTTAAGAAACTGCAAAACTATTTTCTACATGGAGCTGTACCATTTCATATTCCCACATGAAATGTAGGAATAATCCAATTGTACACATCTTTGCAGGTATTTGTTGTAATAAATTTTTTATTATAGCCAAACAAATATGTATGTGGTGTATCAAATTGTGATTTTAATTACTATTTCTCTAATCTCTAATGACACTGGGTATTTTTTCATGTGGTTATTTGCCATATGCATATCCTGTTTTGTAAAATATGTTTATAACTTGTGTCCATTTTCTAATTGGACCATTTGGTTTTTTCCTGTTGAGTTTTGAGAGGAAAAGATAGCAGATATATATGTAAAGATGAAACACTATATATGTGTATAGCTATAACTACCATACCAAAAGGAGGGATGAGAAAGATGATTTGAGATGGAAAATGTTTTGAAAGACAATATTGATTATTTTTCCAAAATTGAAAATATAATCAGAATACACTTACAGGAAACACTATGTAACACATGCAGGATGGATACAAACACAATCATCATATATTTTTATTTATAACTGATAAATAATAATTGCACATATTTTGCTGGCACAGTGTGGTGTTTCAATACATGTATACAATGTGCAATGATCAAATTATGATAATTAGCATATCCATCAGCTCAAAGATTTATCATTTATTTGTGGTGATAATATTCAAAATAATCTTTTCTAGTGATTTTGGAATATACAATATATCATCGTTAACTATAGTTATCCTACTGTGCAATGTAATACACAGCTTGTTCTTCCTATCTAACTGTAACTTGGTACCCATTGAGCAATCTCTCCCCATTCTTCATCCTCCCTACTCTCCCAAGCCTCTGATAACCACTATTCTACTCTTTAGTTTTACGAAATAAACTTTTTTAGATTTCACATATGAGTGAGGTAATGCGGTATTTGTCCTTCTGTGCTTGGCTTATTTCACTTACCATAATGTCCTCCAGACTAATCTAAACTGTTGAAAATGACAAGATTTCATTCTTTTTTACAGCTCAACACAATTTTCATTGTGTAAATAGACCACATTTTTTTTATTCATTCATCCATTCATGGACACTTAGGTTAATACCATATCTTGGGTGTTTTGAATAGTATTGCAATAACATGACAGTGTACATATCTCTTTGAAAAACTGTTATCAGTTCCTTTGGATATATACCCAGTAGTGGGATTACTGGATGTTATGGTAGTAATATTTTTACTTTTTGGAAAACATCTATACTCTTTTCCATAATGGCTATACAAGTTTGCATTCCCACCAATAGTGGGTAGGTTTCCTTTAATTCGTATCTCCACCAGCATTTGTCACCATGTTTCTTTTTGATAATAGCCTTTCTACCTGGGATGAGATGATATTTCACTGAGGTTTTGATTTATATTTTCCTAATGATTACTGATACTGAGCGTTTTTTTCAGATACCTCTTGGCCAGTTGTATGTCTTCTACCCATTTTTAAATTAAATTATATTTTTTATATTGAATTGTTTGAGTTCCTTACATATTCTGAATATTAACCTCTTGTCAGATGTGTAGTTTGCACATTTTTTTTATTCTATAGGTTGTCTCTTCACTCTGTCACTTGGTTCCTTTGCTGTGCAGAAATATTTTTGTTTAATGTATTTTCATTCATCTATTTTTTATTTTGTTGCCTGTGCTTT
>NW_012101898.1:4814640-4978869 GCF_000951045.1 Mandrillus leucophaeus
TGCTTTTTGATCAGGATGGCTTTGGTTATTTGTGGGACTTTTGTTGTTCCATACAAATTTTAAGATTTTTTTTTCTGTACATGTAAAATTAGCTTTGGTAATTTGATAGGGTTTGCATTGAATCTGTAGGTAACTTTGGATCATATGCACATTTTAACAATATTAATTCTCCCAATACATAAACATGAAATATGTTAATATTTGTTCGTGTTTTCTTCAATTTGTTTTATTATTTTATAGTTTTCATCATAGAGATGTTCTCATTGGTTAAATTATTCCAGGATATTTTGTACATTTTAGCTATTATAAATGGGGTTGCTTTCTTGATTTCTTATTCAGGTTGTTCGTATTGGCATATAAAAATGCTAAAGATTTCCATATGTTGATTTTGTATCCCGCAAGTTTATTGACTTTATTAATTCTAACACTTTTTTGATGGTGTCATTAGGCTTTTCTGTATATACAATCATGCTCTCTGCATCTAGAGAAAATTTTACCTCCCCCTTTCCAATATAAATATCCTTTACTTATTTCTCTTACCTAATTTCTATAGCTAGGACTTCCAGTAGTATGTCAAATAGTAGCAGTGGACATCCCTGTCATGTTTCAGAATTTAGAAGAAAAGCTTTCAGCTGTTTCCCATTCAGTATAATGTTAACTGGGTTTGCCATATGTGGCTGTTGTTGTGTTGAGGTAAATTCCTTCTATATCTAATTTGTTGAAAATTTTTCTAATGAAAAGATGTTAAATTTTATCAAACACTTTTCCTACATCTATTGAGATTACAATATTATTTTTCTTCATTCTGTTGATGAAATGCATCTCATTTATTGATTTGCATCTTTGGAATGCTGGAATAAGTCCTACTTGATTATGGGTAAATAATATTTTTGATGTGCTGTTTTATTTGCTTTGCTGTATGTTTTGGTGTTAGGGTAATACACATCTTGAAGAATGAGTTTGAAAGAATTTTCTCCCATTTCATTTTTTTGGAATAGTTTGAGAAGAATTGACATTGGTTCTTCTTTAAGTGTTTGGTAGAATTCAGCAGTGAAGACATCAAGTCTTGGGCTTTTCTTTGATGGGAGATTTTTAAATTTTTAACTCAATTATATTACGTGATATTGGTCTGTCCAAGTTTTCTATTTCTCTGTTATTCAATATTTATAGGTTTTATACGTCCAGGAATTTATTCATTTTTTTTCTAGGTATTCTGGTTTGTTGGTTTATAGTTGCTCATAATGTTTTCTAATAGCAAAAATATGGAACTGTTTACAAATTTGTATGTTATCCTTGCATAGGGGCCACACTATTTGTCTCTGTATCAGTCCAATTTAATATATGTGTTGCTAAAGGAAGCAAGCATCATACATGTATTTTAGAAGACAGAAACCTAAAAGAAATGGAAAACTCAAAAATTATCCAAGATAAAGCTTATTCATTAACTTCAAAGATTAAAAATAAGATTGATTGCTGACTTCTCAAAAATGATTAAAGCCAGGAGAAAATACGTTTAAAGAGATAAAAGAAAATATTGGCTAACCTGGAATTCTAAACCTTTTTAAAAAGTATTATAAAAATGAAGACAAATATCGTGTAAAATAATGGATTACATCCTTTATAAAAGGCAAAGACAGACTGAATATCTAGTTTATATTAAAAGATTAAAAAATGTGAGAACTGAATGCAATATGAAATCCTGTTCTGGATGTTCACAAAAATAAATGTGAAAATCCAACAAGAAGCTATAGCAGTCATGAATTCATATGTATCTGCAGTTAGAATGCAAAAGATATAAAGCAAAATTCAACATATTTCAAGTCACAATAATAGTGCACTATCTCATTTCTTTCAGAAAATTTTGTAATAGTAAATGAAAAACAAATTAGATTACATGATATTTTGAATATTATGTTAAATCATTTGAATTATTGTAATTGTATTATTTGAACACAGTTAAAATAAGCAATCTCCATTGCATTTGCTAGAAGGGATTCCTCTGGCTACTATATCGCTCCTTCATATATTTTTATTTTCTGAGGCAGAGAGACATATAAGTTTAAGAGGTTGGGAGGGAAAACTGAGCATGTTTCTTCACTTCTTAAGGATCTATCTGCATTCACCGATTCTACACCCTGCTCCATTTCCTTTCTTTATGCCATATTGGTTGAACAAAGCCCCCACAGTTAAAGCAGCATTGCCAGTGATTCTAACTATGTAAGTCTGCCTAATTCAGAAGTCATATACTAATAAGTCATTGCCAAGGACAACTAAGTCACATTTCTTATGGTCAATTTAACAATTGTAAACTAGTTTTTTGTCTCTACTTGCCTGTCTATAGTGATTAACCCTTAACTGGCTAAAATTATGGTAGAGGGAAAAAGAAGTGCTATTGTGTATGGGATCCTTATGATCCCTTTTCACATTTATAATTATATCATTCTACATAATAATTTAAAATTCATTTGTAAGCACACAAAACTCATGTGCTATAATAGAAGTAATAAAATTTCAATTAATTTAAATATTAAATATGCCATTGGATCAATGAATTTGAAAGTACCAATAAAATGTTTGCAAAACCATAGTAAAACAAAAATTTCATTGATGAGTAAATTAAAATCATTTTGAAAAAACTTCCACAAATTTTATGTGTTAAAGAATAAATTACAGTAGAGATTATGCAATATTTAAAGCACAATAATAATAACTGCAGATTAAAAAGTATGAAGCTCAAGATGCCTGAGTAGAGTTATTCAATGCTTCTCTTTTACTCCAAAAATTACCAAAAACAGGAAGTACATAACTGCACTTCAAGTAGAGTAGCTAAAAGCAGAGTAAATTCCAGAATACAAGAATTCAGCAAGGAAGTGACAAGATTCTCTGGGGTACACTAACTCAGGATAACAGCATAGAGAGGGAAGTGAAGCACCCAGCCAGGATTGTCCCAGAGCCAGGAAGAGCTACCCATTGTGGGAAAAAGGTAAGCACAAGACCTGTCCTGGTTACCACTCTGAATGCCTCCAATACTAGCTACTTGAGAGACTCATAGTCCTCACAGGACCTAAATTCACGATAAGGAGTTGCCTAGAGTTCAGATGGCTGTATTGCTCCAGAGAGGGAACTCATGCTGGGTCTGTCTCATTCCTTAGGATCTAACCTGCTATCATCTAATCTCATTCCTTAGGATCTAATCTACATCATTTTGAAAGCAGAGTCACTGCTGAAGAACATTCTCTCCTAGGGCTCATTAGCCCCTGCATCTCCACATCCCTAGAGTCCTACTGTTATCTCATTATGCCTACAAAAATGGATGTAATACCATGACTCCAGCTTGACCCAGCAACTGTGACCCTGTCACCTGAGCCCATGCAGCATCATTTGCCCCAAGGAGAAGTACCATGCCTGCCTACTTAACCTGGGGAGCCAACACCCACTAATAGTGTCAACCACAATCTCTCAATTGGTACAGTAGCTAAGCACTGTGTGTGCTCCCTCAGAGACTGAGGAGAGACCCATAGGTGTTCACTGCCACTGGTAACCCTAACCCTGTGACTGGCAAAACCAAAGCTGCTGAAGGTGGTGAACATGCTCCCCTGGGTCTGATGACAGGCCCACCAGGTGGCTGCTGGTGGCAGTGACCATTCTCTTGCTATTGATAGAGCTGTGGAATGCTACACGTAACCTGTTCCTCTAGAAACTAATGACTATCCCTCTTGGTGACTAGTGCTGCTGATGACCCCAACTCAGCAAAGACACACTAATGCCTTCACAAATGCTCACAGTCTAGGTCACTGAGGAACCTAATGACACTGCTGACTGGATTACAACCAATAAAATCACAGAGACTACACTACTGCACCTACTAAGCACCCTACCCAACTGCAGCAATAGTCACATCTACAGAAAAATGTCTTCACTTATGAAAAGTATTCTGTAAAATTGAAAAGGCAATTGTGTCACAAGGTGTACAGATATCAACATAGGAACATAGAAATATAAAAAGCAAGAAGGTATGACACCTCCAAAAGAAAACAATAATTCTCCAGTAAACAACCCCAAAGGAAAGGAAGTAAATGAAATGTCTGCAAAGGAATTCAAAATAATGATACTAAGGAAATTCAGGCAGATACAAGACAATAAAGAGAGAAAATCCAACAAAATGAGGATAGCAATTTATATTATGAATGAGAAATTCAACAAAAAGGTAAATATCATAAAAAGAATCACACAGAAATCTTGGAGCTGAAAAATTTAATGAATGAAATAAAAAAAGATCAAAAGCATCAACAATAAAGTAGGTCAAGCAGAAGAAAGACATTCTAAACTTGAAGGCATGTCTTATGAAATAACCAAGTCAGTTAAAACAAAACTAAACTAAAAAGAAAACTAAAAAGAAAAAGCTAAAAAGCAAAACTAAACTAAAACTAAAAAGAAAAAATGGTAAAGAAAGCCTATAGGATGTATGGGACACCATTATGATAAGAGATATTCATATTATGGGTATTCCAGAAAAAGAAGACATGGGAAAAGGCATAGAAAACCTATGTAATAAAATAATGGCTGTAAAATTCCCATATCTTGGGAGAAAGATGGACATTCAGATCAAGGTAGATGAAAGATTTCTAAACAGATTCAACCTAAATGTATCCTCTAACACACATTATTGTCAAAATGTCAAAAGTCAAAGACAAAGAAAGAATATTTAAGTAGCAGGAGAAAAGCAACAAGAGATACAAGGGAATCCTCATTAGTGGAATATTTCACAGGGAAACACTTACAGGCCAGGAGAAAGTGAAATTATACATTCATAATACTAAAAGAAAAGCAAAATTCTGCCATTCAAAAATACCAGACGCTACAAAGTTGTTCTTCAGAAATGAAGAAATAAAGGCTTTCCCAGAAAACAAAAACTGAGGAAATTTATTACCACTAGGCTGGCAGTAGAAATGCTTAAAAAGTCTTACATCTGGAAGTAAATGGGCAGTAAGTATCATCATAAAAACACAGAAAGGTATAAAATGCACTGATAGAGCAGAAATAGAAATGAGAAAGAGATGAGAATCAAACCTTACCATCATAACACAAAATCACAGAACTGAAAAGATGAACAGTAAGAGAGGAAGAAAACAACAAAGAATATACAAAAAGTCAGAAAACAATTAACAAAATGACAGGAATAAGTCCACAGCTATTAATAATAGTCTTGAATGTAAATGGATTAAATTCCCTAAATATAAGATATAAACCAGTAGAATGGATTAAGAAAAGCAAGACCCAGCTCTATGCTGCCTACCAGAAACTCACTCCACCTTTTAAAACATGCATAGGCTGAAAGTAATGGGATAAAAAAGATACTTGATATGGTTTGAATTTGTCCTTGCCCAAATCTCATGTCAAATTTTAAACCCCAGTGTTGGAGGAGGGGCTTTATGAGACGTGATTGAGTCATGGGGGCATATTTTCCCCTTACTGTTCTCATGATAATGAGTTCTTATGAGACCTGGGTGCTTAAAAGTGTGTAGCACGTCCTCCTTTCTTCTCTTCATCCTGTTCTGGCCATGTAAGGTGTGCCTCCTTCCTCTTTGCCTACTGCCATGATTCTAAGTCTCCCGAGGCCTCCCCAACAATGCTCCCTGTACAGCATATGGAAGTGTGAGCAAATTCAACCTCTTTTCTTTATAAAGAGTATTTCTTTATAGCAGTGTGACAATGGACAAATGTAATATTTCATGCCAATGGAAAGGCAAAATGAATAGGAGCAGCTATTAGATAAAATAGGCCTTAAGTCAAAAAGCATTAAAAAAGACAAAGAAGGTCATTAAAGAGATGACTTTAGCATGCATACATAATACTTGTAAATATATATGTACCCAACACTGGAACACACAACAAAAAAAGCAAATATTTTATATCGGATAAGAGTGATAGATTGTAGCACAGAAATATTTGGGGACTTCAACACTTTATTCATAGCATTGGTCAGTTCATTTAGACAGAAAGTCAACATGGAAACATCAGTTGAAACTACACTATAGACCAAATGGACCAAACATTTCCTTCAATAGCTGCAGAATGCACATTCTTCCCATCAGCACATGTAAAATTCTCCAGGATAGATGATACATTATGCCATTATCCAACTTTCAAATAATTTGGAAAATCTGAAATCGTATCAAGTATCTTTTCTGGCCAGAATGGAATAAAAGTAGAAATTAGTAACAAGAGAAACCTAAGAAAGTGTGTAAACAGAAACTAAACAACATGCTCCTAAATGACAAATGGGTCAATTAAAACATTAAGAAGAAAATTTTAAAAAATTGAAACACATTAAAATAGAAAGACAACATAAAAAGTCTTATGCGATATAGAAAAAGCAGTACTAAGAGGGAAATTTATACCAATGAACACCTACAACAGAAAATAGAAAGATTTCAGATAAGATAACAATATACCTCAATTACCTAGAATGAACTAAATTCAACATTACTAGAAGGAAATAAATAATAAAGATAAGGCAGATATCTCCCAAATAGAGACTAGAAAAAATACAAAAGATCAATAAAATGAAAAGTTGGTTCCTTGGAAAGATAAATACAATTGGCAAACCGTTATCTAGCATAATAGTTCATTCTTCCATTGGCAGAGTGACATACCTCAGACTGGGTAATTTATACTGAAAAGAGGTTTAATTGGCTTATAGTTCTGTAGGCTGAGACCTGATGCTGCTATCTGCTTGGGTGCTCAAGAAGCTGCAGGAAACTTGCAATAATGGCAGAGGGCAAAAGGAAAGCTGGCACACACATGGTGGCAACAGGAACAAGAAAGAGAGAGTGAGGGGGAAGGTGGCACGCACTTTTAAATGGCCAGATCTCATGAGAACTCACTATCTTGAGGACAGTGCCAAGAGGGATGTTGCTAAACCATTCATGAGAAATCCACCTCCATGATCCAATCACCTTCCAGCAGGCCCCACCTCCAATACTGGAAATTACAACTGGACAAGAGATTTAGTGGGATCGCAGATCCAAATCATACCAGGTAAGCTAACTACAAAAAAGAGGAGCCAAATAAATAAAAACAGAAAAAACAGACACATTACATCTGATACCACAGAAATACAAAGGATCATTGGTAACTATTATGAACAACTATGTGCAAACAAATAAGAAAACCAACAGGAAATAGATAAGTTTCTAGATACATACAACCTACCAAAATTGAGCTCAGAAGAAAGAAAATACCTGAACGGAGCAGTAATGAGTAAAAGATTGAACTGGCAATATAAAGTCTCCCATCAAAAACAGCCAAGAAATGGATGGGTTCATTGTTGAACTTTACTAAGCTTTTAACTAAGAACTAAAATCAATTATTTTTTAAACTATTTCAAAAAGTTAAATGGGAGAAAATTCTAAGTTTATTCTATGAAGCCAGCATTATCTGATGACACAACCAGAGAAGCGCACAAGAGAGGCAGACACCTGCAGGCAAAAATTCCTCATGAACATAAATGCAAAAATCCTCCACAAAATACTAGCAAACTAAATCCAACAGCACAATAAAAAATTTATACACTGTGAGAAATAGGGACACATCCTAGGGAGTTGAGGATGGTTCGTAATATGAAAATTAAAAAAAAATGAGCTACATTACATCAGCAGAATGAAAGACAAAACCATTATGATCATCTTAACAGACACAGAAAAAGTGTTTGATAACATTTAACATCTTTCCATGATAAACCCTCTCAACAAATTAGGTATAGAAGAACTCTTCCTCAACACAGTAAAGGCCATGTATGAAAAACTCACAGCTAATGTTACACTGAATGTGAACAAGCTGAAAGACTCTAAGAACTGGAATAAGAAGAGGATGCCTATTTTTTACCACCCGTTCCACGTAGTACTTGAAGTCCTAGCCGGAGCAACTAGGCAAGATAACAAAATAAAGGGCATCCAAATTGGAAAGGAGGAAGTTAAATTGTTCGTGCTTGCAAATGACATGATTTATTTATAGAAAATCCTAAAGATTCCAGCAGAAAACTCTTACAATTGATAAATTCAGTAAACTGGCAGGATAAAAAATCAGCTTACAAAAATAAGTAGTATTTTTGTACACTAATAACAAATTATCTGAAAAAGAAATGAAAAGAAACAATCCCATTCACAATAACTACAAAAAGCCTCCTAACAGGAAATTTAACCAAAGAGGTAAAAGACCACTACCATGAAAACTACAAAATAGTGATGAAAAACAAAATTGGGAAGACATCCTATATCCATAGATTGGAAGAATTAATTTGTTAAAATAAGCACACTACCCAAAGTTATCTATTTGAAAACTACCCCTTTCAAATCACCAATGCCATTTTTTTCACAGAAATAGAAAAAGAATCCTAAAATTTTTATGGAACCATGTAAGTCTCCAAATAGCCAAAGCAAGCTTAAGCCCCGCTCCCTCCCCCGCAAAAAAATACAAAGCTGGAAGGAGGGATCACCCAACGTGACTTCAAAATATATTACAAAGCTATTTGAACTGAAAGAGTATGGGACTGGCATAAACACAGACACATAGACCGATGGAACAGAACGAAGAGCCCAGAAACAAATCCATATATATGGAACCAGTTGATTTTCAATGAATACTCAAAAAACGTACACTGGGGAAAAGGCTGTCTCTTCAATAAATGGTGGTGGGAAAATTGGATATTTATATGCAAAATAATTCAACTAGACATCTTCCCTCCCTGTATATAAAAATGAGCCCAAAATATTTAAATGTAAATAATTAAAACTGAATTATTTACATTTGAATATGTAGCTATCAAACTAAGAGAAGAAAGTAGGGGACATGCTTCGGGAGATTGGTCTGAGCAAGTATTTTATGGATAAGACCTTGAAAGCCCAGACAACAAAAGAAAAAATAGACAAATAGGGATGTATAAAACTAAAAAGCTTTCACACAGAGAAGGAAACAACAGAATATAAAGACAACCTGAAAAATGAGAGAAAACATTTACAAACTTCTGATCCAACATGGATTCATATTTAGAGCATACAAGGGACTCAAACTACTCAGCAGCAAAAACAAAATAATTTGATTAAACATTGGGCAATTGATCTGAATAGAGATTTCTTAACCCATTATTGCCATAAGTTACAATTTTTGTGTGTGTGTGAAAAATTAGACCTTGGCGATGACCTTGAGCAGTAGGATATAACTAACTCCCACTAGCTTAGCGTTCCAATAATGAAACACTAGGCATTAACAGAAGATTTAGAAATGACCATTGAGCATATAAGGAAATGCTCAGCTTCACTACTCATCAGGGAAATGCAAATAAAAATGACAATAAGATCATCTCACCTCAGGTAGAATGACTATTACCAAAAAGATTAAAAAGTTACAAATGCTAGTGATGGTGTGGAGAAAAGGGAACTCTTACACACTGTTGGTAAGAATATAAATTAGTACAGTTATTATGAAAACCATGTGGAGGGTCCTCAAAATGTTAAAAAGAAAACTACCATGTGGTTCAGCAATCTCACTACTGAGTATATATCCAACGCAAATGAAATAAGTACATCGAACAGATATGTGCGGTCTCATGTTTATTGCGGCACTATTCCCAACAGCCAGGATTTGACGGTAACCTAAGTGTTCATCAAGAAATGAATGGGTAAAGAAAATGTAGTATACAAGCACGATGGAAATTCTTAAGCCATAAGAAAATAATGAAATTCTGTCATTTTTGGTAATACAGGTGAACCTGGAGGACATGTTAAGTGGAATAAGCCAGGCACAGAAAAGACAAATACTGCATTTTCTTTCTTACCTGTGGAATCTAAATAAGTTAATCTCACAGGAGTAGAACGTAGGCCAGTGGTTACCAGAGACTGGAAAGGGGACTGGGGGATAGAGAGAGTCGGCTTAACAGGTATAAAATTATAGCTAAATAAGAGAAATAATTTCTAGTGTTCTATACCACTGTAGGGTAAGTATAATTAATAATTTGTTGTATGTTTTCAAATAGCTAGAAGAGAGGATTTTTATTATTCCCAAAACAAAGAAATAATAAATGTTTGAGGTGATGGGTACAATAATTACCCTGATTTGATCATTATACATTGTATACATGTATTGAAATGTCACTCTGTACCCCACAAATATGACGGTTATATGTCAATTAAGAATAAAATGTATAGTTACAGAAACTGGATTCATCTATTGCTCTACGATGGAAAGCTTTTTACTTAGATCAAACCACACTTGTACTTTTGATCATTTCCTTCATTCTTTTTTTCTTGTAGATAAAGTAATAGCAATTTAGTGAAGAGGAAAAGCTTTACAGTTGATTGATGCCAGTGTAGATCACTAATCAACTGCTTCAAACAGGAAACCAGTTCAGTCTAATGTTTAACTTTTTCCATCCAGTTTATGAAATCAAAGTAAAACTGTTGAAATTTATCTTCCTGAAGGTTAAATATAAAAATTTCTGAGTATTATTCTATAATAAATTTAAAATGTCAACACTAAAGAGAAATGATTAATTTTCTGGTAACATTATGAATACGAATGTTGAAACAAACGGTGTTCTAAAGTCAGAGATCTACTTGCATTTGGATGTGGTGCACACATCATTCATAATTACATTCATACTGTCAGAAAGCAAAATTTGTTTAACTATCACAAAAAACTATAATCGCCAAAATTTGTAAATGCTTGTTCATATGTACAGAATACTAAATTACAAAATCTTATGATAATGCTGATGTTGAATATAAAAAGCATACTTCAGCATGGCATTATGTGTTTTCTCTCTTTGTTGTTTGTCATCAATTTGATGCTTAAAAAGTCTGAGCCCTCGATATCTATTTTGTAAACCAGTGTAAGTATTTTATCACATTGAACTCTCTATAAACAAGTACTCTAAATTTTGGCTGTACATTGTTCACAACTAGTTGGAACTTGTTTGCTCTCTTTTGTTTATCAAGGTAATATTTGTATTAATTTTAAGTGTCCAGATTTGTGAATTTTGGTAATTGTGTGAAATCATTTAGCCACCATGATCGAAGTAGAACAATTCCTCACCCCAAAATGCTTCCTCATACCTGTATATATTCCATAATCTTTCTTCACTCTCACTCTAGGCAATCTTTGGTTTGCTGTTGGTCAGAGTTTTACATATTGTAGAATTTCATATAAATGGACTTACATAGTATGGAGTCTTTTGTGATTGACTTATTTCTCTTAAGGTAATGTTTTTGAAATGAATCTGTGTTATTGTCTATATTAATATTTCTTGTCTTTTATTGCTGAGTTTTACATAGTATGAATTTACCACACTTTGTTTATTCATTTAACAGTGATGGCCACTGTGTTGTTTCCAATGGGGCTAATATGAATAATGCTACTATGAACATTTACATACTTGTTTTTGTTTGAATGTATATTTTCAATTCTCTTGGGTAAATACCTGGAAGTAGAATTTCTGGATTATATAGTAATGAATCTAACTTTATAATATAATGCCGTACTCATCACCAGTTACAGTACCATTTTGCATTTCTACAAGCAATGTGTATGAGTTCCAAATGCACCACATCCTTGTCAACACTTGGTAGTGTCAGTCTGGATGACTTCATCTATTCTGGTATGTAGTGATATCTCATTGTGATTCTAATTGACATTTTTCTGCTAATAAAGTTGAACACCTTTTGCTAAAACTTGTAAAAACTGATAAAATTTTTCATCAACATTAAAATAACATTTAAACCTAAGTGCTAAGTGAACTCTTTAAAATACAAGCAAAAGAAAAAAAAAAAGAAAAAAAGTTTGAAAATAAGTATCTGGAATTAGGGAAAATAAATCATAATACACCAAAAAAAAAAAAAAAAGTAAAAGAATGGGTATAATGAAGAGGAGAAATTAATACAATAGACCAGGCTGGGAAATGTAGTGAGACCGCTTCTCTCCAGAAAAAAATAAAATTAGCCAGGTGTGGTGTTGTGCACTTGTCACAGCTACTCCAGGGGGCTGAGTTGGGAGGATCATTTAAGCCTGGGAGATTGAGGCTGTGGTGAGCCATGGTCATGTCACTGCACTCCAGCCTGGATGGCAGAGCAATACTCTGTCTCAAAAAAAAAAAAAAAAAAAAAAAAAAAAGAAGAAGAAGAAGAAGAAGAAAGAAAGGAACAGAGGAAATAATATAGAAAATTGTAAACCTCTAAAAACATGAAAGAATAATGCAAGAGACCAACTTTAAGAAGATATAACAAGTTAAAATGAGAGAGAAAAATAACAAAATGAAGTGACAGGAAGACTGACACACACAGGAAGGGAAAATAATAATGTGAGCAGCTACATGCATTACAATTTCAATTTTAAAAATGAGAAAATTTCTAAAATATTATAATTAAAAATTACTCAAATTACCCAGAATTAAAACAAAATGATTAGACCAGTAAACGTAAGAAATTTGATTGCTACTCAAGTCTCATCACTCTTAAGACAGGAGACCTAGATAAATTTACAGGAAAGTTAAACCAAAACATGAAGAAAGCATAATATATCATTAAAAGTCTTTTACAGAAATTAGAAAAAGCAATAATCCTCCCTAACTCAATTTCTATAGCTAGTGTATTATCAATATCAAAACCATACAATTAAAATTCAATTAAGATGAGCCCTATAAGGTAGCATCATCTTTGCTTATTTATATGAAAATTCTAACTAAGTGAGATGATGGAAATGCTAGTTAGTTTTATTGTGATGATCATTTCACAATATTTAAGTATATAAATCTATCAAGTTGTATACCTTAATTTACACATTTTTTTGTCAAATATACCTCAATAAAGCTACAAAAATGTCAGTAAATTATGATTGAACTTAACATAACATTTAACCCAATACAATGATTATTGTGGTTTATTATAGCCATGCAAGTCTGTTTCAGTGTTAGTCACAATAGCATCAGGCTAAAGTAGAAAAAGAAAATGATTATCTCTGCAGAACCATAAAAAAGTATTTCATGAATTCATATTTAAGAAAACTTGGCTAAGTGGAACAGAATGAAATGCCATTAAATTGATTTTAAAATCTTAGCTAACTGTAACAGAATGAAACTCCATTGGTAAGTTTCTCTCAAAATCCTACAGCAGGCAATGTGCCCATTTATGAAAAGTATTCAAATCTTTAGACATAAAGCCAAAGGTGGCGGTAAGTGTGTATTAGTTCATTCTCACACTGCTGTAAAGACATACGTGAGACTGGGTAATTTATGAAGAAAAAAGGTTTGACTCACAGTTCCACAGGCTGTACAGTAAGCATGGCTGCCGAGGCCTTAGGAAACTTACAATTATGGCAGAAGGCGAAGGAGAAACAGTCACTGTCTTCACATGGCCAGTGGGACACAGTGATGGGAGAAGTACTCCACACTTTTAAACAATCAGATCTCGTGAGAACCCACTATCATGAGAACAGCAAGGAGGAAATCTGCCCCCATGATCAAATCACCTCCTAGTAGTTCCCTCCCCCAACATTGAGAATTACAGTTTGACATGAGATTTGGGTGGGGACACAAAGCCAAACTATATCGAAGTCCTTTCAATTTCATTGGCTTATCCACAGACTATTTTATTATTAAGAAGAATTCACCTAAATTTGTCTTGTTTTCCACTAACTGATTAGAGCTCAGAGACTGAAATTACATGTGCACTCATAGATACTGTCTGTAGAAAAGGCCATCCCCAAAGTAACAATTTTCTGCTTGGAGGGCATTGACTAGCTTTGTTTCTATGTGTAAATTCATTTTAGGCTTACTTCATTTTTTATATATATATATATACACACACACACACACACATATATATATGAATTTACTTATGATCCTAACTTACCATTTGGCAGGTTTTGTCACTAATTAATGAATTAAATACAATTTTGACACATGTACATTTGCGTAGAAGCCATGGTTTTAATTTTAAAAATTGTACCTCATCAGTACTTAAAAATAGAAACTTTAGAGACATTTACACTTAAGATGGGAATAGTAAATACATGCTAGCTTCACCTTTATTATATGAGATTAAACTGTAAATTTATAGTACTGTTCATTTATAAATATTTATATAGAACAAATAAGTGAAAAATTAGAAAAAGGATTTGATATGTAGGTGTTCATTTTGCAATACACTGTGCCCACCATCCTCTGGGCACAAAAAAATCATCTCATTAGTCCAATGGATATTTATTATGTCTTCATAATATGCAAACCACAACCGTGGAGTTTCATCCAAAGAGTATTCGTCTATTAGCAGTGACTTGAAAAAATGGAATAGCTTACATATTTTATAATATCTTGAAACCAGGGATAATTTAAGTTGAAAACATTCACATCTTTAATAGAAATTTTGTCATCACTTAATTCATTTTACAGATATTTATTAAACAGTCTTTCTGCATCAGGCACTTACTATTAGTATGATGGCCAACTGTAAGTACCTCCTTTAAAAGAAACAGAGTCCGATCCAGCTGGTTGTCTAGGGAAAGCTGACAGATTGATTACATCTACAAGATTTGAAAACCACCAAGCGTCTCCATGTGTTCCAACAGCTTTACTTCTAATGCTTCTTATTCAGAAAAATGGTAAAACTATCAACACAAGTGCACAGACTTGAAACCTAGGACTCATGTTGACATTCCCTTCATGATCCTTTCAAGTCATCGACATTTGCCACATTTTTCCACTTCTTTATCAACCTTGTAGAAAGTTCCATTAATTCTAGCTAGGAAAACCAAATGGATTTTCTCAAAAAGCTGAACACACAGCCATTGGGAGATCTTTTAAAAGTAAATTTCTCTTGCTATTATCTAACTGAAATACTAATCACAACAAAACAAAATAAGCAGAAAAAAATCTAGAATGTGTCAATGTGTACAATGGTAATCATAAATTGAAACATCTAGTTTTCTCATAATGATATCTATCTTATTCTGCTCAAGGTGTAGACCACACACTACTCCTGGTCCTTAAAATATTCATTAATGGTCCAAACTAGACAGGTATACAGAAGTCAACAATAATAGTTTAGAAATTGTACAGCAATTTGATATTGTTGTGATTATTTCTCTTATTTTACAAAAGTATCTTGCTGGAGAGATTGAAAAAGATTAAGAAAGAACAGTATTTCACCAAATATATTTTAAGAAGCATAATCTAGTTTATAAAACTACCAAAATTTTATCAGACTATAGCAAAAATTGCCAGTTTAATATGTTTTACAAGCTTGAATTCAATAAATATTTATATTGACGTATATTCTCATATTATATGTAGAAATATTAACAGCCTTGAGTGTTCTAGTTTTGGAAATAGTCAGGGAAACACTTCATAACCACCAATCCAGTAAGAATTCCAAAGTATATTGGAGATAGGCTTATATAATCTTACATGTCTTCCAGTTTTACCATTGTATGTACCAAACGATAATATCTAAGCAGTATTTTCATTTATTTTTCTTACATTTCTTTCCAAGTAATAAAATTTGCTTCAATTTGTGTACGTAACAACTGCATATTTAAGCTTTGATGGTAGCATACACATTGGGTTTGTTTGCCAATAAGAGCATATGTGGTTTATCAACATTTCTGTGAGTTCTTATTATGATGAACCAATTGTTTTCACCTTTCTAATGAGAAAACTCACAGGTGAATTTGTTAGGTTAGCTTGATTTGTAACATAGACATCTGTTAACCAGGAACAAAAATCTGTCTGGGTCAGGAACCCAATTATTTTCACACTTTCTTCTTCAGAACTGCCAAACAATGAACATTTTTGACTTCTAATAAGAAAATAGACATTTAACCAATGTTTATTTAGTTTGTAATAAGTTTCACCTTTGCCTTGTTTTCCAGCTTATATCTTCCCATTTCATTCTACTAATTTGAATTGCCATTGTTGCTTCGAACTTGAATGCATTTACTCTTTCTTACCGTTGGAAAATGAATCCAGCTAGTTCTGGCACTGTGTACTAGGAGCGGTAATGTAATACATAATCAGGGTATTGCTTTTTATTGCCCCAAAGGGATTTATTTCCCTATTAAAAATTAAAGGTAGCAATATGATTTGTTTCCTTTTAAGTAAAAATATTTGTATCTCAGATCTCAGTCACACTGAGTAAATATGGCCATTATTTATTATAAATCAGTTCCCATATATTAATTGAAATAAGAGCGGAGGTTAAGAAGTCTAAATTCATGTCACACGTTCTGAGGAGAGTCAAGTTTTAGATGCAAAGTGAAGATTTTTGATATGGACTTATACTGTGTATCTGTGAATTAGTCAAGAAACTTTCATGGCATTCCTTGCAGGCACAGTACTGTGGAAGGCACAGTGGAGGATATAAAGTTACTAAAGGTGTTACCAGCCATTCAATTTTTAAAATGAGAAATATTTTTATTCAAATGAAAATGGATTTTGCAGGAAGTCTCCTAAGTCCATGCATAGAAAATGTATGGTATCAGACTTGGTAAAAGAGAGAAATGAAGGTGGGAATGGTTAAGTAACTTTTTGCAGCAGATAAAACTTTGAAGAAAGAGTAAAATTTATAAAGAATTTTTAATCAAATGAAACATTTGTTATGACTGTTAAAAAAAAGGAATGTCTAACTTCTAATGGGATAATATCAAGTATCCTTGAAGATATAGATACACATATAGATGCCTGAAGATTTTTTCATTCAACCCCCTACCTTTCCTGTATAGACTCTGCATTCCTTAAGTGAAACACAACATAGACAAGTAAAAATATGACAATAAAAAGTACCAAATTTTGCTTCGAAAATTATCCAACTTAACTTCAAATTTTGATGGTACAATTTGTCCAAATAATAACATACCCTTTCATTTATTGAATGTTTGCTAGAAGCTTGCAGCAGTGGCTTATTTGATCCACCCTAAATCTTGAGGTTTGATGTTGTTATATATATTTTGGACTTCCCTTCTTATCATTTATTTTATGTAGGTGGGAAGATTATCAGATTTTTTTTCACATGTATGCTATGAAAAGTGGGCATTGAGAGTAGATTTTTAAATGGTTTCCAAATACTAAGTATTTTTAAAAACAGCTTTATTAAGATATAATTGACATATCATACAGTCTGCCCATTTAAAGGATATAATTCAATGATAGCAACCCAGCATAATCTAATTTTCAAACATTTTCATTGCCCCTAAAGAAATCCTGTACCCTCTAGCAGTTGCTTTCCCTTTGTGGTCGACCCTTCTAGGCCTTAGCAATCACCAGTCTCCTTTCTATGTACATAGACTTTTATGTTATGAACATTTTGTATGAGTGAAATAATATAATGCATGCTCTTTTATGACTGACTTGTTTTGCTTAGAATGATATGTTCAAGGTTCATCCATGTCATAGCATGTGTCAGCACTTCACTCCTTGTTATGACTGAATATCTTATGATGTATCCAAGATGTTTATCCTTTCATCAGTTCATGAACATCTGGATTGTTTCCACTTTTTGGCTGTTATGAATAATGCTGTGGGTTAACCTTGAGGACATTATACTAATTGAAAGAAGACAGTCACAGAAAGACAAATACTGCATGAGTTCATGTACATGAAGTACTATAACAGCCAAACTCATAAAGTCAAAATGTGGAACAGTGGTTGTCAGGGAGTGGAGGAGAGGAAGGAATGGGGAGTTAATAATAAACGGGTATGAAGTTTCAGTTAAGCAAGATGAATACGCTCTAAAGAGCTGCTGTATAATATGGTACTTACAGTCATCAGTAATGTATTATATTGGGCGCGTATATATTTAGGATAGTTAGCTCTTCCTGTTGAATTGATCCCTTTACCATTATGTAATGGCCTTCTTTGTCTCTTTTGATCTTTGATGGTTTAAAGTCTGTTTTATCAGAGACTAGTAATGATCATTACTGCTTAGTTCTTTTTTTTTTTTTTTTGACACAATATGCTAAAATCGTGACAGAGTCAATATAAATGGTACTGTAGGGTTGAGGGAAATTTTTAAAGAAAAGGTTAACAGGAAAATCCTTGAATGAACCCAGAAAAATTTTCTTTTCTATATTCTTGCCTCTGAGAATCTATTTCTTTAATGAGAAATAATGGTGTCGGGAGCCCACTTAGCGCAGCCGACAGCGCGTCGGTCTCATAATCTTAAATAATGGTGAAAACAGGTAATTTTTTAAATAATTAAATAACATGGAAAACAGAGTCTAGAGAATCCACTAATGTATATCATTAAATATTAGCCCAGAGGTTAGACATTTATTTTTCATCTAGAATAATGTCGTATAACTTTTATAAGTGAAAATATTATTCAAGGACTTAGTATGTATTGAGTTATGAATAGGATTGTTAGAACTTGTCATTTGAAGTGAGCAGAAGAGTACTACTTTTTAAAATCTTTCTCACAAAAAATAATATCCAGATGAATATGAGCTCACAGTGTCTACTTACATTAGTAAAATCCATTAAAAAGTCCCTAAATTTTTCATGTTTTTTGTGTTAGATTTTTAAATTATGAGCATGTAAAAATATTTCTGTTTCAAATCTTTCCAAGAGTAAGACCAGATAATACAATTAAAATTTTCCAAATGTGAGGGAGGTATTGAAACTTGTACATTAATGTAATATACAAAAAGAATATCAGAGCTAAGGAAAGGGTCTGATAATAATGGTCTGATGAGACAAGTGTAATGAAATTGGTCAACCCTCCTAAAGTATAGTGCTGGCTCTTTCACTAAAAGGTACTGTTATTTGCTCTAAAAATCACAAAATTGTATTTTAATTAACTTAAAAATTGTCTTATTTGTCATGGTCTTAGTTATCGTCTGGATTCCTTCTAACTCTAAATTTTTGTAATGTAATGTCATATAGTTCATGTATAAATACTAAGACTAAGTATAATATTTAATATGCCTAACACATCTATATATGTTGTACAACATGTAGTTTAGTAATTAAAGAATTTAGCCACGTAATTTTGCTTTGGGTTCTATTTATGAGTTGTTCTGCATGAGATGCATTGTGGTTAAAGGAAAGGTAACATGCACGGATTTGATTATGCCTCATCTGTCAGTTATCAAATGCCTGCATTGGCAACGCCAACATTTTTGAATGACTCCAGGGCACATGTTGCAACAAAACTGAAGTCCTGTGTTCCCAATTTGCATCTGATATACCAGTCAGGAACCTAATTACGAGCACCACACATGGTTTGTGCTTTCATGCTGTAAGTATTCCAATCATCAGGCTAATGAAGGTGAGTAAGTACATAAAGAGGAAGATGCATTTAATTGTTCATCTTTGAAAATCACTTTATAAGATTTTGGCAGCAGATTTGCCTACTGCTTCATTTTTTGGGTAATGTTTAACATTTTTACATTTTTATAAATGTAAAAATAAAATGTATTTTACATTTTCTTTCTATTTATTGATATGATGAGGCCAAGAAGTACTCTGAGAGGCTAAAAGAATCCAAATTTGGATTCAAATTTTGCTACAGAAAATGGGAGGTGGGAAAAATGCGTAGACAAGTAATTGGAGAAGTGAGAATTTACTCCCTGTGTATTAATATAACGCATGATCTGTCAGAGATTCGTCTTGTAGTTTTGCAGACGAGCCAAAAATTCTTTTTGAATTCTCATACATTCCTCAACTTTGCATTCTGCTTGGTTTTTCTCCCTGCAAATAATTCAATAATTTTAATATTTAATATTAAGTTTTCAGAATGGTTTCATTGGCATTCCAGTCACTCATGGGCAAGGTATTAGGGTGAATCTTTCATTCTCCAAAGTGCACTGCATGCAATTGCTGCTGTTAGAAATTTAGTTCCTTTGAAAGCTATCACTTGGTGTAGCAATAATATTTTAGAAATACAGTCTGTTAATTGTGGTCTTCTTTCCTGCCAGGCAAACATGGCTCCAAGAGTATTATTTATCAGGGGCATGACCCCAACTCAATTAATAGAATTGTGGTTCTTGCCTTTTTTAGAAACTATAATAATATTGCCTTTAATGTTTATAGTATTAATCTTACTTTGTAATATTTGGTATATAACAAAGTTACAGAAAAATAAACTATATCTGGGGCCTGATAAACTTAATTCAAGTCTGTTCCCCACTACTTAAAAACTGTGTAACTTTTGGTAAGGTATTTGGGTTCTCAGAATGGGTTCTCTTGATAACCTGTTTATCAAGTGAGATTAAAATGACCTTTGATAATCTTTTATGACTATAAACTAGATCACAACAGATAATGAGTGTGCAAATCTACTCACACCTATAATGTATATTACAAATTTAATTTCACTTCCAGTTAATACATACGAAGTTTATAGAACGTGTAATAATAGTTATAATTAAATCCATAGTTCCCACTCTAAAGTAATGTGTTCATTAGAATTCATTGATCATATTATATAATCTTGATAATTTTATAGATGCCTTAGAGGATTTAATATAAAACACCCATATTTGTGCATGTGTGTGAGTGTATGTGTGCACACAACACACACATGCTCTGCAACTGCCATGAAGAAGTTTACAATCCAGCTGCAAGTGAAAAATCAACATTCACATAAGATCTGTACAGAATCCCACATATTTAAATGTTAACTTGTGTAGTGCACCTAGATCATATGCAGTATGAAATTTCAAGGTAGAGGAAAGTGCTATGGGTAGTAGTGTCTCAGGTAATTTTATAGAAATGTTTGAGTAATAGAGTAGTTTAGGTTTGTAATTCAACCTGCGCCTTTCTATACATACCTCCCACCAACGTCTTCCTTGTTTTCTGATCTCCAAACTCTGGAATCTGAAGGTTACTCTTGCCTGGGGCACCTTGTCTCTGCCTCAACCACTCTTTCTCAAGAGAGTCACATTACTCAGTTCCTCACATTATGCAGATCTCTGTTCCTATGACTGTTGTGTACAGGACCTTTCTAGAACACCTTAAATAAAATATCTGCTCCGCCCTGACCCAGCCCACTCTCTGGTTTTTACCCTACCTTTTCCACTGTCTTAGCACTGATCACTCAGTATGTGCTACATACTCCAGGCATTTGAGGTAGTGCTATGACCCGCAGATCAAGTTACTGAGACACAGAATAATTAAGTGAATTCTCAAGGTGACATATTTCACATCAGAGCCAAAATTTGAGCCCCTTCAGACAGATTCCATATTTTTATAATTTATCCAGCTTTTCTAGCTGATGTTAATGGACACAGGTCTTGCTGGACATACTCTCATCCACAGACAGACATTTCTAATTTCCCATTACATTCGTGTAAGTGAAATAGCTTCTGAGTTAACTATTCTAATTCTTTAAAACGAATGTTTGGGAAGAATACCTCCAAATTTTATCTCACATTTCAACTTTTATGTGCCTCCCTGTATCGAATTGCTCAAACCTGTCACTTCAGAAGAAAAATGTGACACTTGAAAGAAGGAACTGTGGAACCAGCAACGAGGGTGAAAAGTTTTGCTGTTCAGTTTAGGGAAGTCATCTTGGGAAATTCATTTTCTTTCTGGGCCTAAATTTCATCTATGAAAGAATATCTAGTCCACTGAATTGTTGTGAGGGTATGGTAAATTGATACATTTAATTACTTAGTCTGGTTTTTCATAAACACTATACACTTACTGGCATAAAAATAAGAGTACATTGCTTTGTATTGTATATATTTGATATATGTTAGAAATTATGTTTATTTGGGGATAATTTTAGATTTACATAAAAGTGTCAAAGATAGTAAAGAGATTCTCTGCGTATCCGTGACCCAATTTCCCTTAGTGTTAACATCTCACATAAACATGATTCTTTCACTGGAGATGACTGGTAGTCAATATCTGTGTGTCATCTCTCTGGTTTCTTTTTTCTTTTTTTTTTAACTATACTTTAAGTTCTAGGGTTTCATCTAAGCTTTCTCCCAGTGGACCAAGTTAGGAAACACATGTATATATACTAATATCTATATGCAGCATATCTATGTTGATTTCTATATTTATCTGTATGCATATGTATATCAATCTATCCTCCTCATCTCTCCATTTCAAAATTCACATTGGTTCATACCGATATCTCTTAATCTAAATATAAGTTATAAAAGTATCTATATACTTTTGTGACTTTAATAGAAGTGAAATTAATATTTTCATGTAAAATATTATTTGCTCTAAATTTTGCTGTTTTGTATACTTGACTATGTGGTTTTTAAAATCTCCCTGCCTTACGAACAATATAAAATCTCCTTGCATTATGAACAATAGTATGAGGTATCCTAAAAGAAATAAAAATAAAATTACCAGAGGATTAAAAAATCCCCACTACTGCACATATATCCAAAGGAAATGAAATAGGTATGTCAAAGAAATATCTCCACTCCTATGTTATTGCAGTTCTATTCACAATAGTCAGTGGATGAATAAGTAAAAAGAAACGTGGTATGTATACACAATGTAATACTATTCAGTCATAAGAAAGAATAAAATCCTGTTATTTGTATGACCTGAATGAACCTAGAGAGGACATTATGTTAAGTGAAATAAACCAAGCGCAGAAGGACAAATACCACTTATAGTTAGAATCTGAAAAAGCTGATCTTACGGAAATAGGCTGGGAAGGGTGTGGGAGGGTGAGGTTATGGTGAGAGGTTGGTCAATGGTACAAAGTTACAGTTAGGTAGGAGGAATATGTTCAACTATTCTATTGCACAGTAGAGTGATTATAATTAACAATAATACATTGTATATTTGAAAAGATCTAGAAGAGAGAATATGGAATGTTCTCACCAAAAAGACAGGTGTTTGAGGTGATGGATATGCTAATTATCCTGATTTGATTATTAAATAATATACACATATATTGAAACATCACACTGTGTCCCATAAATAGCAACAAATTTGCAATTAATAACAAAATAAAATTTTAAAAATCCAAATTAAATTAAAATAATGCCTTTCTCAGTTTTTTTTTTTGAGACAGGGTCCCTCTGTCACCCAGGCTGCAGTCCAGTGGTGCAATCTTGGCTCACTACAGCCTTGAACTCCTGGGTTCAAGCAAAAAATCCTCCCACCTCAGCCTCCTAAGTAACCAGGGTTTTAAGAACATGCCACCATGACTGGATAAAGTGTTCCTTATTTATTTTATTTTTTAGTAGAGACAGGGTTTAGCTATGTTGATGAGGTTGGTCTCAAATTCCTGTCCTTAAGTGATCCTCTCACCTTGGCCTCCCAAAGTGCTAGGATTACAGGGGTGAGACACCACACATGGCCACTTTTATAATTTTTAATAGCAACATTTGTTTACAAAGTGAGTTAGAAAGTGCTATACTAAAATATATCTGCTGAATAAAAATACACTTTTACATATATATGTACACATATACATTGACTCTTGACAACATGGATGTCAATTATGTGTGTCTATTTATTTAACTTTCATTTTCGGTTCAGGGGTACATGTGCAGGTTGTTATATATATAGGTAAACTCATGTAATAGGGGTTTGCTGTACAGATTATTTCATCACTCAGGTATTAAGATTAGCATCCATTAGTTATTTTTCCTGATCCTCTCCCTCCTCCTACCCTCCATCCTCCACCCTCCAATAGACCCCACTGTGTGTTGCTTCTCTCTATGTGTCCCTGTGTTCTCATCATTTAGCCCCCACTTATAAGTGAGAACATGCAATATTTGGTTTTCTGTTCCTATGTTAGTTTGCCAAGAATGATGGCCTCCAGCTCCATCCGTGTTCCTGCAAAGGACATAATCACGTTCTTTTTTATGGCTGCATAGTATTCCATGGTGTATATGTACCACATTTTATTTATCCAGTCTACCATTGATGGACATTTAGATTGATTCCATGTCTTTGCTATTGTGAATAGTGCTGCAATGAACATATGCATGCATGTGTCTTTATGATAGAATGATTTATATTTGTTTGGGTACCTATTAAGGAATGAAATTGCTAGGTGAACGGTCGTTCTGTTTTTAGGTCTTTGAGGAATTGCCACACTGTTTTCCACAGTGGTTGAACTGATTGACACTCCCACAAACAGTATGTAAACTTTCCTTTTTCCCTACAACCTCTCTAGCAGTGGCAGGACAGAGTGCCCACACATGCGTGTGCTGGTGGGGCAAGGAAGGCAAAGCCTGCCCACACACCCAGGTGCTGGCAAAAAGATGTGGGAGGTTGCTGTAGGCCTGAGTGAAGCTACAGTGTGAGGAGGAAGTGGATGGGCTAATGTAGGGCCATGGGGACTGCACTGCTGGAGCTCTATGCTGGTCAGGCACATCTGCCAGTGTAGGAGTTACGATTCAGTCCCCCAGGGCATCTGAGACTACCCTGCAAGCAAGCAGAATCAAGTTAGGGCCCCAGGAGAGACCAGCAGACCAAGGGGTGCTCAGATCAGACCAGCCCTGTTTGATGGTCAAGACTGCTCTGCAGAGTTGAGGTCTGACAGTTCCCCTAGGGCTAAAGTCTCCTATGGGAGCAAGTCAAGGCTAGGGAGATAGGCTTCCCTGGTGGTGCTCTGCTACAGAGACTCCCACACCAAACACCTTTTGCTTTGCTTCAGTTGGTGTGCTACCACCACCACTTCTCTAAGGACCTCTCCCTGCCAACTTGAGTGTCTGTGGTGGTTGAGGGGTCTCCTCCAGCCAGGATTCCAGAGGCTAGTGTCAGGAGCCAGTCAGGAGCTCCTTGCCAGTTCCCCTCACGGGTTCTCCAGGAGTCACTGGGAAGCAAGGAAGGAGTCGGGATGTGGATAGCCCTGTGCAGGGTTCCCACCTTCCTCTGACTTCAGCCCAGCTTCTATGTCTTTCCTCCATCAGCTCTCAGTGCCTTTGTTCTGAAGTTCTGTTATAAATGCACCAGCCATCTTGATCTGTTATTGGCAGCTATTCCACCTAATATGTTGTATTTTTAATTGAGCCTCCAAGAGGGTGCCAAACCAGATATAGGAGACCCTGATTCAGTCCACTGTATAGATGAGGAATATGAGGTTGTGTGTCCATTTATATGTAGATTTTTTTCTGCCTCTGCCACCACTGAGACAGCAAGACAAACTCTCCTTTTCTTCTGCCTTCTCAGACTACTCAATGTGAAGATGATGAGGGTGAAGACCTTGATAATGGGTCACTTCCACTTGGTGAATAATAAATATATTTTCTCTTTTGATTTTCATAACATTTGAAAAACCTAGCGTACTGTATTATGGGAATACAATATATAATACAGATAACATACAAAATACGTGTTAATCAATTTTATCAGTAAAGCTTTCGGTCAACAGTAGGCTATTAGTAGTTATGTTTTTGGCGGCTCAAAATTTATATGCAAATTTTCAACTGCATGGCTGGAGGGGGTGGTCAATGCCTCTAACCTCTGCATCTTTCTGTAATAAAGAATACAAAATGTCAAATATTGGTCTGATTTTCTTTCATGGATCATGAGTATTATAAGACTCTTTCGTAAGAAGGTCATGATAAGTCATGAGCATTATAAACTTATTTTGGTGTAGCATACAAATTACTTAGAAAACTGAACCCTTTTTAGGAACCTTTTGTTACTTTACAGACATTAATAGTACTGAGAATACTGGGGCCCTAATGTCAGCGGCTCCATACAGGGAGAGATAAGACAAGAAGACCTCAGGCTCTTGCCCACCTTTCACTAAACCAAGAATATCCCTCAGAGAGCAACTTGCCATTGTCTGTTATTTAGAGATTTTGCCTGAGGGGCGAAGTAAACCATAAAACAGGTAGTTCTTAATCTTTTCCCCAAAGAACTGATTTTATTTCCAACAAATCTTGGGGAAGTTCAACCTTAATGTACTCTCAAAAATGGTGATACTTGTGGGATAAGATAAATAGGAAGAGATTCCAGATAGAGGCTAACCTGTAGGCTGGTTAGATTACAGAAGAGAAATAAGACACCATGGAGGAGCCCTCCTGATGTTGGAAAAAAATGTCAAACACTGACCTCAGAATGTTTTTTTTCAAAGGAGTCAGACTCTGAGTGGATCACTTTGTAGAGCAATTTGTGCCCCAGGACGTTTTTGAAAACAATGGAGCAATCAGCGGGCAATTACTAAAGTTTAATAGTTGGATGTGTCAGAGAAAGAGGAAGAAAGTCTTACAAAAGCCACTGTCACGCAAGGTGACTGCAAGTGTTCCCAAAGCTGAGTTTCCCTGAGGAGTAACATTAAAAGCTTAACAATTTGAGGGAAAAATAGACTTCACCAAAATAATTAGGACAGTCACTAAACACATAAACAAGCCAACAATAATAACATACATTGAGTGAAAGCAGAAGTACCCAGAGTTGCTATATTATCAAAGATAGCCTGTTTCCAACAGAAATTTTGAGGCATGCAAAAACACTGGAAAGCATGACTTACTCCCTAGAAAAAATCAAACAACAGAGACAGCCTATGAAGGTGAACAGAGGTCATATTTATCAGAAAAAGACTTTAAAATGGCTATTATAATCATGTTCTCAAAGTTGAAAAAGAAAACTATGATTAAAGAAAGTTCTGATTACAATGATTCATCAAATTGATAATATTAATAAAGAGATAAATGTTATAAAACAGAACTAAAAATAAATTTTACAGCTAAAAAGTATGACTGAAATGAATAATTTTCCAAAACAATTCAAAAAGATATTTCAACTTGTAAAGAATGAATAAAAACTCAAAGGCATTGCAATGGTGATTACGCTAAGTGAAGAATAAAGAGAAAAATGAATCAAGAAAATAAAAGAAACTGAGATAAATATCGACATGGTTGAGCGCACCATCAGAAGTGTAATGGGACTTCCAGAGAAAGAAAGGAGAATGAAAAAAACAGAAAAACATTCAAAGAAGTAATATCTGAAAATATTCCAAGTTTATTGTAAGTTATACACCTAGACACTCAACAAACTCCTAGTAGGATCTATGTAAAGACAATCACAAGCAGATTGTCTTGTCCGTTGTCTTGTACAATCTTGCAGATTGTACAGTAAAATTGTTGAAAGTCAACTACAAGGAGAAAATATTAAAAGCAGGAGAAGTGACACATTACTTACAAAGGAGCTTGCAATATACTGAATGCTTATGATTCTCAAAAGTTTGTATGTTGAAATCCTAACCCTGAGGTATTGAGTGATGGGGCCTTTGGAAGGTTGGACGTTTGGCACTGAATCTGCCAGTACCTCAATCTTAGACAATTTTTTACAATTCTTACAACCGTAAGGGTATATACCCCAGACAACGAAGCTGATTAAATATCTCATTATTGTAAGTATAATTGAGAGTATAATTCTTACAGTTGTAATAAGATACAGCTCAAATAATTTTTATAGCTGACATTAATACAGGAGTTATTATGAAATCATTTTTAGGCAGCTAGAAAGGGGAAAGTTCTCAGTAGAATTTTCCTTTAATAAAAAGCAGCCTCCAAACTATTCTCTAATAGAAAGCAGCCTGAGAAGTCAGGCATAGATATGCAAACTAGGAGCTTTTATATGTAAATGACAGCAGCTGTACCTGGAAGCCATGTACATTCAGTATGGCCTCTCCTCCCTCTTTCCCTTGTCGCCCCCCCATATGGGTGTCATGGCAGCCTCCAGGTAAAACCACGTGTACAAGTATCAAGGTCACGGCCAGGTGGAAGCCACGTTTGCATAATAAGACTAGGATGGGAGGGCCAGTCTTTTCCTGGGCTATGTGAATGGCGCACCTAGTCAAACCCATCCCCTGAGCCCTAGATAAATCAATCACTGCCTCCTCAAGCTTCCCTACAAAATGATTGCATTCACTGCAAACAGGACACCCTCTTTTGGGCAACCCGGTTTCTCAGCATGAAGAAGCTTTTTATCTCCCTTTTTCTTCTTTTTCTATTAAACTTTCCACTCCTAAACCCACTCCTCATGTGTGTCTATCTTCTGAATTTTTCTCGAACAAGACCAAGAGCCAGGGTGTATACCCCAGACAACAGAGTCATTCCAACATCTCAGTATAAACAATTCAGTTCAGAATCATATTTTCAAAGTGTTCAAAAATCAAAAACAAAAACAAAGTAAAACAACTTTTAACCAAGGATCATACATCCATCAAAGTTCACTTTTCAAAAAGAAAGGTAAAATAAAAACTTTTCAGGATAAACATCATCGAAGAGACTTTTTTTGCTAGAAGACCCACCTTAAAAGAACTGCTAAAAAAGTTCATCAGCCTAAGAGCATTTAACTTCAGTTATTTATTTGAATCTACATCAATAAGAGTAATTACATGATTATATATCAGTATGAATACATATTTTTCCCCTTGTTTCTCATAATCGATTTAAAAAACAATTGTGTATGTAATTTAAAAATTTTTAAAGCATATGCAACTGCCCTTTAAATTAGTTAAGAGAAGCAAGGAGAAAATATTATATATAAAACGTATAGTTGTGACTACAAATAGAGAAATGTTGAAGCCAGACATAGAAGGAAAAACTTCACATATTCACAGTTATTTGTAGGGGCTAAAGATAAAAATAATTGAACTCATGGATATAGACAGTAGAAGGATGGTTACTAGAGGCTGAGAAAGTACTGGGGAACAGTGGGGAAGGAGTTGGGAATGATTAATGAGTACAAAAAAGTAGTTAGAAAAAATAAATTAGACCTAGTATTTGCTAGCACAACAGGGAGACTATAGTTGAAAATTAATTGTACATTTAAAAATAACTACAAGGATATAATTGGATTATCGTAATACAAAGGACAAACGCTTCAGGTGATAGATACCTCATTTACCCTGATGTGATTATTATGCATTGTATGCCTGTATCAAAATATCTCATGCAACCCAAAATATATACACCTATTATGGACCCCCAAAAATAAAAAAATAAAAACTTAAAAACATTTAAGTGTAATATATACACTAATAACATCACAGAGGAGGTAGAACAAAGCTATATCATTACAGGTAGTTAAGTAATAATTTAATGTTGATTCTGATAAATTAGGTTAAAAAATGTAAACTATGGAGTAACTTCAAACTTTTAACTCAAAAATATAGTGAAAATATAAATAAATTAAAATGCTTAGATATCCATTTAATGAAAGATGAGTCAGGGAAAGAAGGATAGAGGAACAAAAAATGCATGAGATATATAGGTAAACAAAAAGCAAAACGACAGACAAATCCAGGTATGTCAATAATAATAACAACAAATGTGAATGGATGATACAACCTAATCAAAAGGTAGAGATTATAAGATTGCATTAAAATATCCAAGAGACACAGATGCAGATATTAATAAAATAGAAAATAAAAATTGAAATAATCAATAAAGCTAAAATTTTCTCTGAAGGGAACAACAAAATCATCAAATCAGCCAGATTAGTCAAGAAAAAGAAAAAGACTTAATTTGATAGAATCAAATTCAAAGATACAACTAGGATAAAAGTATAGAAAATAAGATATCATGAAACTAGGAATCAAAATAAGCTAGATACTGATATTGGAGAAAATAGACTTTAGAACAACAAAAATGTTACTAACTACAGGAAGGTACATTTCAGAATAATAAAATTGTCAATCTACCAGGATTATAAACATAAATTTACCTAATAAAATAAAATGAAAATAAAAGACAATAAAAAATAGAGCATAAATTAATAAAATAGAGAATAAAGAATAACAGAAAATCAACAGAGCCAAAATGTTTCTCTAAACAACAAAATTGTCAAATTGTTAGCTAGATTAATAAAATTAAAGAAAAGAGAGAGAATTCTTATTTACTAGAATCAAAAATGAGGGCAGGCACATTACTACCAACTTTACAGAAAGAAAAAAGATTATAAAAATGTGACTATGAACAACCATATAGTCACAAATTAGATAACTTAAATGAAATGGGCAGACTCCTAAAAGGGTACAAACAACTAAAACTTACTCAAAAGGAAACACAGTATGAACAGAACTATAACATGAAAAGAGTTTGAAGAATTAATTATCAAAATACCACAAATGACAGGTCAGTCCCAGAAGTTCACTACTGGATTCCACCAAACATTAAAAAAATAAATAAATACAAATTCTCCACAAACTCTTTCAAAAGATAGAGGAGGATGAACCTTTTCCAATTGTTTTTATAAGGTCAGTTTATCCTGATACCAAAATCAAACAAAGATATCACAAGAAAAGAAACATACAGACCAATATCTCTGATGAATGTTTTCTAAAATCCTCAATGAAATAAAACTAAATCAAATACAGCAGCATATAAAAATAATTAGGTACCATGACCAAATGGGATGTTCCCAGAGATGTAAGGTTAATTCAACATGTGAAATTCAACTAATGTAAAACATCATTTGTTAGAGTAGGTAGACAGCTAGATATGAACATGGGGGAAGCTCCTGAGAAAGGAAAAGCCTGGGAAGGTTCACTCCCCACTCCCTGGAGGGGCCAGTCAAAATTTGCATGTTAATAGCATCTCTAATGCTAGAGTGGGTGGATCTAAGTCAAATGTGGTTAGGAAGAAAAGGAAGTACTTAGGCAGAAAGAAACATCACAGAACACCTCTTAAGTTGCCACAATTATCATTCACTCTGCCATTAAAATGTCAGAATATCACTAGCTACATGTACAATCCTAAGAGCAACCTGGCTCCATAAGTACAGATTAGGGCAAATGAGAAAATTCCAAAGAGATATGCAGGCACAATAGGTAAAGATTTGACCACTATACAACCTTCCTGGGGTGGTGGTAATTATCAGGGCTGCTGTCAGACAGGATTTGTATTGAATCACCAGCTGTATTAGTCTGTTCTCACACTGCTGTAAAGATATACCCGAGACTGGGTAACTTATAAAGAAATGAGGTTTAATTGACTGACAGTTCTGCATGGCTGGGCAGGCATCAGGAATCTTACAATCATGGCAGAAAGGGAAGCAGGCACATCTTACATGGTGGCAGGTGAGAAAGAGCAAGCAAGAACAGGGAAAGTTGCCTTATAAAACTATTAGATCTTACAAGATCTCATTCATTATCATGAGAACAGCATGTAAAACCACTCCCATGATCCAGTCACCTTTCACCTGGTCCCTCCTTTGACACATAGGAATTATAGAGATTACAATTTGAGATGAGATTTGGGTGGGGACACAGAATCAAGCCATATTACCAGCCCAAGTATGCACATTAACCAACAGTAAGGGAGGATCCTACAAGCCTGTGGGTAGGGAGTAAGGTGGGACTTAAGGCAGGAGTGGGAACACCAGACAAAGAAAAAAGGCAGAGACTTGAGACAGAGGTGGAGATTGCACAGAATCTTCAGAGCTCTTTTCCCTGCATGATCAACCCACTCCTCTACTGGGGCATCCTTCTTTATTAAATTTTTCTTTCCTGCAATAAGCTCTTTATACTGTATTTCATTTCAATAAAGTTCTCTGCTATGTTTGTACTGACTCTTGGTCAAAATTGTTCTTCCAAGTTAGACAAGAACTCGGACATCTGCTCTTTCTGGTAACAATATCAATAGTGTAAAAATAAATCATATGATCATTTAATTAGATGCAGAAAAAGAATTTAATGAAACACAACATCCTCTCATGACATAAACAATTAGGAAAATTGAAATAGAACTTTTTCAACCTGATAAAGGATGATATGATTTGGCTGTGTCCTCACTCAAATCTCATCTTAAATTCCCACGTGTTGTGGGAGGGACCCATTTGGAGGTAATTGAATTATGGAAGTAGGTGCTTCCTGTGCTGTTCTTATGACAGTGAATAAGTCTCACAAGATCTGATGGTTTTATAAGGGGGAGTTTCCCTGTACAAGCTCTCTCTTTGCCTGCTGCCATCCATGTAAGACATGACTTTCTTTTCCTTGCCTTCAGCCATGATTGTGAGGACTCTCCATCCACGTGGAACTTAAGTCTATCAACTTTCTTTCTTTTGTAAATTGCCCAGTCTCGGGTATGTCTTTACCAGCAACGTAAAAACGGACTAATACAAAGGACATCTATAAAAAGCCCATAGCTAATAATATCAGACTTAATGGCAAAAAACTTAATGATTTTTACCCTGGTGTTCCTCCACTCATCAGAGCCATATTAGAACAACTCAAAGAAAAAATTCGCAAAATATTTGAACTGACATTCCCCCAAATAAGATATCTGAATGAGCGATAAAGCTATGTAAAGATGTCCATCATCGTTGATCAGGGAAATAAAAATTAAAACCACTATGAGATAACACTTCACACCCGCTTGGATGACTAAAATTTAAAAAGCTGGACAATAAGTATTGGTAAGGAAATGCAGCAATTGAAATCCTTAGTCAATTAAGGATTGCAGCCATTTTGTAACAGTCTGTCAGTCTCAAACAATTAAACATAGAGTTGCTACATAAGACAGCAAGTACGCTTCAAGGTAAATACCCCAAATAATTGAAAACATATGTCCTTGCAACAACTTATACATGAATGTTTTTAACAGCATTTTTCATAAAAGCTAAGTGGGGAAATCACCCGTGTCCATCAAGTGATGAATGGATAAGCAAAATATGAATATACCTGTGAGAAATACAAATTAAGTTCTAAGCCTACAACTGACTGAATGGACTCTGTTTTGACCAACGGGACCCCAAGAAAAATTGGACGCTGAGTTCACTACTATAATGAGATGGAAAGTTCACCTTATTATACCTCCTCCCATACTAACCATCATTAGACTTTCATCCCTAAGTGCTAAATAAAAACCAGCCCTTTCAGAAGACTCCACACTGATAATGTTTATGTCAATGAAAAGAGTCAAACTCGAAAATATTTGAAGATATTTATTCTGAGCCAAATATGAATGACCGTGGCCCATGACACAGCCCTCAGGTGGTCCTGAGAGCACGTGCCCAAAGTGGTTGGGGTGCAGCTTGGTTTTATACATTTTAGGGAGGCATATGACATCAATCAAATACATTTGAGAAGTACATTGGTTTGGTCCAGGGGCTTCCAGGTTATAGGTAAATTTAAACATTTTCTGGTGGGCAATTAGTTTGTCTAAAGACCTGGGATCAATAGAAAGGAAATGTTGAGGGTAAGAAAAAGATTGTGGAGACCAAGGTTCTTTTGAAGTCTCATAGTGGCTGCCCTTAGAGACAATAGATGACAAATACTTCCTGTTGAGACTTTGAAAAGGTGCTAGGCTCTCAGTTAATCTCTTCAGGATTGGGAGGGCTAGTAAGAAATACATCTAGTTATGTTAATAGAGATTCTTTACAGATGCAAATTGACCCCCCCAAAAAGATGGCTTTGCAGGACCATTTCAAAATATGGCAAAGAAACATGTTTTGGGATAAAATAGCTTGATTTTCTTCTTTGTCATGTAATGTTATGCGAGAGTCAGATTGGAAAGTAAGTCACAATATATAGGGTTAAATAAAACCAATGTGATGAGAAGTTACGGTTTGTAGGGCATGACTTCCCAGGCCTCTTAGAAAGGAATTTGGGCAAGATAAGATAAAATCATATCTTAGGCCTCAATTACTAGCTTATCTTCCCAGGAAGAAACAAAGATAAAATGAAATTGATCATTTCTTCACTCTCCCAGAGGCCTCTGGTTTTTCTAGTCTCTTTTTCTTCAAATGTTCTCCATCTCTTATGTAAAATGTAGATTTACTGGGCATTACCTAAAGTCTCAGAAGTGTGTAATCACTCATCTCACTGCTGCTCTATCCTTTTTTAAAATTTTATTTATTTTTTATTTTTATCTCAATAGATTTTTGGGGAGCAGGTGGTGTTTGCTTACATGGGTAAGTACTTTAGTGGTGATTTCTGGGATTTTGGTGCACCTGTTACTGAACCCAATGTGTACTATTTTATCCCTCACCCCCATCCCAACCTTTCTCCCAAGCCCAGAACGTTCTTCGTATCCTTCTTATGCCTTTGCATCATCATAGCTTAGCTCCCACTTATAAGTGAGAATATACTATGTTTGGTTTTCCATTCCTGAGTTACTTCACCTAGAATAATGCTCTCCAACTCCATCCAGGTCACTAAGAATGCCATTATTTCATTCCTTTTTATGGCTGAGTATTATTCCATGGTGTGTGTGTGTGTGTGTGTCTATCTATATATATATATAAAGAGAGAGAGAGAGAGAGAGCACATTTTCTTTATCCGTTCATTGATTGATGGGCATTTGGGCTGGTTCCATATTTTTGCAATTGCAAATTGTGCTGCTGTAAACATACATGTGCAAGTGTCTTCTTTCATATAATGACTTCTTGTCCTCTGGGTAGATACCCACTAGTGGGATTGCTGGATCAAATGTTAGATCTACTTGTAGCTCTTTAAGGAATCTCCACACTGTTTTCCATAGTGGCTATACTAGTTTACATTCCTACCAGCAGTGTAGAAGTGTTCCGTTTTCAACCATATCCACACCAACATCTATTATTTTTGTATTTTTAAATTATGGCCATTCTTGAAGGTGTAAGGTGGTATTGCATTGTGGTTTTGATTTGCATTTTCTTGATAATTAGTGATAATGGCATTTTTTTTTTCATTTTTTTTTTGGCCATTTCTGTATCTTCTCTTGAGAATTGTCTATTCATGTTCTTAGCTGACTTTCTGATGGGATTATTTATTTTCTCCTTGCTGATTTGTTTGAGTTCCTTGTAGATTCTGGGTATCAGTCCTTTGTCTGATGTATAGTTAATGAAGATTTTCTCCCGTTCTGTGGGTTGTCTTTTTACATTGCTGACTATTTATTTTGCTGTGCAGCAGTTTCTTAGTTTAATTAAGTCCTATCTATTTATCTTTGCTTTTGTTGCATTTGATTTTAGGTTCTTGGTCATGTAGCCTTTTCCTAAGCCAGTGTTTAGAATGGTTTTTTCGATGCTGTCTTCTATAATTTTTATGGTTTCAGATCTTAGATTTAAGTCTTTGATCCATCTTGAGTTGATTTTTGTACAAGGTGAGAGATGAAGATCCAGTTTATTTTTTTTATATGTGGCTTACCAATTATCCCAGCACCATTTGTTGAATAATGTCCTTTCCCCACTTGATGTTTTTGTTTGCTTTGTCAAAGATCAGTTTGCTGTTAAGTATTCGGCTTAATTTCCGGGTTCTCTATTCACTTCCATTGGCCTATGTGCCTTTTTTTTTTTTTTTTTTTGAGACGGAGTCTTGCTCTGTTGCCCAGGCTCAAGTGCAGTGGCATGATCATGGCTCACTGCAACCTCTGTCTCCCAGGTTCAAGCAATTCTCCCGCTTCAGTCTCCTGAGTAGCTGGGATTATAGACGGCCACCACCATGCTGGGCTAATTTTTGTATTTTTAGTAGAGACAGGGTTTCACTATGTTGATCAGGTTGGTCTCGAACTCCTGACATCGTGATCCCCCCACCTCAGCCTCCCAAAGTGCTGGGATTACAGGACTGAGCCACCGTACCCGGCCTACGTGCCTATTTTTTATACCAGTACCATCCTGTTTTGGAGACTACAGCCATATAATATAGCTTGAAGTCAGGTACTGTGATGCCTCCTGATGTGTTCTTTTTGCTTTTCTAAGGAAAATGTGTAAATATATTACTAAACCTCCTGAGAGTCTCTTTGGAAAAAAACAGCCATAGATGTGTCTGTAACTTATGTTTTTCCTGCGTATGTCCTCAGGCTGGCTCAAGAAAACTCAATGAGTTGGGAATGATGCCTGAGTCTCTCATTTTGATTGCCACATGCAATGCGATATTATTTGGTCGTGCAAAGGAATGAAGTATTGATATCTACAATAACATGGATAAACCTTCAAAATGCTATGCTAACATAAGCTAGTCAAAAAAGACCACATATTTCATTCCAGTGCAATGCTTAGAACAGGAAACTATATAGAGACAGAAAGTAGATTAGTAATTGCTAGGGAGTGGGGCATATATGTGGGGATAGGGGATAGTAGCTGAAATTCACAAGGTTTCTTTTTGCAATGAGGAAAATATTCTAACATTAACTGTGGCAGTATTTTTCCTTATCTGTGAATATACTAAAAAGATCCTTAACATTTAAATGTACATTTTATATGGATGAAAAGTATCTCAATAATGCTATTTAAAAATAAGAAGTTACCCCTAAAATGAATTTAAATACTGATATATATGATCAGATCAGGTGAATCATATTTTGCAATCCGATAGAGAAACATGGCTGTCAAGTTACAGAAAGGACTGAAGAAACTGATGTGAAGTCAGCAAAAAAGAAAATACTTAGAAAACAAGGGTTTTTAAATATGTGTTCATAATTCAGGAAAGTGATTAATGTAATGTTCCTCAATAGTAGTGACACATTTTTATTATAGAAAGCAGGAGATAGTAAAAGGGAATATGGCATGGTGGATTCTCTGAATCCCTAACCACCAGGCAGGGGATGGCTGGAAGTCTGTTTATGCGTAGGCCTTCCACAGCCTGGGGTTCAAGAAAGAAATTTTATCTTCAGGCAGAAAAAGAAGAAAAGACAAAGTCGGGGAATTTTTTTTTTTTTTTTTCCAGGGAATACTTAGTGTTGCAGTGTATTAAAATGAGAAATGAAAAGTCAGTCCTCAGGCTAAAATTGAGTTATGCTAATCAAGGGTTTTGTCAGGTGAGAAAAAACCTTAACATTTACTGAGTGCTCACTTTGCTTCCTATTGTGCTTACAGAAGAGAAAGGTCAGGCACAGCGATATCAGGTTCCAGAAACTTGGCCATCACAATTGGTAATGACGGAGGAAAGAGAGCAAGGAATTAAACAATGTGAGATCTTCTTATTATAATTACACATAAACTAATGAAGATTTATTAGAGGCTAGGGGAAGACTATTAGGGAGAGAAAGGGCTTAGTCAAAGTGGCTTGTGTATAAACCCAGTTAAAATATTAGGGATACATATATTTTTTAAGAAATCACTTTTAAGTCATCTATTTCTGGTTATTATCTCACTATTAAAGTGGTGTTTCTTAATCATTTAATTATAGCTATGTAATTTTTGAATATGTTAGTACTTAAGAACCCTATTGACAAGTGAATTGGCCTCAATATTATACAAATGTTTAAATAATTCTGAAATTAAATTTTTGAATCACATTATTGTTGGGAGGAATATATTCATATGATTGATGTATTATCTGGTAGAAAATAGAATTATTAGTTAGAGAATAAGATTTAGTACACAATTAAAAGTTGTTTCTCTTATTTTAATGCAAATAAAATAGTGCTCTAGACCTTGAATATAATGGTAACTAATGAGGTTTTTTCATTTACAGATATTTAACATAATATTTTCCACAAAGATTGAGTCAACTACTAAATGGATGCAGAAGAATGAAACATTACCGCTTTCATAATTCTTTAGCAGTGCAGGTTAGGTTCTACAAAGATCACTTTATATTCAAATAAAACCTTGACCTGATCTTCCTGATTGTTAGTGTGATTTATTTTTTCTCACTTACTTAAAGCAAGACAATTCCTCTTGAAAACAGTCAAGTAATAATTTTGTGTTAAAATTCTCACCTAATTTAGGTATTCAGAATTTTGTGAAGATGGTTAGAAAAATGAAAAGTAAAGTTTGCTCCATTTTCAATTGCTTTAATGTCCTAAAGTATCATCTATAAAAAACATATGATTATTTTCTGTGTGTTGTATAAGATAATGATACTTGTGGTCTGATACTGTAACTTTTTTTAGATGCTTTACCTTTCGGTATGTGAATGATCTTAATTGTTTAATTGGCTGGGTGACAATAAGACAATTTGATCTTAATTAGGGGTTAGAGCTTTCTTCTTATTCAGTTGTAAACATTATAATTATAAAATTGGTATAGTGGAGAAGGAAAAATAAAAACTCATTGGTATGATTTAAGGAAAGTAATTTATTCTGGGTTGCTTAAGGTTAGTGTAAAAAAAGACAGAGACATAGGATACATAGTGATGTAGATACATGAATATGTAGGGCTAAAAATATGGCTTTGGTATAATTTAAAATAGTGTATTTGAAACATATTTTCTGTTAACTAGAACAAAAAGGAAGATTAAAATATATCCCATAGCATATATGATGTAGGCTATTTTAATAAAAATATCATATCTGAAGGCAGTTATATCTCTGTCCTGTAAAATTGACGTTCCATGTTTTTACATATTTACATGGATAAGTTTAAAAATAACATAAGACTTCACTGGCGTTTGCATCCTTTTTTTTTGTACTGTCTAATATATCCACGCTAATTCTGGTTGGGGTACTGGCAATATAGTATTATTTTTCATTCTTTGTATTTTTTGGATTCTTTAGAAACTAATCACATATAAAATATTATACTTTATTAAAATCTGTTGGGTACAAACCGTGCAAGGTTTTGTATTTGTTCACTGCTATCTGCCCTATCTCCATTGACATGTGCTCCTTTACAAGTATTACATTGAGCAGCATTTTACTTAGTTCAAATGTACAAAAAAGCACAGAGTGAATCATCAGTACGTGAACACAACCATGTATCCTCCACTCAAGTTGCCTAAGGTTAGATTTCCCGGAAACAGAGATGGGCACAGCGATGTGAGTACCCAAGGTTATGGATGAAGTTCTCTTTGGGCAACTCTGCGAGCAAAAGGGTGAAGCGTGAGAGGGAGTTAAGTAAGGACATACTCTCAAGAAAAGTTTAGGCATGGCTGCGTCAACAGGAAAAGGCCCCTGGAACACCAACTGCAGCAGTGTTTTCCTCTTTGAAGCAGGGTAACTGGCCATGAATAATGTGAAAAGGCTTTTTGGTAGGATGGCTCCTTTCATTTAAAGGTAGGTTTCTGGAGAAGAGGTGAAGCTGGAAGCAATAGGAAGTCAATATTTCCAGCAACTGAGTAATGAGTGGGCCAGGGTCTGGGCAGGGCCCCACAATGTCCTCTCCAGAGGTAAATAAGTAGAATTATTTGAGGGAGCTGTCTTGGGCTTCCTTAGATTATGGTGATCTCAGGGTATGGGAATTCCTATGTTGCAGTGGCCTCCTCTTAGGGGAGGTGGAAGCTTCACATTTCTTAAACACTTGGTCCTTTATTGGCACAATGTCACTTTCAATACATTCTATTAATCAGAGAATGTCACAAGGCCTGCCTTAAATCAAGGCAGGAATTATTGCAACTATTTTAGATACTATCAGAATTATTAAGTATGGTGTTTATTGCAAATGTTTTGTAGATAACCTTGTATTTTAAGCAAGCACAGCAGTACACTGAATTGGGTCAAAGAGACCTAGCCAACCCAAGGTAATATTATTTTCCCTTCCTAATTGTGAATCTTAGCCAACCCCCATGGACTGAATCAAAGGCCTCCCTCCTTCTTAGGGCTAGGTAGGATAGTGACTTAACCACCTGTATTGAATGTAGGGATAGAAATTCGATTCTCGTTCCTTGCCAAGATTCACCAGAATACTCATACAGACGCATGTGACGCTTAGTCCCTTCTCTCCTTAAGCAAGCTCATGTTAGGGCAGGGAAGGGTAGAGGGATCAGGAGATATAAAAGTAAGTGAACTCTTTCAGATTTGCATGTCATGGAGGCTGCATGTATCTTGAACAAATGAAATTCATTCATCCCACTAGAAACTCTGTATCAGGTAGAGAGATCATCATTACTGAACTCATCTATTTCTGCTTTGTGGACCCCTTTATCCAATAGTAACACCTACTTTGTTCTCTGGTTGGCCCCTGTATATCCTTTAGGTAACTCAGGCTTAACTCATACAGAAGGAGACTTTTTTTAAATGACTCCAATTAAAGTGTATTTCTTTTGGCTGCCCATTTTTCATGACATCTCTTATCTTTTTCCCAGTTTTATTATGAGGGTGAGAGGAGTTTTCCAAAGCAGTAAAGACGACTACAAGTATTTATACAGATATCTTGACTCAATTTCTCCTTCTCCAGTAGGTAACCTCATCAATATTGTAATTCTAATCTAGGTCAGTAAGAGCCAGCTATTAGTGTCTCATCTTCCCATGGGAGTTTGTCTGTCTCATGGAAATCTCCCTAAGAAGGTCAATGTTCCTTCACATCTCAGTGCTTTTTTTTTCTTTGAGACGGAGTCAGAGTCTCCCTCTGTTGTCCAGGCTGGAGTGCAGTGGCACGACATCGGCTCATTGCAACCTCCACCTCCCAGTTTCAAGTGATTCTCCTGCCTCAGCCTCCCTAGTAGCTGGGATTACAGGCATACACCACCACACCTGGCTAATTTTTGTATTTTTAGTAGAGATGGGGTTTCTCCATATTGGCCAGGCTGGTCTTGAACTCCTGACCTCAGGTGATCCACCTTCCTCAGCCTCCCAAAGTGCTGGGATTACAGGCGTGTGCCACCTCGCCTGGCCATATCTCAGGTCTTTAATGAGATAAAAGTGTTTTTCCTGTTCTTAAAATCATCCACTATGAAACATGTTGGATAGGTGATATCTTTCAAACATTGATTTAGAAATAGGGTCTCTTCTGTCTTAATTCCTGTGGCTTAAACAACTGTAAATATCATTTCTACCAAGGTAACCGCTACCAAAGTTTGTATATGTTTTCCTTCGAAAACTCATGCTGAAATGTAATTGCCATTGTAACAATATTAAGAGGCAGGACCTTTAAGAGGTGATTAAGGCATAAGAACTTCACTATTAAGGGTGGGATTGGTGCCATTATTAGAGTGAGTTCAGCCCTTCTTGCTCTCTCTTGTCCTTCTGTCTTCTCTCGTGGGATGATTCAGCAGAAAGACCCTCATCGGATGTTAGCTCCTTTATCTTGCACTTCTGAGGTTCTAGAACTGGGAGACAATACATTTCTGTTCATTATAAATTATCCAGTCTCAGGTAATCTGTGAGACCAGCAAAAACAAACTAAGACAGTAACCTTGGAAGTCACACCCATTTTAAGGATGATAAACACAGAGAATCACACATGGGAGATCGTGATGTGATAAGTCTGCAAGTAGCTGACGTAACTTTTACCTTTATTTATTGGTCTAGACTCAATCATTTTCCCAGTCTATAACTTCAAAGGAGACTGGTAAACATAGTTTAGCTCTATGCACAGGAAGAATAAGCAGATTTGGTTGATCAGACATACATAGTCACAGTCTGGTAACAAATAGCATTTCACCTTTCTTCCCAATCCCAGTGACGGCACCTATTTCCTTTGTCCAATCAAAAGAATAGATTTTGAATGATGCAGGTTGTCTCTATTCTTTTCAGATACAGAACTTCTCAGTCTGGTGACTTATATAACTGAAGAGTTAAATTATGTGCACTCCACCACATTTATTCATATCAACCCTATTAAATCAGGGACAATGTATTTGGACTAAATTTCCTTTGTTCCATGACCTCTTGGTTTTTCTCTTAATTTAATGGCAGCTCCCTTGAGTCTATTAGAAATAACTGCATCAGGTGAGAAGAAAATATTCATGTCTGAGGATGAATACTAATATCTTTATCACTTAAAGTGCCTTGTGTTTTATTTTACACCTCTGAACTATACAGGCAAACAGGTTTTCCAAGGTTTTAAATCCCTAATTATTATTTTTATTCACTTTAATTTCTTCATGTAAATAGGCTAATTCTTTCCTGAATTTATCTTTTTTCAAGATGAGAGGAAAAGCCAAAACACGTTATTACTCTGAATCATTTCAGGCTTTTCACTTAGATGTAGGCTCAGTGATCTGATTTTTGTAGGTACTCATTGTTTTCTGACATTACATAACATTGTTCCCTATCTTACCATCCGCTGACATCCAGATGTCACTTGGTAAAAAGGGGCCTCTTAAACAGAGATTAGATTTGATGGAAATTTCAGCATATCTTCAGTCTTGGAAATTTCTTTGTTAAAATATGTCTTGCCATCACCTTTTCAACACACCTGATTTATTATCATATCAATGACTACTGAAGGCATAGAGGAGGCCACAACTCAGTGAAAGACCTGCCTTCTAATCCTGCAAGTCTGATTATTGTTTATAGTCAGTTTCCCTCAGATAGCTGAGGGAGGAGTCAAAACCTCTCTGCTCGGAGTCCTGCAGCTCAGAATGTGTTGGAATACCTTTCTGTTACTGATATCCAGTCTACTGAAAAGACAGATTGGGCAGAAACTTTCCAGAGGTAAGCCCGTATTAGCGTCATATTTTAATTATTTTTTATTATCCAGTTTGGTCACCATCATCAACAGAAGCAGTCCAGTAATCTGGACATTTTCCTTTGTCCTGGAGAAAACACTTTTCAACTTCTGGTGGTATTCCTCCAAGACTGCACTCTTAAACATGGTACTTAAAAAATAAATACATATAATCTGTGTATGATGACAGTAATTAAAATTTGATCGATTATTTCACTTTCTGGTGTTGCCTAGTCCAGTCTTAACCCTCATGAAAAGTTAACCAGTGCAGGCTGATATGACTCCATGAAGGTTATTTCAGTTTTTCAGTTGGATTTAATATGATGACCAACTTCCAGCCTGCTTATTTGAGTGCTTTCTCTTATTTCATGAAGTTAGTTATCAAGGCAGAGAAAACATCATTGAGTCCTGAATACAGTGCATTTATAGACCTTGCCAACTTGCTTGGCAACAGTCACCATGCCTGGAATAATTAGGACCATCAATTTCTGTACCATTGCCCATAAATCTCATCAACCTTTGCATAAATTCCACTTCAGTACCCTTCTCTGTCATAGTCATAAGAATGTAAGAATGACAATCACTTCACTTATTCATTTCTACATTATGCCTACATTCTAGCTTACTAGCCAAGACATATTCTTCTTGTTGAGCGAAAAATGGCCATCTATTATTTCACTAATGAAAAGCATTTATTTTTAGTCATTAAAATATTATAATAAATATAAATATATTAATGAATACAGATATTTTACAAGGCATATTCCAACCTGCAAAGATACTGCTAAAGGTGCAGCTATAAAAATACCTCAATACATTCCTACAATTTTATAAGATTAATATTTCTCCTGATAAGTCTTAACAATTAACATTATGTTGAAAGAAATGTAGTATAAAAGTCCCACTGAAAACATTAAATGTCGTTCATGTGTAAATGTGTTTGATTTTACTCTTGAAAACCAATTACAAATACATAGACATACATATATAAAGAGCCAGAACTTACAATAACTTAATTCCATAATACGTAAGAAAAATGAGATACAACTAATACTTTTGTTCATAAATATTTCTCATATTTATGGCTGCCTTTTTTATTATATCAAAAGCAAACTAGCCTCCCCTGCATTATATCAAAAAATAAAACAACCTTGCAAAGAAAATAAAGCAAAAATTTCCCGTAATTGGAAACAATTATTCTTTAAATTACTCTGTAGAAGTAAATAAATGTTACATACCTGCTAAACTGATATTTACAAATAACTTTGAATTGCAAACCTAAAAATATCATGACACAAACGTTTCTATGTATGTTATTTTTATTATTTGTTATTTAATGAATAGTAAAATTATTTTATTTATTTCATACATTCCTGATACAGCTATACAAACATACACATTATACTCATAACCAACAAACCTTAATAAAATAATGTATTTGTATTTATATTATAGTTTCCTGAATTTGAAAAAAAAGCAGGGGATTAATAAGCCACTTTCTTTCTTATTTCCCAAACATCCATTTTCCACACATTGACTCAACAGGAGCACAATATAGCATATATTTTATTTTCTTCTGTCATTGGATAGGCAAGAAAATTACTGCGAAATGACTGTAGCTTTCCTGTCTTCTTCTCACATAGGCCAGAGCTCATCTGCAGTTCTCTGACCTCACTGGGAACTCCCGGTACAGAGCAGAGAGAAATGCCTCTGGCCCCGATAGAGAGTTTGACCCTGGCAAAATCCCTGCCTTAGCCAACTGAGCTTGCAGACCTGTGGGTCACTGGGCACAGATTGCCTGCCTTGAACTGCATTATCCCCTACACTCCTTCTGCTTAATGTCTCTGGAAGTCCTGACCGTTTGGGTCATGCCTGACATAAGACCTTAAATCCTGTAACTGAAATGTGGAGTGAATGAAATCTTTTGGGGATATATAGCTGAAAGCAAAATAAATAACATTTAAAATAACCAGAAAATAATATTGACATTCTTTTTTGATTGACACAAGATAAATGCCCAATTGTCGTGATGAGTAAAATATGTGTTTAACTTCAGAAATAGTATATCTTTCTTATCTACATAGTTTGATAATTTTGATCATTAGGTATATCTCTGTTCCTTTCTATATAACACTCTAGAGTCATTTTTTTTCTTAATGGACAATCAAGAGGGAAAGTTTTACAATCCACGTAGCAATAGTAGGCATTGTCTTAACATCTTTAGTCGTGTTTGGTCACATTTATTGTCCAAAAGAATAAAATGCAATGTGTAATTAGTGACAAAGAAATGTGGCAACTTTACATTATGTCCTTCTCAGAGGCATTTAATAGTTGTTAAAAGTCTTCAAAGCGATTGGTTTCCAACGTGATTAGTTCGTAAGTTTAAGAAAAAAACCTCATAATTTACCTCTCAAAGCTGTAATTTTGAATAAGAATGATGGTAACGAGTACGCATATAATTGGAATAAGTTTGATTTTGTAGTGAAGCATGTGGAAGGAAGAATCTGGACAATCACTGGAGGGAAAACAGCAGTTCTGGAGAGAAATAGGTAGATAGCATTTGAAAAAGCACAAGTCTAAGCAACAGTGAATTGAAACCATGCTGTGTATTGTTATAATTTAGTTTTATATTGAGTATTAAAAGTAATATAGAAAGTTATTCTGACACATAATTTTATTGTTTCTTATGGAAGACAAGAATCTTGTTCATCACGGAATACCTCAAGTAAGACCAATCACTGTCCAAAATGAACTGCAAAATCACAATCTAAATTCAGGGATATGGACAAAATTCCCATTCTAATTCAAATAATGAGTTTTCTCTTGCAATGGCATGTTTGCAAAAGGACAAAAAAAGACACTGTTCTTGAAAACTAAACAGCATTGTGGGAAGCATACATGTTTAGCATTTCTTATAGTTATTGTCCAAAGGAATAGAACTCAATGTTTATTTATGGCATTTTTCACACAGGCATTTAGTAGCTGTTAAAAGTCTCCAATGCAATAGCTACTTATGTTACTAACACTGGTTATGCAGATCTTTTTGTTTTTTATTCATGGATGATGATATGGTTTGGCTCCAGGCCCATACCTAAATCTCATCTCAAATTGTAATCTCCACATGTCCATGGAAAGGACCTGGTGGGTGGTGATTGGATCATGGGGGCAGTTTCCCCCACGCTGCCCTAATGATAGTGAGGGATTTCTCATGAAATTTGGTGGTTCAAAAGTGGCAGTTTCCTCGGCACTTTCTCTCTCCTTCCACCGTGTAAGAAGTGCATTGCTCCCCCTTTGCCTTTCACCATGGATGTAAGACTCCTGAGGCCTCCCCAGCCATGGAGAACTGTGAGTCAATTAAACCTATTTTCTTTATAAGTACCTGGTCTCAAGTAGTTCTTTATATCAGTGTGAAAACAGACTAGTACAGAGTATTGGTACCAGCAGAGTGGGGTACTGCTATAAAGATAACCTGAAAATGTAGAAGCAACTTTGGAATTGGGTCACAGAAAGAGGTTGGAATAGTGTGTAGGGCTCAGAAGAAGACAGGAAGATGTGGGAATGTTTGAAATTTCCTAGAGACTTGCTGAATGGTTTGACCAAAATGCTGATAGTGATACAGATAATGAAGTCCAGGCTGAGGTGGTCTCAGATGGAGATAAGGAACTTATTGGGAACTGAGTAAGGTCACTCATGCTATGTTTTAGCAAAGAGACTGGTGGCATTTTGCGCCTTCCCTAGAGATCTGTGGAAATTTGAACTTGAGAGACATGGCTTAGGGTATTTGACAGAAGAAATTTCTAAGCAGCAAAGCATTCAAGATGTGAACTGGTGATTCTGAAAATGTTCAGTCATACGCAATCACAAAGAGATTATCTGAAAATGGAACTTTTATTTAAAAGGGAAGCAGAGCATAAAAGTTTGGGAAATTTGCAGCCTGACCATGCAGTAGAAAAGAAACACCCATTTTCTGGGGGAAATTCAAGCCTGCTGCAGGAATTTGCATAAGCAACAAGGAGCCAAATGTTAATAGCCAAGACAATGGAGAAAATGTCTCCAGGGCATATCAGAGATCTTTTCGGCAGCCCCTTCCATCACAGGTCCAGAGGCCTAGGAGGGAAAAATGGTTTCGTAGGCTGGGACCATGGCCCTGCTTCTCTGTGCAGCCTCAGGACTTGGTGTCCTGTGTTCTAGCTGCTCCAGTTCCAGCCGTGGCTAAAAAGAGGCAAAGGTACAGCTCAGACCACTGCTTCAGGGGGTGCAAGCCCCATGCCTTGGCAGCTTCTAAGTGGTGTTGGGTCTGCAGGTGCACAGAAGACAAATGTTGAGCTTTGGGAGCCTCCACCTTGATTTCAGAGGATGTATGGAAATATCTGGATGTCCAGGCAGAAGTCTGCTGCAGTGGTGGACTTCTAGGGGAGAATCTGTACTAGGGCAATAAAGAGAGGAAACGTGGGTGTTGAAGCCACCACACAGGGTCCCCACTCGTGAGAAGAGGGCCACTGTCGTCCAGACTCCAGAATGGTGGATCCATTGGCAGCTTGCACCATGAGCCTATAAAAGCCTCAGGCACTCAACACCAGCCCATGAAAACAGCCACAGTCTGTACCATGAAAAGTCATGGGGCTGAATAGCCCAAGGCTTTGGAAGCCCACTCCTCACATCAGCATGTCCTGGATGTGAGACAAGGAGTCAAAGGAGATTATTTTGGAGCTTTAAAATTTAATGACCCCCTGTTGGCTTTTGTACTAGCATGGGGTCTGTAGCCCCTTTGTTTTGGCTGGTTTCTCACATTTGGAATGGCAGCATTTACCCAATGCCTGTACCCTTATTGTATCTTGGAAGTAACTAACTTGTTTTTGATTTTATAGGCTCATAGGAGAAGGGACTTGCCTTGTCTCAGGTGAAACTTTGGACTCAGAGTTTTGGGTGAATACTGTAATGAGCTAAGACTTTGGAGGTGTGTTGGGAAGTCATGATTGGTTTTGAAATGTGAAAGAGACTACTGTTCTTAAAATCAAAGAAAAATGATGACATTTTGATACTTAAATTTTAATGAATTTACTAAAGAGTATCTTGATTCATTTTTTATACTCTCTGTGTTTAAAATAAAATACTTAGTTTATTAGAGAAACTCTACATTCTAGTAAAACGTATGGACAATATACCCATAGTGGCCAAAAACTCAGTGGTTGAAAAGTAACCTCAAATATATTTAAAAATGTGAAATAAAAGAGAATTCAAAGTATTCTATGGAAGTGCTTTTTTTTTTTTTTTTTTTTTAGATGGAGGAGTGCTCCTCTTGTCCAGGCTACTAATTTTTTTTTTCTTTTTTGTTAGAGACAGGGTTTCTACATGTTGGCCAGGCTGGCCTCGAGCACCTGACCTCAGGTGATCCACCCGTGTCAGACTCCCAAAGTGCTAGTATTATAGGTGGAAGTGCTTTAATGTTAACATTTGGCCAAACTATTTTAAAATTCTTCTTCCATACTTACAAGAATCGAAATGCAAATTATGAAATGAATACTATATAAAAGTAATTATGCTCAACATTATATTTTTTGTGGGATTTTTTTTTTTTTTTTGAGACAGAGTCTTCCTCTGCTGCCTGGCTGGAGTGCAGTGGTATGCTCTTGGCTCACTGCAAGCTCTGTCTCCCAGATTCACGCCATTCTCCTGCCTCAGCCTCCTGAGTAGCTGGGACTACAGGCGCCCGCCACCACCATTGGCTAATTTTTTGTATTTTTAGTAGAGACGGGTTTTCATCGTGTTAGCCACGATGGTCTCAATCTCTTGACCTCGTGATCCACCCACCTCGGCCTCCCAAAGTGCTGGGATTACAGGCGTGAGCCACTGCGCCCGGCCTTTTTGTGTTATTTTATAAGGTTATGTAATAATTAGATACACAAAGAAAAACTTTTGATGTGAAATTGCATTTAGTTTGAATGCATATATCTATTTGTGGCTTTTCTGTATTTTTATAATGAATAGAGTCTCACGTTTGCTGCAATTCTTCAAACAAATGTATCTTTTTTTTCCTTTTTTTTTGAGATAGAGTCTCATTCTATACCTAGGCTGTAGTGCACTGGTATGATCACAGTTCACTGGAGGCTTCTCCTACTGGGCTCAGGTGATCCTCTCACCTCACCCTCCTGAGCAGCTGGGACTTACAGGTGCGTGGCATCACATCTAGGCAAATTTTGTATGTTTTGTGGTGGCGAGGTCTTGCCATGTTTCGCAGTCTGGTCTCAAGCTCCTGGACTCAAGTAATTCATCCGCCTTGGCCTTCCATAGTCTTGGCTTACTAATGTAATTTAAAAGATTTTACAAAATAGTGCAATGATTGAAATTGAATATTCTAAATTAGATTTATGCTGCTAACTTTTTTTTAAATTTAGGATATTTATTCATATTTTCTTCTCTAAATATGTTTCCTTATATTCTATATTTATATCAATATCTATATTTATATCAATATCTCTATCTGTAGTTATCTACAAACCTATTGATTTAGTTTTCATGTATGTTGTGGACTTTCATATTAACTATGGTAACACCACATAATGTTAAATCAATACGCTCCTCTTTGAGGGACTATCATGTTATTCTCTCATATGCTCTACCTCCTTATCTTTTTAATTTTGATATTTGACTGTTATATTTTCTTACGATGGTTTAGCTATAAACATAAAAATACTATTTAAGTTAATAATAGTATACTCATTTATTGGAGGGCTGACACTTCAATGACATAATTTGAAGTATAGAGAACAGTATCTTATCATTTGATTTATTTTTTTAAAGTGTTAAAATATTTTAGTTCTATTTAATTAGGTTGATATTTTTAATCCTGATGTTATATGCCGTGTAACGGAGTACCAAGTGACAAGTTGTTAAGATATTTTCCCCCAGGACTATAGTATGATCTCTCACTTTTTGAATGTATAAGCTTATGGAGACATATGTTACTTTATATTACTTCCCCCTGTGATTTGCATTTTCTAATGGCAGCAAGTTAATATGAGAAAGGCACTGAAGTCAAAAAACATAGCATTGAAATAAACCTGTGTTATTACTAACAGCTGGGTACTGAGATGATGCTCCCTGCCTTCTAATGCTGAACATTTCTCTTGATTATTAGTTTTCCTTTTTGCTTATTTGTTGTAACTTTTTCCTTACTGCTCAGGTCAAAGTTTGGATATTAAGTTCATCATCTGAACTTTCGCTTGAAGGCAGTTAAACCTCCTGTGTAAAAGTGAGGTCTTAACTTGTATAAAGCACAATGTGTGATCCCATTTATTCATGCAGTTGGGGATCATCTAGCCCAGGCAGAACTGTGTCTTGTCTGTGCCTTGGCTTCAGATCACAGCCTCTCCTAGCAATCTAAAGGCGAGAAGAGGACACGCATTTACAAAGCAGTCTTTCAAAAAAATATTGGGCTGTGGGGAGATTGATCCAATGTAGGCTTAGAACATCAGAATGTTCCTTTCCCTAATACTGTGACCAAATTACATTCTAAACCTTGGGAAAGACTAATCCTAGCTTTACCTTTCGAAGGTTGAATGGGCGTAGGGTAGCACCTTTTAGTTTCTAGAGATACCATCAAAATAGTGTCATATCAGAAATCAGCTGTGGCAGGCACGGTAACCTTTATTTAGTAATGAAAGGAGATAAGAGAGAAAGCATACAACCATGTCCTACTCCATTACATGATTAAATGTTTTGAGAGTGGATTCTTTTCTTCTGATCACTTATCTGAGCAAGAGTCGGCATTATCTTCTAGGTATATTCATTGGGAACTGAGATAAGTTTTAATTCTATCAGATTAATATGTGTGTGTGTGTGTGTATGTGGCAATTAAAACATCTATTCAAATGATGATTATAATTTTCCTCCAAAGGACTAATGAAGTGAAATATCAATTTTGAGGAGACTCATTAGGATAATAAAATACAGTGACATTCCAAAGACAAAGGCTATCGTTTCATTTTTTTTCTATTGTTTTACCATAAAAACAAGGGTGAGAAACCTACAAGGCATTAGGATGTTTGAATATGTTGGAATTGGATCTTTGTTTTGATCGACAGTAAACAACCAGACCCTTTCATTCAGTTGTGTATGTGTGTTGTATTCTTATGGAAACTAATCATTTTTACTCTTTAAGATATTGTAGAAAAGTTTTCTTCTTGAAACCTGTCTTCTGGTTTACTAGTTCTGTTTAGTTTTTCTTCTCTACTTTTAAACTTATCTATTTCTTGAGTTCCTAATTTTTGTCATTAAAGCAATCATTCCCAGAATTTCCATTGTATTCCCTATGGCATCACATCTTCCATTTAAATTATTCTTGTCATTTCGTTTCTTGAAAGGGTTAATTGCTGCTACTTTAAAGTCCTTCAGTGTCTGACCTGCCTGTTAGTCTGTTTTCAGTGTTTCTTCACCTGTCTCATTTCTCAGCCCATCTACTTTTTTTGATGCTTGATATTTTTTTCCCCTGCGTTTTGGGCATTGTGATTTGATGCTCTGTATGTTGTTTCTATTTTTCAGAGATTATTCATTTTTGCATTGGGTTGGCTATTATGTAGTGACAGATTCCCCTGATCGAAGCAAAGATTGAGCAGATCTGTGGGGGCTAATTTATGTTTAGTTCCCCTTTACTTCTAGTATATATCCCTTGTTATTCCTAAATAATACCCTGGAGTTTGTACGGGTCTTGAATTCTAAATTTGTCCCTTTATTCCTTGGAGCCAGCCAAAAGTCTCAGGTGAAAAATGACATTAAATACTGAGCTCGTCTCCCTGTATGCCTCTCATCTCTCAGCCTTCGGCCTGTCAAAACTTTTGTGACTTGGCGGTCCTACCAATACTTTTAAACGGGTGTGTGCGTGTTCACGTGTGTGTTCACGTGTGTGTGTTCATGCATGTGTACTTGGATATGTGTACGTTCTGTCCACCTTCTCTTCTTCTTCTCTTTGGGAAGTTCAGGCTGAAATTAAAATAGTCTGCAATTTTGAGAAGACATTCCTTGTTAGGAAGTAAGTTGTAGTATAGCAGTGCGCCTGGAATTGTGCATAAACCTAAGAGAACTGGCAGGCAATTAGTCACATAGCTATGACAAGTTCTATGCACATGCATAGAAATGCATCATTAGGCAATTTTGTCATGCGAACATTATAAAGTGTACTTACACAAACCTAAATCGTACAGCCTATTGCACACCTAAACTATATGTTGTAGCCTATTGCTCCTACGCCACAAACCGGTACAGCATGTAACTGTACTAAATACTGTAGGCAACTGTAACATAATGATAAATATTTGTGTATTTAAACATATCTAAATGTAGAAAAGGTACAGTAAAATTACAGTATAAAAGATAAAGAATGGTATACCTGTATAAGACATTTACCAGGAATGGAGCTTGCACGACTGGAGATTGCTATGGGTGAGTTAGAAGTGAGTGAATCAGAAAGCCAAGGACGTCACCACACCCTATTGTAGATTTTATAAACACTGAATATTCAGGCTACACTAAATTTATTAAAATTGTTTTCTTTCTTCAATAATATATTTACCTTAGCTTATTGTAACATCTTTATTCCATGAACTTTTAAATTTTTTAACTTTTGGGCTTTTTGTAAGAACATTTAGTTAAAACACATGCACACATTGTGCAGTTGTCCAAGAATATTTATTTCTTTATATTCTGATTTTATAAGATTTTTTCTGTTTAAAAATTTTTTTATTTTTATTTTTACAATTTTAAGCATTTTTTTGTTTGTTTGTTAAAAACTAAGACACAAACAGATTTGCCTAGACCTACGCAGGGTCACGAGAATCTGTATCATTGTCTTACATTTATACATCTTGTCCTGCTGGAAGTTCTTCCAGGTCAATAACATGCATGGAGCTGCCATCTGCTATGATAACAATGCTTTCCCCTGGAATACCTCCTGAAGGACCTGCCTGAGGTTGTTTTACAATTAACTTTTTTTTTTTTTGTAGTGACGGAGTCTTGTTCTGTCGCCCAGGCTGGAGTGCAGTGGCATGATCTTGGCTCACCACAACCTCCGCTTCCCAGGTTCAAGCAATTCTCCTGCCTCAGCCACCTGAGTAGCTAGAACTATAGGCTAACACCGCCATGCCTGGCTAATTTCTTTTGTATTTTAGCAGAGACGGAGTTTTACCGTGTTGCCTAGGCTGGTCTCGAACTCCTGAGCGCAGGCAATTTGCCCGCCTCAGCCTCCCAAAGTGCTAGGATTACAGGCATGAGCCACAGAGCCCTGCCTTTTTTTTTTTTTTTTTTTTGTAAGTAGAAGGAGCACACTTCAAAATGATGATAAAAAGTATAACGAAGTAAATACATAAACCAGCAACATTGTCATTTACTATCATTATCAAATATTATTTACTGTACATAACTGTATGTGCTATACTTTTATATGATGGGAAGTGCAGTAGGTTTGTTTACATCAGCATTACCATGAACCCATGAGTAATGAGTGCCACAACATTATGATGTCACTAGGCGATAGGAATTTTTCAGCTTCCTTAGAATTTATGGGACGACTCCCACTTTATATGCAGTCTGTTGCTGACTGAAGCATACCTATGCATCACATGGCTGTATGGTATTTTACCTGTGCTGTCATCTATATTGTTTGCTTACCCAAGCCACGCTATTTTTTCATTTCATTATAGATGTGAGCAGAGACCGTGTTCTCCTTGACATAGAGAATGGGGCATTTTATATATATATGTATTTCAGAGATAATGTATCTGAGAGAGAAAACATACCATTTTCTCATCCATCTTGTGATTTCACAAAATTACGTTGTGCAAGATTACGTTAAAATGGGGGACAACCCTATTACGTGTAAAATTAAAATACATTTCTGTTTTATGTCTGTGACTAGGTAAACATTTGTGAAGATTTTAAGTTAAAGTTTGTCATTGGACCTCTTGTTTTTCTACTGTTAAAGATTAGGACTCTGGGCTGGGTGCTGTGTCTCACGCCCGTAACCCCAGCACTTTTTGGGAGGCCAAGGCAGGCGGATCACCAGGTCAGGAAATCAAGATCATCCTGGCTAATACAGTAAATCCCCGTCTCTACTAAAAATACAAAAAGTTAGCTGGACGTGGTGGCGGGCGCCTGTAGTCCCAGCTACTGGGGAGGCTGAGGCAGGAGAATGGCGTGAACGCAGGAGGTGGAGCTTGCCGAGAGCGGAGATGGAGATCGCGCCACTGCACTCTACCCTGGGCGACAGAGACTCTGTCTCAACAACAAAAAGATCGGGACTCTGGTTAATTGGTCATAAATGAACACTGATTTACAAAAGGAAATAAAGGAAGGAAGAAAGTAGAGAGCATGATATTAGAAACAGCTTTGGCAGTGGGAGCATCAGCTGCAGTGAAGATTATTGGGTAATACACGACACAGGCAGCCTAAATTCCCAAGAGAGTTCTCACAACAGATTGTCCTTTGTTTCTGGAAGTGCCTGGAAATGAGCTGAGGGCAGGAGAAAGAGCGGTAAACTATCCAGACACACAGGAGTGATGTTATGTCAGAATCCCCAGCCATTTGTATTGCACTCCTCCAGAAAATAAAAACCTCACAGGTGTGGGCATACCAGGACACCCTGTCTGCTATGAGTAACAGCTGCTCCTTCTTACCCCACGGTCTCCACAGTTGACTGCCCTAGAGGATAAGAGATTAACTACTCTAAGAGATGTGGCTGACCTTATCCTACAGGCTTGTCTGAAAACCTTTTCAGTGTATTGAGGCCCGTGTAAATCCCAAAGTATCCTTGGAACTTCTTTTGCAGTTTCCTGAATTGAGCAAGTTTGGATTTCTATGAGAACTGACGTGCAATTACAAATGGATGAATTTATAACGAAAATGCAAAGATAAAGGAGGAAAGCTACCTGCATAGTATATATTTATCTACACCGCATATTAGTATAATCTGTGAATATTTCTGTATGTGACCCAATACATATAAAATTAGAAAAGCAAAAAAAAAAAAAATGAAATTAATGACTATATTAATGCTAAAATATATAATTTTTCGATTTTGTCATTTAGACAATAAAACAGCTCTTTCTGATTTATTTATCAGTAATAAGTACCTGTGTATATAGTTTATTATTACCAGTGGACAGGTGATAATAAATAAAATTATAACAATTTATAAAGTTATAGTTAACTATGTAGAAAAGAACGGTTTAAGCGCAATAAAAATCCAATTTAATTACTGCCTCAGCATTGTAATAGTAAGCAACAAATGCACTCTAGTGAGTGCATATAGCAATTTAAAAAGCTATTCAATCTATATAAAACCAGGTTTTTCATTTGTCTTGTTTTAAATATTTACAGGTATTATTAAAACATATTAGAAACTTTATTCTTAGAGCAATATCCTTGTATGGCTCTTCATTCATATTCATCCATACCTTATAGAATCAACAATTATATTTTTCGTAAATCATTTCATAGGCAAAACAAACTGGCAAGTCTATTCAAATAAAACAAGGATAAACAAGAAAGGGAGAAGGGTAGAAGGAATATATTGCAACTGATACAGAAATGAGCTTAAGTTTTGAGCCTGGATTCTCTTTAAATTCATGTTCATTGTATTATTTCATTTTCACACTGCTGATAAAGACATACCCAAGACTAAGTAAGTTATAAAGAAAAAGAGGTTTAATGGACTCACAGTTCCATGTGACTGGGAAGGCCTCACAATCATAGTGGAGACCAAAAGGAATGTCTTACATGGTGGCAGGCAAGAGAGAATGAGAGCCAAGAGGAAAGGGAAACCTTTTATAAAACCATCAGATCTCATGAGACTTAGTCACTACGATGAGAACAGTATGGGGGGAACCCATAATTCAATTATCTCCCACTGGGTCCCTCCCACAACACTTGGGAATCATGGGAGCTACAATTCAAGATGAAATTTGGGTGGGGACACAGCCAAACCATATCAGTCACTAACGTCAAGAGTGCCCTTCATTCACTCAGCAAATGTGCCTCTTTTATTTCACGTTCCCATATTCTGTGGCAATTTCATACTTTGTCTTTTCACAAACCTTCAGCATCTTTTCCCGACAGCCTCACATTTAACTGTCTTTCTATCATTTCCTCTTCTCCATGTAAATTGAAGTTCTTAGAAGATAGATTTCATAAACTCTCATCATCACAACTCCTAGCATCTGCATCTAACATTTTCTACCTGCCTGCTTAGAATTTCTTATAGACTTATGCTTTCCAATACAATAGCTGCTGTCCACATGTGGCTGTGGGGCATAGGAAGTGAATGAGGCTAGTTCAAAGTGAGATGTGCTGTCAGGTAAAAATCACACTAGATTCACAGGGAGCACAAAAATTAAATGTAAAATATCTCATTCAATTTGTTATATTGATAAGAAGCTATCCTTCAAAAATGAAGCAGAAATAAAATCTTTCCCATACAGATAAAAACTGAGGTAATTCATCACCACTAGACCAGCCCTACAAGAAATGCTTAAGGGAGCCCTACATCTGGCAGCAAAAGGACAATATCCAGCTTCATAAAACACGGAAAAATATAAAACTCACTGGCACAGAAGAAAAAAAGTATAACATTTTGGATATATTGGGTTAAATCACATATTAGAGTGAATTCCACAGGCTTCTTTTACCTTTTTTTTTTTTGGTGTGGCTGTTAGAAAATTTAAAATGACCTATGCTGTGCGTATTATAATTCTATTAGGCAACACTTCTGTTAGAACTCTCCAAACTTCTATCTTAAGGCAATCTCTCCAATTTTGTAGATTTTTAAAAAGCAGACTTTAGTTAGGAACATTGTTCTAGCACATTTCCTATCTCCTACATTGCCAGTTTGTTTTGTCTCCCACGCCTTTTCCAATTGTATGTAGATATGATGTTATTCTCCAGTTTTTAAAAAGACATTCACATAATTCTTCTTCCCAATTAGTATCCCATTTCTCCAGTTTCCTTTTTAGTAAAACTTTTCAAGAGTGTCCCAAATTCTTAGTGTTTGCATTCTCCTTTTCTCATTTTTTCTTAAACTTACTTTTATTTGGCTTTTGCCCTCTCCTTAACGTCCTCTGCTTCTCAACAACAAAAAACTTCAATGACAACAAGCTGTTTTTCTTATGGTCACTATTGACGCTCATATGGTATAAATTTAGTGGTCAATTTTAGCACTCATCTTTCTGGACCTACCATCAGCTTTGGCAGAGGTATCTCTCCTTCTTGACATCGTTCCTTATTGAGCTTCCAAAACACCACATACCCTTGGCTTCTCTTCAACGTTCTGCTGTTACTCCTTCTCAGTCTCTGTTTCTGGAATATTCTTTTCCCCCTGAGCACTCACGTTTTACATACTCTCTTTTAGTCCTTTCTTTATGCATATTTCTTGGTGATCTCATAAAACCCCAAGAATTCTCAACTTTTATCTTCTGCCAGATATCTGCAAGAACTCCAGACTAATACATACAAATGACTATTAGAGATCTCTTTTTATGTGTCTAATTAGCCAGTCAAACTTAGCACTTCTAAAACTGATATTCTGACTTCCCTGACTCCAAAACTGCTCCAATGGCAGTTTCTTCATCATCTTAAGTGATAAAAACTCTATTCCTATTGCTGGGACTAAAAATCTCTGTGGAGTGAATTTTAAGCCTCCAGGTCTCCTTTTACTTATTATAATCTATTAAGCACCAAAACCTGTCTTTAATTTCAAAACACAATACAAATTCCAGCCATTTCCCACCACCACCATTTCTACCACAGGGAGTGTTCCTCGCTGGCCCCAATTCTTACACAGCTCTTTAACTGTGCTCTCTGGTTCTACACTTGCTCACTGTATTGTGTTTTCAGCATAGAAAATGGAGTCACCCTTTTAGGACACCAATTAGATCATGTCTAACTTCTACTTAAAGCCCTGCAATGGTTCTCCATTACACCAAAATAAAAACCCAAGTACTTGCAATGGTGTGGCTGTGAAACCCTACATCATCTCTTTTCCTCAAACACTCTCCTGCCGTTTTCTTTTACTCATTTTTTACTAACATTTCTCTGTTCTAAGTTGGCCAAAGCTACACTGGTTTCCTTTTTGTTCTTGGGGAAAAAAAGTTCATGCTTTAAAAGTTGGCACTGGTCGTTTGCTCTCCCTGAAAAGTTTCTCCTCTGGTTGTGACATAAGGATAACATTGCTACCTACGACTAGTCTCTGTTCAAATGTCAACTTCCTGATAAGGCCCCTGGGACATTTAATCAGAATCCCCTTGCCATTGCCATGTCTTTGTCCCATGCCATTCTAATAAACTATTCTTTAATTAAAATATGGAAAACTTGATCTTTCAAAATGTAAATATGTACATTAAAGCATTTAGATTAATCACTCACCCACTCTCCACTTTTCTGTGATGAGTGACAAGATTTCCTCTTTGCTTGACTGCCAACTTTCTCCCAGGAATCTAGAATAAATAATGAATATTTTCATTCATAATGTTTATTTGAACATCTCAGGGAAAATATCTGAGGCATGGGAGAAAAGGGGAAAGAAAAATTGAGGATTTAATTAACAATGGCATGTGAAGAGAGAATGAAGACTGATTATACTCTAGAAAGGCTTCTATTGGATTTTGTACTTTTTTCTGTTGCCTGAAGTGCCAGAAGCAAAATCTGTATCTTCCTGGTGGATGCTGCACTAAATATTGAGGTGCAGACACTTGTGGATACAGAGACTCAGGCCAAAATCACAGAGAATTTTATTTCCTTGTTACTTTAAAAAAAAAAAAAAGAATGTTTTTGAATACACAGTATCCCTAATAATCCAGACTACTGTTTTTTCTTTAAGTTAACTAATTATTATTGTTATTATTATCTGGAGATGGGGTCTAGCTCTGTTGCCCAGGCTGGAGAACAATGGCACAGTCATAGCTCACTGCAGCCTCAGACTCCTGAGCTCAAGTGATTCTCCCATCTCAACCTCCAGAATAACTGAGACTTATGGGTGTGCCCACTGTGCCTGGACTGATGGTTTTTGTAGAGTCAGTTTTATTCCCATTAGGTTAAAGAAGTCATTAAAAGAAAATATTTTAAAAATACAAATGAGAAGAGAAGAGACTGAATCAGGAAGCATTATTCATTTTGCCTGTGATTAGCAAAATACTCCACCTTTGGAGTATTTTGTGTTTTCTTAGTGAAACACAATTATTTCACCTATAAACAACACTCATAACTTACTTTTTTACCCTCTCTTTTTGTCCCATTGATTCTTATCTTCTGTTGCTCATATTGTTGGTTTGTGGTATATTTGTTTCTTTTGGTAATGTTCGATCTCTTTCCAAGTCTATAGTAAAAGTTAATTAAGTATCATTCAGGGATTTTCTTGAATCAAGGACAAGGTAAGAGTAATTTTTTGTGAACTCCATTAAATTAATTGGACCAGACATACTGGGATCTTTAGGGAACCATAGTGTTTGATCACATCAAAGACTGTACCAAAGGCTCTTAAAATTCTCTAAATCTAAACACAGTGAGCTGGCTTTTAATGGAATTATTCACTATTTTGAAAAGTTGGCTATATTAGCTCTTCCTATACTAGAGTAATTTTTTAAAACCATAAAATGGTAGACCTAGCTTATTCTATAAAATTTGATCATTTCTTCTGGTTATCTGAACTTTTTCAGATAAGGCTTCTACCATCTCCAATCTCACATGTACATTCTCCATATACTTAGTATTTTTTCTAATAGTTTTATGGACCAATGTGAATATGTAAAATAAGATTTCAGATACACGCTGGCCATTGTACTTTTTTTTATTGCTGAGTGGAATAGGGCTCTCTCAAAATAGTATACGTTGCAGTGTTTATTCCAGGAATAGCTTCAGCAGTTTTGTCGTGGATTGTCTTTAAATCTATATCACATTGCTGTTGCTACAGATAATCATAATTGAAATTAATTGTAGCCTGAAAACAATTTCTATGAAAATAATAGTCTACATCAGCTATTTCTTTGATGCATAAAACCAGTAATAATTTATGTAATTACATTTATTTCAGTCTAAATGGAGATGTTTATTATTAGGCTGAACAAGGGGATATATTTGCCTATATTATCACAGTTTTTTAGAATAAAATAAATGGTTCTAGAAACTTTTCCCTACATGGCCAAAAATTGATATTTATCATTTTGTGCTTTTATTATAATGGTTCAACTATCAGAATGAAGCTATATTGTGACTGGCAGTGAAGAGCTTTTAAAAAGATAAGGTTAAAAATGTGTATACATAGGAAAGATTCATAGCAGTGTCTGCTTTTAAAGCTCTCAGGATGGCATTAATATCCCTGACTGTCATTAATATCCCTGACTGCATTTACATATGCCATGGACAAGTATAGATTTTGATATGTAGTCACTTTCTGGATCAATATTTAATAAGAAATTAAATAACTTTAATGATAGAAAACTACTCTGGACAGTTTCATCTTTTTGTAATGAAGTTTTTAAATTATAAAAATAATAATTTATTGTAATCAGAAATTACAGAGCGCTAAGACATTTAATTTTTGTTAATTTCATTACTCATATTTTTCACTTTTTTGTGACAATGCAGTTCACTGCAATTTGGCATTTTATATCAGTATATATGATGGGAGGGTTTACACATTCTTATAACATTCAGATCTGATCTTTGGAAATTTTTAGTCCAGGTTTTGTCTTGTTTACTAAATCCTTTCTGATACTTAAATTGCTAGGATCTTTTTCTATACTTTTTCTAACATTTTAAAGTTTATTCTCCTAAATTTAACCCTTTAATTAGCCTGGAGTATATTTCTGCACAATGCACAATATGGATTTTCTGAAATATATGCCATCTAATTTATATTTTCCAATATTATATTGTGAATATTTTCAAATTTTAAAAAATGAATGAATTTACATACCCTCAGGGTTCTATAATTAAGATTTTATTATATTGTTTTGTCAGACACTTTTAATTTATTGATCTTTCATCCATTAACACATTTCATTTTTGAATAAATTACAATGTATATTGAAGATATCAATACATTTCCCCTTGATTACTTCACATATTATTAACTTGAATCTGCAACATGACTATAGACTTTATGTAAAAATTGCATACAATGAAATAAATATTGCATGCATTAAATGTGTGTATTAATCATAGTCCTCACTAAGAGCCACATCTTTAGGTCTGGTTATGTTGCTTGCTTTACCTATTGAAAATAGGTTGTTTTTTTCTTGCCTTTTTGTGTATCCCATATTTGGTTGAAAGCCAGACACTAGTTGTAGAAGAATGCTAGGAACTGAGATAAATGAAAATTACACAGAGAAATGCAGAGAAATGGGCACATATTTTCATCTGTCAAGCAGTCAGAGTGAGGAATTCTGTCTTGTCATGAGTTGAACTAGGTTTGGGTTTTGTTTTTATCATTTTCAGTGCTCCACAGACATCAAATTCCCAGTGTGGCCTTTTTTTTTTTTTTTTTGAGATGGAGTCTTGCTCTGTCGCCCAGGCTAGAGTGCAGTGACACAGTCTCTGCTCACTGCATGCTCCGCCTCCCAGGATCAAGCCTTTCTCCTGCCTCAGCCTCCCGAGTAACTGGGACCACAGGCGCCTGCCACCATGCCTGGCTACCTTTTTTTGTATTTTTAGTAGAGATGGGGTTGGGGTTTCACTGTGTTAGCCAGTATGGTCTCCATCTCCTGACCTCGTGATCCGCCCGCCTCGGCCCCCCAAAGTGCTGGGATTACATGCTGTGACCCTTAATTAAAGATGGGGTGTTGCTGCCTTGGGCTTAGAGTGATGCTTAGATCTTTCTTACGAGCTCCTGCTTTGTCTCTAATTTTCTTCAATCCTTGGACACTTGGTGCAAAAGTGGGGATCTTATCTGAATTCTTGCCCCTCCCTCAGCAGCAGGCTTCTCTTGCTTGTTTCTCTGGGTTAGGCTGCTGAGTGGTGGTGGTGCGGATCTAATTCTACTGTCTGGAACTCTGCACCTGGGAAGCTAAGGTATTTTTCCAGCAAACCTTAGGGAGCCTTTCTCTAGTATTCCAGATGCACATTACAAAAAGTAGGAAAGGTAGGAAAAGTTTTTCTAAAAAATTTTCCATTTGGGATCTTGAAGACAGAATATTTACTGTCCAGGATTTAGTTCATTGTTTCGTCATTCTTTTTTTGAATAACATTTTATACATTATGCTTTCTCTTGTTTTATTTTTGTTATGTGTTTCAGAATGGCAACCTGAGGTCAGAAGCCATCTATAGCTTGACAGAGGATGTTGGTCAGAAGCAGACTCCAGTGTGAGAGTGGTGTCTCTGGCAGCTGAAAGACAAGATATTAATGCCTCACAAAGTTCACAGGGAGTTGGGAAACCCTCCTGATGAAGGGCTTCTTGTTCTGCTTCCAAGCAGCCACCATGTTACATGGCCAATCTTGCGTGTGAAAAAGGCTCTCAAGATTGTTAGTCACCATGTGCTTACTACATAACAGGAAGAGAGAGCTTGATTTTAAGCAGTGTTAGGATGCTAGACTAAAAGCCAGTCTTCCAGATTTCCATACATGCTCTTAGTCAAGTTCCAGCCCTTTCCAGAAGACCGGCTGCTAAGATTACTGCCATACCCTTGTGGAACAGTCTAGGCTAGTAACAGCAAGGATAAGTCCTCGGATGTTATGGGACCGTTTTCCCAATTCAATTGGCATGCCCTTAGGAATTCCATAACATAAAAACAACCTATCTCAGAGAAGTTCAAAGCTTTAAGAATTTGGACCCAACAACATTTAATATTATTTAATTTAAAAAAAAATATTAGAAGCAATAAAGTTTTCACAAGTGAGATCACCTAAAATCTCAGTAAAGCCAGGCTGTTTCCTTACTCTTGAACACTTTACCCACCGTTCTAAGATTTTAATTAGTAACAATATCATTGGTTATTCTAATGACATTTATAAATGGTTAAAATAAACTAATATCAGCTATGAATACTTAAAACAGAACAAAACGGACAACGCTGTCAATTTTTATAAAATAGTCATTGCCTGCTAACCTGTTATTAATGCTACTAATGTCAAACAAATACAATTTGGAGCAAAAAAGTAATATAAGTGACTTTATTACCAGAATCCTCACTGTTTCCTTAAAAAAGAAACATTGTATTCTATGTTCAGGCTCTTAAAATAAATACACCAAAAGTCATAGATATATTGTTATTGTATGGATATTAATTTTAATGTAGATTATATTGTAAATTTATTTCCTACTACACATAATTGATGAGTAACTTTATTGGTTATTTAAAAGACAAGTTGTCTCATTTATTTACACAGCAGCTAGATGTTTCACTAATTAAACTCCTAGCTTAATTTTTAGATATGGTTGCAGTCATAAAACTAAGTAAATTTTATATATACTGTACACAAGATTAGGTTTACATTTTCTATTTGCACAGTTAACTAAGCCTTTTTATTTTTAGCATGTGTCACAACTACATCAAGGAGATGCATCCCGATCAAAAACCCTGAAGATAAAAACTTTGCCTTTTCTGGTTTAATGTAAGAACCAGGTATTAACTTTAGATGTAAACAACCCACTACTGAAAATTACTTAAGTACACTAACCAGACAACTACATCATCATCTGGGCAATAGGTTGATATCACCAATGAAAATCGGCTGTTACAATTCTCAACACAACATTATCAGATAAAGCTACACAAAATCTGAGTTGGATACAAATCCCTCCCTTCTTGAGAAACTCAGATTTCAAATTCGTTTTCATGACTACATCATGGATAATTGACTAACTGCATTCTACAGTGAAAACATTCTGATTTGAAAGTACACTAACAAAAAAAGATCAACAAGTTTTCCAAGCTAACCTAGATTTCAAAGTTGATTTAACTCTTTTGTGTGAGATTGATCACGTTTTATTTTGTTGATATATTTGTCTTCCAATGCTATAGTTTTAAAGTTAAATTAGTACTTTCAGTAATATTCAAAACCTAAGACCACACTACATGAATGAGAAGATACTTTTAATTTCAAATGTTTCTACTTACAATAGTTTATTTAAATTGCATCTGTAGACAAATGGTGTTATCAATAGTATCTCTCTACTTTTGCTGTAGGGTATTGGTTCCAATGGAGAGAAATAGTGCAAAATAATCATTCACATTCTGACCTGGGTCAAGAATAGTTTTTGTCTTTAATGTCATCAGACAGAAACTTCATTACCTTTCCTTTTCTTATTAAATAGTTATTGAAAAGAAATATCCACCGACTAGTTAAAAATATTTATATTTATGTACTGGTTAATTACTGCTTATCTGAAATGCATGAGATCAAAAGTGTTTTGGATTTCAGATTTTTTTTTTATTTTTGGAATACTTGCAATATGCATAATGAGATATGTTGGAAATAGAACTCAAGATGAAACAAAATTCATGCATGCTTCATGTACACCTTATACCAATAGACTAGAGGAAATTCTATGCAATTTTATACATTGTAGAGTGTACTCACACAAACCTATATAGTATAGCTTCCTACAAGCCTAGGCTATGTCATGTAATCTACTGCTCCTACACTACAGACCTGTATAATACGCTACTGTACTGAATAGTGTAGGCAGTTGTAACATAATGGTATTTGTGTATCTAAACAAATTTAAACACATAAAAAAGGGTACAGTAAAAATAAGATACTACAATGTAGGAATGCTGTCATATATGAAGCCTGTCATTAAATAAAGCACTGTGTGGCACATGACTGGTATTCCTTTGTGATTTGTATTTTCCAACTATTAAGTATTAGGTTTTCAACATTGCTTTTAGTGCTTTGAAATGTCAGGTAAATTTATCTAGGTGCCATTTTATTTTATTTTGTTATTTTTATATGTCCCTTTAGGGATTTATTGTACTTTCAAAATATATAGTTTCTAAACTGTCTAGCTCTAGAAAATTCTCAGGCATTTTTAAGTTTAACCTCTTAAACTCACTTCCATTTTTTCCATTTCTTTTATTCTCAGTAATATTTTCTTAATAAACTTACTGGTATTTTTTTTTCTTTAGTAATTTTCCCTTCAGCTTTTAAAATATACTTTGTCTCATCCATTGAATTGAAAAATTTTAGGTTTTTAAATTTACCCTTCTATATTTTTATAAAGTTTTATATATTCAAATATGTCTATTAGTGTTTATAGTACCTATTTCCATACTTATACTTTAGGTTTCATCTTATTTTCTTAATGCTCTTACCGATGTTTATTTTATATTCCATATCAATAATCTCAATAAGTATTTTTCTAATGGTTCTGTTTATTTTTGTTTGGATTTTTGTTAATGGGCTTTATTATTTCATGTTTCTTGTAATTTTATGTTGTGGGTATGTTCATTTGAGATTTATGTTTAAAATTATTTAGGGAATGGTATGAGGCATTTTCTCTGAAATGGAGACAAAAAGAAGAGTCTTACTTGCTTCTGTAGTATACAAAACAAATCTCAGAAAGTGCATTTTTAGTTTTTTGTTTGTTTGTTTTAAATTTTGTGGTTAGTGAATCATTTGGGTCCAAACCTATATGATAGGTAGTTAATGGTCATTGATACTCAGAGGAGACCCCCTCCTCTGTCTAGTACAAAGGCCATGTCAGATGAAACATCTTTTTATTTGAGTGTCTACAGGTGAGTTTGTGTTGGGGGTATAAATGGGAGTGTTTGTGTATTTATAGTTTACCCATACTGTGAGCTGAGTCTCTTCATGAAGACTTTGATCTGACATCCTTGATTGAGAAGGTTCTTTAACATTTTTGACGTGGTTACAGAAAACAACCTTGGCAAATTCCTCCAAGGCAATAGTCAACTTTATCTTGCTTTTTCTTGATTTACACCCCTCACTGTTGCTTATTTACTTACTTATTACAGTTCTACCTCTGATTATTATCCGTAATTTATTGGACACTGCACCATTCCTTAAAGAGATTTAGAATTATGTAAATATATGTATTTTTTCTAAATTTTTGGTTATTTTTCATTTGTAATTAAAGCCAATAATTTGTCCATATATGTAAAGAAACTCATGAATCATACAACGTATCATGTAATTATACTCTAGAGTTTGCTACTATAGTGCATTATGTAGTTCATCTTGTCTTGTTTATTTCAGAGCTTTTTTCCACAAACCTGTTGCTTATTACAAATAAATTAGCCATGTGGCCTGGCCAATTTCCTTTTGCAATAGTTTTCATAGACATATAATCAATGTATTCATTATTAGGATTTCCAAATTTTTAAGTTAAGGAATAGCTATAACTATAATTACAAACATATGTAATCTTAATCAAAATATATTGTATAAAAATGTGAAAATCAGACTTTCACCACTATGCAATACATCCATATAACAAAACCGCATAAACATAACTGCACGTACCATAACTCCATATAACAAAACCGCATTTGTAACTCCTAAAAGTATATACATATAGAATAGAAAAGAAAAGCAACCTAAATTCCTTACATTGAGTCTTATTATAATATTGCAATACAAGAATAACTCTAAGGTGGGAATTCTGCAGAGGGAAGAAATATAAAGGTTTTATAGACTAGGCTGAGGAATAGAGTCGATTTTAAATTTTGTTCTAAGAATCATACACTGTTTGAATTCTTGGAAGCTGTGGAAAAACTTGGGTTACCATAGACATGAGGCAGAATGTAGCAGGCAGCAAAGACTGTAGTCACAGTTTGGCAACCACTGCCTGGGCAATTTGGGTTTAGCCAGATGGGTGGTGTTATGGACTGAACTGTATCCCCACCAAATTATTATATCAAAGTTCTAACACCAAATGTATTTGGAGATAAGGTCTTTAAGGAGATAAATAAAGTAAAATCAGGTCATAGGGGTGGGACCGGAATCCACTAGAACTGGAGTCCTTATAAAGAGAAGAGGACACAAAAGCACTTTCTCCATGCCCAGAGAAAAGGCCACGTGAGGACACAGCAAGAAAGTAAACCAGGAAGGAAGTTCCCATCAGAATTCATCCAGGTTGACACCTGGATGCTGGACTTTTAGCCTCCAGAACCGTGAGAAAATACATTTTTGTTGTTTAAGACATCAGTCTGTGGTATTTTGTCATGGCAGCATGAGAGGACTAACATAGGAAAAGAAAGATGATCATGAGCTAAAGTCCTACTAGGATTAGTATAAACTAGTCTTTCATCCATCTTTCATAATCATATGTATGGTTCTAATGATGTTCTACAATAACATATACTTTCTTGAATTATAGGCAACAGTGAATATGTCCAAGCTGGATGTGGGGATGGAAATGCAAATTAACATCTTTGAGACTTGGAACAGCAATCTCTGTCTCTTGTCCATGTTATCTGGAACATAGTCATGGTAACTAATGAATGTGCCCCCTTTTGGTAGACAATTGACCTGTTGCCTTTTGGAAGTACTTGTAGTACTTGTTAGGAGAAGAGAACAATTTGAAATGTGAGAAGGGAACACAAATTAATGAAAAATTTCTGCTCAGGAGATAAAACTTGACTAATTATACTTTAAAAATATAATTTAGTAGAGTTGAAATATCATTATTCTAAACTAATTTATAGTAAGTATGTTTTCAAATTATAGGATAAAGTATTTCAAAGGCAAAATTTTACCATTATTTTATTTATCTTAAGTACTCTAAGCACCTGTGAGATTAAAGAGTTCTGTAGACCATGATTTAAAAGATGAAATCTACAGATAATTATGTCAACTCTAATTAGTAAATTTAGAAATACAGGGGTGAGAAGAGTCTTTTTTTATCCTATGAATTACCAGAAATCTCTGTCTCCTTTATGATAAACCAGAATGGAATTAATTTCAAAGTGCATGTATGTGTTTAATTTACTAAACAAGATAAATTAAATAACAGGCTTTTTAAAGGAGACTGGGTACCTCAGATTTAATAAAAACCAGAAATTTGAAAAGGAGAGCAGCAATGAAATACTCATAAAATTGAACACTGGAGGATATTGAATATTATTCTCAAAGTATTATATTCTCAAAGTATTATATTCCTGTACCCACATTCTTTCAATTTAAGTTTTTACTTTAATCTCGTTTGCCTTTCGTTTTTAAAGTGATGCTTTTATTTATCTACTTATGTTATGAAATTGTCTACATGGATATTCTTGTGCTCAGAATTTTAAAATAATGCATTTATTCAAATTTGTCTAACTCTATGTTTTGATCCAAGTCTTATTTACTTCAAAGGAAATTCACCTTTTAAAGAACATCACTTTGAAAACTCTAAATGCTTTCCCTTGTTTGGGGGTTGTGGGAGGTGAATAGGAGTACCAAATTTTCCTCTCCCTCCAAGCTTAACCTTGATAAGCCTTGACTCAGTACCTGATAAATTAATTCCATATAAACCACCACCTAGTACTATATTTCTAAAATTTAATGAAGTCTTCTACTTGAGACATTATTTTGTTTTTAGAAAATTTGGATTGAGTGTTTTTGAGGCTGAATATATGTATTTTTAACAGTACTTCATAGATTCACTGTAGTCACTCCTTCCTATGGATGGAACTGAGAAGATAATGTATCTTCCGGAACCAGAAAGGTAACGTGGGCACCAGGAGTACATACCTTCTATATTACACTGATGATACAATATGGAAATCCAGTGTGGTCACAACAATCTACATTTTGAGTATTTAAGCAATATATTGATTTGCACTACAGCTGCTTCAGATTTTGACATATCTTAGCTGGCATCGTGTGTGTGTATGTGTGTGTCTGCATGTGAGCATGTGTGTGAAAATGTCAATTATATAAAACATATCTTTGAGTTTGTATATTTTGGTTGTTGTGTTGTTTTAATTCCATTCATTTTGATCGTGTGTGCATGATGGTATCTATTTGATGGTGGGGTTATTTGAAAATCTTCCATAGGAGGATGTAGGATGTGATATATAATCTTTAACAGCTGTTAAATATCCATGGCCTCAAATCTCTAGTAAGTTCATCTGCCTTTTATACCTTTGCTTTCTTCTTGTGATATTTGAACCAACTGCAATACCTCCTCCTGCTTGATTGTCAGAAATAAACTATTCTTTTGCAAAGCATTTAGCCTCTTTTAAATAGCATGAAAACATAGCTTCCTGGTAACTCTATTGCTGTCTTTCTCATCTTGATTATGGATCATTTTGATGTGATATTAGTATGTTATAAAAGAGAAGATTATTTTCTTTACCATAAGGTACTAATTCCTAGAAGACACTTTACAAGTGATAGGTAGCTATTTGGTGGGGGAGGCGGTTGCTTTCAAAGGGCCTGTGCATCATACATTTTAAGACATGGCACTTGAGTATTATTTTCTATATTAAAAAGATTACACATTTGATAATGATGCTCTTTCACAAGTACTGATATCTTTTAAGAAAAGACATATTATAAGACAAGTCTGCAGCAGCAAATGAGTCAAATGAAGCTAACCTAATTAACACTAATAGGACAGTAAATTTGATTATAATATTTATTGACTCCTTACATTTACTAAAAATGATAACCAGGTTTCAGCCGTGTTATACAGCCTCCAGTCTGTAGTACATCTCTAAATCAGTACTGCAATAAAGTAGACGATCAGCATTATTTGGTGAAATAACATATTACCCCTAGATTAGTCAGCCACTGTGGTGTAGAAAAGAGAAAAAAAGCTTCAGGTAATTAAAGAAATCGTAGGTACTTGACATTTTCCATCCACCTACTTTTGTCGCAATTGAGATGGTCCTACAAATGTAATACATATTTTATCAAATTTTACTTTAAAATGAATTTTTATTAGATTTATGAGATTAACATGTGAAAAAGCATTTTAACAAAATTTCGTGGGTGCTGACTGAGAGATTATACTTATAAAACTCTCATGTTATTAAACCTTTTGAAGAAAATTAACCAAAACCTTGGTTAATATTTTTCACTGTTATTAAAATGATTTGCTTGGGCCGTGTGTGTGTGTATCTGTGTGCATAAACCTTTGTTAGCAATAACAGAAATATGATAGATTTAATTAAATAGCCTATCAAAATCTATATATTTGTGATTCTGGAAAGAGAATAGATCCTCTCTCTCTGATTCAGAAACCAGTTATCACACTCAATTAAAATGTTAGTCCACTTGCAGACGGATTTGGAAAGAGAGGGACAAAGAGGCATAGTAAAAAGGAGGGAAAAAAGAAAAAAGAGAAAAGAAGGGAGAGGAGAAGAATAAGACAGAGAGAGGGCAAGAGAAGAGGTCCCTTCTTGCTAGGAGTGTTTGCTGGGAACCCGGACTGGGGAAGCTATACTTGCTCACTTCCACCACTCGTCCTGTCACTGTTTTCTTTGTGACCTTGATTTAGTAACTTAATTTTATGCATCTCATCTATAGAACAGAAATGTTGACAATACTTAATATTTGATCACTGTGATATTTTATTATGCTAATATAGTAAATGCTACTTAAATGTCATCATTACTAAGGGCATTATTCTCTATCATGTTGCTGTTGGGAAGATTCGGTGAGTTAACATGTATCAAACGCTTAGTGTCTCAGTCAGTTTAAGCTGCTATAACAAACATACCTTAGACTGGCTGGCTTGAACAATATTTACTTCTGATAGTTCTGGAGGAAGTAGCAGATCTGGTGTCGGAAGAGAGCTTGCTTCTTGACTTATAGATGGCCATCTTCTGGTGTTGTCAGGTGGCAGAGAACAGAGACAGAGAGTCAAGTCTCTCCAGTCTCTTCTTATACAAGCACTAATCCCATTCATAGGGCTCTGCTCTAATGACTTAATCTCCTTCCAAAGGTCCCATGTTCAAATACCAACCCCTTGGGAATTCCAAGATGTTGATTTAATGTTGATAAGCTAATGTGTTTGCAACATTTTTCTATAACACAACTCTCTGGTGCTATTTTGGAATTTTGTAATTAAAATAGGAAAAAACACTTTTTAATTTAGTATTTTAAAAATTCATTTGAAAGAGAAAACATATTTCATTAGTTACTGCCATATAAATTTCTGATTAAGTAAAGAAGAGCAAATAGTACACACTGCATATGACCTATTAGCTATGTAATAGTTTCCCAATTGTGACATGAAAATACTAGGTGCTTATGCTTTCAAAAAAAATTGGTTTCAGAGAATTTCCCTCCTCAAACATCTATACACAATTTAAAAAAGTTGTCAGTGGAAATAAATCACAACCATTGAAGACCAGAATGCTTCAACTATATCCATTTTAATTATGCCAATATTCATGGGAGAAAACAAATCTTTCCCTCAGCAATGTTATTTTACTTCAGCAGTAACAAAAATTTTGTCATAGAAGAAAGACAGTACTACTTTTCCTTTTATATGCTAAACAATAGCTCTGACACATGTTTTGAAAGTTTGTGGTGCTGCCAGTCTCAGACTTTATATGATTCATTTAGGTTCTGATTAAAATACTTACAAAGAAATAAAGAATATAATAAGACTGGAATTTATACTTAGTGACAAATTTATATGGAAGTAAAATCTATTGTAAGGAAGATAAAGAGTGACCTTTTCTGGGGAAACAGACATTTCTAGCTTCATTCTTTTGCTCTTAGGTGCCAAGCACCATATGTAATAAAACTGTTTTAAGAATTATTTGGAGGCCTAGGACAACATTAACTTCTTCAGAGGGGATTTGCATTTATGTCTGCCAGGCACCTCTCAGAGACCCCAGCAGTCTGTGGTCTCCTACCCCAATTTCGGAGACTGAGATTGGAGGTTGGAAGTAAGGTTGCTTCACCCTTATTTCTGAGGTACAGCTTTTCAGGGCTCCTTGCTAAATTCAGGCAGTTTAGCAGAACCCCAAACTAGTTGGCTGTGAATTTCAACTTTTATCCTTCTATTCTCACAAAACCTTCAAACATCCTGCTCATATTCGTAGCGTGTCAGACACCTATTTCAGAATTGAAAAGAATTCTCTCTGAATGTCCGTCTCCTACCAAGACTGCGGCCGCGTAAACTTCAGAGCCTTATAAGGCCCCAGTCTGGTTTATGCTTTGTCTATGGTTCTTCATAGGAAAGTTGTTCTGAATTTTCTAGTTCACTTTAAGGGGACAAATGTTAAACCTTTTCTATAATTTTAAATAATTTTCCATTCCTATGGCTGAACATATTCCTTCTAAAATGTTGAATCTGTGAGTGAAGATCTGGCAAGTCAAGTTTACCCACATCAAATCCGCAAAGAAAACCAAACTTTTGTGCTTTTAACATTCATTATACTTGCTTGATAAGCATTCTGATTCTAATGACAATAACTGGAATAACATTAGACAATGAAAATAAATAATCACCAGGCAAGATCATTTCATGACAAGAAAAGTATTAACTTGGGAGAAAATATTCATGCATTCATTCATGTGTTCATTTACGCAGCAAATTTCTACCGGTGCCTTGCGTATGGAATGCAGACAGCACTGAGCTGGGCACTGGGGGTTTATGTGATGATATGGGCCCTTCCCTCCTTAGAGGGCTTCGAATCCAGTGTGTGCTGAAATGTGTTTCGTGTTCATGAGCAGTAAAGAGCCATCAGTGATGGGGTTTCTATTTTTAAAGTAAAGTAGGCTTAGAAATAATGTAGTCATTCTGAGCAAACTATTCCAAGGACAGAAAACCAAATACTGCATGTTCTCACTCATAGGTGGGAATAGAACAATGAGAACCCTTGGACACAGGCAGGGGAACATCACACACTGGGGCCTGTCATGGGTGGGGGGATGGGGGAGGGATAGCATTAAGAGAAATACCTAATGTAAATGATGAACTAATGGGTGCAGCAAACCAACATGGCACATGTGTACATATGTAACAAATCTGCACATTGTGCACATGTACCCTAGAACTTAAAGTATAATAATAATAAAAATGAAATAATGTAGTGAAATTTTCTTTTCTTATTGAAAAGTGAAACCTTGCCGATTAAGCTCCATTGAATTTCCCAGGGCCTGAAAGGTAGTTAGTGGATGAACGTAGAGTAAAACTCTTTCTTCCAACTCTCAGAAGGGTTCTTTTTTGTGGTAATACAATGGCCTCTGTCATCCTCTGGGTGCTTTGAACAGTCTTCACAAATACATTTTAGACATTGGAAATAATGATACAGGCTCTGAATTCATAGACATAATGACTGGAATGCCATTTTTATGTAATTTCAAAAATTAATTATCATTAAAAAATAAAATATTTAGACTAAGTTGGTCCACTTTGTCAATCTACTATACTCATATACATTTGAACTTGAAATGGCTAATGTCAAACATGCATGAGAACTTGAAATGTAATATAAGTTAAATACTACCTAAAAATCTGTTATAGTTTTTAATTAAAAGTTTATTTTCTAGAAAACTCAGTTCTGCTAGCACCTTTACATTATTCTCATTATTTTAGTGATTATAACACAATCATAGTTTTATATGTTTTCATAACAAATTAGAGATTTATGGCACTTAAAATAAAATATTAACACATATATAGCATGTAATTAAAATGTCATGTGTGTGTTTCACATTAGGTGCAATCTATGACTTATTTTTTCTTCAGTATTTCTTTGCTACATGACTAAGTTCTATTATCATAGTTCAAGCTGAATTCTTAATTTTTCCTTTTAAATAAAGTAAAAATTTTGAACTTTTCATTACAAATGATCACTTTATAATATTTAAAAGAAATGAAACAGATGTGATTTGCCTACAACACCGAAGGCCATTTTTTATTTTAACATTTGCAGAAGGTTGATATGCCACATTGCACTTGACCTAATGTTTGCTATTTGTAACAGTAAAAAAATTTCTAGTATTTTTATAGAAACTAATAATGCAACAGGGAGAACAAATGAAGCCTTACAATGCCTAGAAACTGTATGCCAAATATTTGGAACAATAAGCTCTCTAACTCCAGCAGCAGAATTATCTTCCCAGTATATATTTAAGTGAGGAGTTGTAATGATGTGTACGTTTTATTTCTTAATTTACATTCACAGTTTGCTAAACATTCCATTTGCTAAAATACGGAAAAATAACAAACCATTCTCATTTCTAACAAGAGATTGTAGAAGTTGCAATTTTTGTCCTGTGTGCGTATTCCAAGTGGCACATTCAAAAAAGGTAAGGGTCCAAAATTAACCGACTTTTATGCTAGGATGATAGCTGCTAAGGGCATTTTAAATAGTGAGAAAGATAAATGGTCTTTGAATTGCAATCCCTAGTGAAATCCGAAACAAGAAAGTACAGTTTCTATTATAATAAGTAAAATAGAAAACATGGTCTATGTTTCCCAGAATGCCACATTGGCAGGACAAAATGAAATAATTAGAAACTAGGATTTTAGCTCAAAATACAAAATTTATGTCAGTAGCTACAACAAATTATTTATTCTTTTCCTTTGATGTATCAATAAGTAATTCATTCTTTGCTAACCTCCTTATGACCTTCACTTATCTTGGAAAAAAAATGTGTTTTTCTTCTAGTGACTTTATTGTGAGAAAAATAAAGGAAAATATTACTATGTTATTATGCTTGATGAAAAAAATTGAACCATGCATTATTAAGAACTATCATTTTGCAAATCTGTCACAAGCCACATGGGATTTCTAGCATCTTCATCTTTATCTGTTTGTTCTGTTTTGGCATATCCAGAAACCTGCAAGGAACTCTTAGAGAAACTTTTTTCTATACACACATCAAAGTGGCAACTTTTTAATGATCCCTAAGCTAGAGAAGCCCAGATAGTATCTCCCGCCTTTGTGAAACTATAAAAAGAAAGCAGGGAATATTTTATTTCTTTTCTTAATTGCCTTCCAAAGTTCTCAAGGTAAGCAAAATAAATGATGTACAAAAAACGAAGATCTTCAAAGGTTGTTTGCTACGATCTAGATTTTTTTATTTTCTAACATATATTTATAGAATTGTTATACTACAGAGAACTTTAGGTGACAATGAATAAAGCAAGTAAGTTTTTTTTTGTAAGTCCAGTAATTTAGGTGGCAGTTAGTATGATAGAGTAGAAAAACATGAAGATTTTACTGGAAGAGAGATTCTTAGGTTTTAGAATGTAGGTTTCCTTTTAAAATGGAACATTGCAAACTCAAGCTACTTTGTGTATAGGATCTACTAATTTAATTTGGTGATTATCTTAAAAAGCTGCCTCATTTTGACTGATTTTATTTACCAGCTATTAATTTCTTGTCACTAAAGAAGGTGTGTGGGTGTGTATGTTTACATGGAGCTAAGCATAATCAGGGGAAGGGTGGTCATTTCAAATAACATGTTTTCCACTAAAAATTTATCCTGGACTTTAAATTATTTTCATACAAGGAGGAGGCAGAAGGGTGCAGCAGAAAAATAATGGACACGAGTGCTGAGTCCCTTATAGGGACTTATAAGCATGTAGCCCCTTATAGGAAGGTAATCTAAGACAATTTACTTAGATTCTCTAAATTCTTCTTGTGAGAATATGAGAAACCATATGAAATCCCTCCTCTGGTGCCTGGTACATAGATGATTGATGTTTCTCAATAAAGGTTCCAACTATTTTTCATGAATAACAAAATAGATTGTAACAAGTATGTGAGATATATGTTGCCCTGTGCTGCATAATGAACCAAAAACACAGGCGCTTGAAACCGTCACCCTCGGTCTAGGGTTCTGTGAATCTGGCCCAGCCATGGCTCTTTCAGCTGCTTTTCCTCATTGTCTGGTAAGCTGCTGGGTCAGCAAGGGTTAGACTGGTTAGAACGGCTGTAGCTCGGTAAACTTAATTTTTGCTCCACATGATCTCTTCTCAGTAGGCTAGCACAGTCTTTTTTCTTGGAGTGGGGACTAAATTCCAAGAAACTGAGGTGATGCACATCAGGCGTCATGGATCAAAATGAGCAGCCAGTGGTGTAGACACCAGAGTGGTCCTGTACAAAGACGACTGACTGAGAAGTCTGTAGGTAGCTATCAGCTTCCCCTCACTGTGCGTCTGCACACAAAGTTCTGCTGATAGGTCTGATTTTTGGTCATTATGGGCAAAAGTCAGGAATAAGAAATGGGTATGGTATTTAACAGAGCAAGGAAAAGCTGGAATTTGCTGGTTACTCTACCCCTGCCACCACAAGAGCCTTTCAATGGTGTTCATATAGTGATAGCTGTGGTTTATATCCTCATGTCACATCACATGCCAAGCCTTTAAAATCAACCCTAACCCCAAATCATACGGGGGAGGGGACTCTGGGAAACATAGCTCCAGATAAACGCCTTGTCAACTTTTCATCCCTTCACATATATCTTAATTGTGTTTTTTATACCTCTAAAGTAAGTACCTAAAACATTAAATTTATTTGCTTTGATGTACAGTTCTCTAAACTTTACCATCTGTACAGATTTGTGTAACCACAAATTATAAAACAGGATGGTTTTATCATCCTAGAAAATATCTTCATAGTTATATAATCCCCCAACCATACACTTTCCTAGTAACGAGCCTCTGGCAAATAGGAGAATCATTCCAAGACTGAATTCCTTCACTCAGTGTCATAACTTTGAGATTCAGACAACCTACTGGGTGTATCAATAACTGGTTCATTTTGATTGCTGATTCGTATTCCATTTTGTATACATCTACCAGTTGAAAATATTTTGGTTTAAAAAACATGGGCTCTTATGAATAGAACTACTATGTACATTTATGTATAGGTTTCTGTTTGGACTCAACTTTTTATTTATCTAGTATAATTCTTAGAAGCAGATTGCTGGACCATACTATAGGCGTAGATAGAAAATTATAAGACATTGCTAACGTGATTTCCTAAGGGCTGTACCGTTTTGCATTCCCCCAGGCTTGTCTGAGGTTGCTTCTAGTTCTGCATTCTCACCTGCCTCTGGTATTGGTATTATTTTAACCATTCTAATAAGTGTATAGCAATATCTCATTGAAGTTTTAATTTGCAGCTCCCTATAGTCTAATAATGTACATTTTTATGTGCCTATTTCCTACCTGTATATCCTATTTGATAAAGTGTCTTTTCAAATTATTTGTCCATTATTAATTGTGTTTTCAATTTCCTTTTGTGTAGATTTTGAGAGGTCTTTTTATATTCTGGATACAAGTCCTTTATTGACGTAATTCTAAAAGATTTATGCAGGTGTAAAAATCTGTCCTTTCATGATGTTAATAGAGTCTTTGCAAGAAAATTTTTAAAAATACAGACTCCACTTTGTCCATTTTTATTTTGCAGATTATAGCTTTGATGAGGTATAACAAACTTTTGTTTAACCACAGGACAGGAAGATTTTCTCTTTACAACTTTGGTTTTATAACTTTAGGTTTCAGATTTAGATCTATAACAAATTTAAGATAACTTTTTGTAAAGTTTAAGATTTGTGTCAAATTTCTTTCTTTTTTTTTGTATAGTGTTGGCCAATTATTCTAACTGCTGTTTAAAAAAATCAGACTTTCTGATGAGAAATCTGAGGTCATTAGAATTTTTAGGCATTTCTCTGAATTTTCAGAGTGAATATGCCCTTAAAGCATTTTTTTTTTGTTAACTTTTATTTTACATTCAGGAATACATGTATATATTTGTCATATAGGTACATTGTGTGTCCTGGGGGTTTGGTATACATATTATTTCTTCCCCCAGGTGAAAAGTCTTGGATTTGTTGATCTTTAGTATTTTTTTTCTCAACTTCATTCAGTTCAGCTCTGATTTTGGATATTTCTTGTCTTCTGATAGCTCTGGGGTTGGTTTGCTCTTGTTTCCAGGGGCTCCAAAGGAAAGAATGTTTTCAGGGGCTCCCAAAGGAAAGAATTTCAGGGGCTTCCCAAAGGAAACTAAGAATGGTTTCTTAGTTTCTGTTTCTGATTGGGCCAGAAAAGATCCTTCCTTATCCCACTTTTCTGCATATCACTAGAGACAGAAACTAAAAACCATGGCTTCAGGCTGCTAAAAGCCTAAAACAACAACAAAATAATGTGGATTGGATAAGACTGTATTTCTTTAGTATTGATGTAAGGTTGTTAATTTGAAATCTTTCTAAGTTTTTCACGTGTGCATTTAGCACTATAGCCTTCCCTTTTAACACTGCTTTAGCTGTGTTCCACGGATTCTTGCATGTTGTATCTTTGTTCTTATTAGTTCCAAATAATTTCTTGATGTATGCCTTAATTTCACTGTTTTATCCAAAAGTCATTCAGGAGCAGGTTGTTAAATTTCCATGTAATTGTATGGTTTTGAATGATTTTCTTAGTATTGATTTCTATTTTTATTGCACTATTGTCCAAGGCTGTGTTTAGTATGATTTCAGTTTTTCTTTTTGAATTTTGGAGGATTGTTTTCTGTTTGATTTTAGAATATGTGCCATGTTCAGATGAGGAGAACGTATATTCTGTTGTTTTTGGGTGTAGACTTCCATAGATGTCTGTTACTTCCATTGTTCAAGTGTCTTTGCTAATTTTCTGTCTCAATGATCTATGCCCTTCTTTGTCTTTTTTGATCATTGTATAAGTCTGTTTTGTCTGGAATTAGAATAGCAGCCTCTGCTTTTTTCCTGTTTTCCATTTGCTTAGTAGATTATTCTCTGTCTCTTTACTTTGAGTCTATGAGTGTTACTGCATGTGAGATAGATCTCTTGAAGACAACATATAGTTGGGTATTGCCTCTTTATCCAACTTGGCACTCTGTGCCTTTTAAATGGAGGCATTTAGTTCATTTAATTTCAAGGTTAATATTGATATGTATGAGTTTGATTCTGTCATTGTGTTGTTAGCTGTTTATTATATACACTTCATTGTGTGGTTGCTTTATAGTGTTAATGGTCTATAGATTTGAGTGTATTTTTGTGATGGTCAGTAACAATCTTTCCTTTACATATTTAGCACTCCCCTAATAACCTCTTATATGGCAGGTCTGGTAGTAACAAATTCCCTTGGCATTTGCTTGTCTGATAAGGATCTTATTTCTCCTTCTCTTATGAAGCTTATTCCTGCTGCATAAGAAATTCTTGGTTGGAATTTCCTTTCTTTAAGACTGCTTGGTACAGACACTGAATCTCTTCTGGCTCATAGACATTTTGCTGAAAGGTCTACTGTTGGCCTCATGGAGCTCCTTTTGTAGATAACCTGCCCCTTCTCTCTAAACTGTGTTTAACAATTTTTCTTTCCTTTTGAACCTGAAGAATGACAGACTATTCTTGGGGATGGTCATCTTGAATAGTATCTCACAGGAGTTCTCTGAATTTCCTAGATTTGAATATTGCCCTTTCTAGTGAGGTTGGGAAAATTTTCATGGATGACATCCTCAAATGTTTTCCAAGTTGCTTGTTTTCTTTCCCTGTCTTTAAGGGATGCCAATGAGTGTAATATTTGCTCTCTTTACATGATTCCATGCTTCTCAGAGGTCTTCTTCATTTTTGTCTCACTGAGTTATTTTGGAGAGCTGGTCTTCAGGCTCTGAGATTCTTTCCTCAGCTTGGTTGAGTCTGCTCTTAATACTTGTGATTGTATTATGAGATTCTTGAAGTGAGTTTTTCAGTTTTATCAGGTCACTGTGGTTCTCTCTTAAAATGGCCATTTTGTCTTTTAGCTCCTGTGTCATTTTATTGGATTACTTAGATTCCTTGAGTTGGGTTTTGGACTTTATCCTGAAAGTTGATGATCTTTGTTCCTATCCATACGCTGAATTATATTCCTGTCATTTCCACCATTTCAACCTGCTTAAGAACTATTACTGGGGAACTAGTGTAGTTGTTTGGCGGTAAGAAGACATGGTGGCTTTCTGAGTTGCCAAAGTTCTTGCATTAGCTCTTTCTCATTTGTGTAAGGGTGGCTGTTCCTTTCATCTTCGGAGTTGCTGTCCTTTGGAGAGATATTTTGGGGGGGCTTTTATCTTCTCTGATGTCCTTGGGGGTTTTATTTTGGTATAAGGTGGGTACAGACAACTTCCTTTGATTCTGGAAGATTTCAGGTAGCCAAGCTTCAGTTCTGTGCTTCTGGGCCGCATGCTCTAACTCTAGGGGACTGGGACCAAGCCCCTGGTTTTGTTATTTGACCCCTTGAGGATTGGAACCTGCTGTGTTGGAGGGATTGAGGTGTTCCTGGTCTTCTGGACACAACACTATGATGGATGTTACTGGTCAAAGTCCTTCATCAAGGTGGTAGCAGTGGCAACTGTGCTTGCTTGCATGTGCCAGCAGGTATGGTGGTGCAGCAGGGTGCACACACATTGACTGGTGTGAGGCACTCACAAGTGCTTCATACTGGCAACATATTTTGGTGTTGTATTTTGGACTATGATCCAGTAGATGGTGCTTAAGAGTGTTAGCCATCAGATACGCTCTTACTCTGCTGCATGACTGCTTTTGTGTGTTTCGGTGTAGTTGGCAAAAGCCATCAGATATACTCTTACTTGACTGCACGGCTTTTTTGTGTGTGTTTCGGTGTAGTTGGCAGTAGTGTTCTGTGGTGGATGGGGAAAGAGAAGACTCTTTACATAGTCCGCTCCTGTGTTTTGGAGGAGCCCCCTCTGATGACTGCCTCTGTGCTTACATTTCTTTTGTTGGGTGTTCTGGTCCATGGCACTCCCTCAGTCAGGGGCTACAGTTTGCAGCCAGGCCATATCCTTCTTGGGTCACCCTACTCCTCCACTGATCTGTAAACCCGAGCACCTCACTTCTCTCAGTGATTCGAGAGTGAGGGCTTCTCCCTGCTTAGACACTGCCAAAACCAGCAAGTCCTGCTGAGCTAGAAGATGTGGGTGTATGTGGGGTCACCTAATTTGCTATCTGACTGCTACCCAGGAAAACATGGGGTTGTGCGTGCCCAGAGACTTCAGATAGCAGTGGGACCACCAGGCTGGAAGCTTTCGGAGGTGCGGCCCATCTAACTAAGAGAGGTGGGGTGGGTGGTGTTGTCCTCTCTGCCATCTAGATGTTTTCCAGGGCAGCAGGAGGCTGTGCTCCTTGGCAGAATTCAGAAAGAAGTGGCTTCTCTTGGTCAAAAGCTCTTGCAGGCATTGCCCACCTGGCTACCAGTGGTAGGGATGGGTGGGGTCGCCTGCCCTGCCGTCCAGGTGTTTCCCAGGATGGAAGGATGCTGTACCCAGCAACATAGTCCACACAGAAGCGGGACTGCTGGGTTATTCGCTCTAGCAAGCATTGACTACCTGATTAACAGTGGCAGTGGTGGATGAATCACTGACCATCCCTGGTGCCTGGTTGCTTCTGGGGACAATAGAAGGCTACACCTGACTGACTGAGTTCACATAAAAGCAGGATGGCTGGGCTGGAAGCTCTAGCATGCATTGCCTTCCTGGCTACCAGTGGCAGGGGTGGCAGCTGGGGGATTGCTGGTCCTGTCGCCCAGGTACCTCCTGGGACAACAGGAGGCTGCAGCTGCTGGCCAAATTCAGACAAAGCAGGACCACTGTGCTGGAAGCTGGTACTGAGCCTTGTCTGGTCAAGTGGGGTGGAGCCATCTTACTGCTCCCATGAACCGCAAGTGTGGCTTCTATTGGAGCTATAGTGCTCGTGCTCATCTGTTTCAGTGTCCAAGGCTTGTAGAGGACCCCTAGGACTCGACAGTTGCCTCTGCAAAAGGGAGGCTTTCTGTCTCAGTTTAGAAGTGCAGTGGAGGGGGCCAAGGGGCTTCTCTCATTCCCAAGTCTTGCAAGGGTCCCTGTGGAGTGTGTAAATCCCCCAAGGGGCTCTCATTCATTTACCCTGTCCTGAGTTGCGGAGCTTCTTCTCCAGGCTCCACACTGGGCCCTGTTAGGCTAGTGCCCAGTTTTGCCCCCTCTCTGTTCTCTGTGTCCCCCTGATGCCTTGATGGATCTTAGCATGGCTTCTTACATGATCAGCCTGTAGGGGTCAGTGTTCACCAGCCCTGTGTTTTGCCTTCTGTGACAGTGGAGCACACATGCTGCTCTAGTCTGCCATCTTGGCCCAACGTTTAAAGCATTTCTCTATACAAATAGATTATGTTTTATTTTAATTTATGCCTTTTCAGACATTCTTTTTTAATTTTTATAGATCTACCATTCTGATCTATGTCATATTCCTTCTATCTGGATAATTTATTTTAACTTATCGTGTGGACATATCTGAGAAAGTTTTTACTTCTTCACTTCTGAAGGATATTTTCTCTGGACATGCAATTTCTGATTGTCAACTTTTTCTTTCAAAATTTCAAACATTTCAGTCCAGTGTGCCTGGTTTCTGATGAGAAGTCTGTTGTAATTATTGGTTTTGTTCATCTGCAGGTGACGTGCCCCCTCTCCCCACCCCAACCTGCCTTCTTGGTTTTCTGTGTGGATTTTTGTCTTCAGTGGTTTGAATATAATATGCCTGGTTTGATTTATTTTTGCGTGTTAGTTTTATCTTTATATTTATTCTGTTATGGTGCAGTCTGTGCTTCTTGGATCTATGTGGTTTGTTGTCTGTAACTAGTTTTGCAAAGTTTTGGGTAACTGATAATTTAAAAATTTCTGCTGCTCTAAATATCTTCTCCTTGTGGGATTGCAATGATGATGAATATCTTACATTGTTTATTACCCGAGAGTTCCTGTTTGTCATATTCTGCGTTTTTGACTTTTTGCTCTTTGCATTTCAGTGTTCTATTGTGCCATCTTCAATTTCATAGACAATTTGGCTGTCCTAAGTCTACTTATGGGCTTGTTGAAAGTATTTTCAGCTTTTACTACTGTTTCTATTTATAAGATTTCCGTTGGATTCTTTCTTGTAATTTCCATCTTTCTGATGATACTACTCATCAAATATTGCAGATTTTCTGCCTTTAATTATTTTAAATTCCTTTCTAATAACTTCATTGTCTCTGTTTTATCTGAGTATGGTTCTGATCATTACTTTGTTTTCTCACATTGTGCTTTTTCTTGCCTGTGGGCATGACTTCTGCTTTTTTCTTCTGAAAATTGAATATGTTTTCACAAGGCAATGTGTACTTTAGTAGATAGGAGTTTACTGTGAGAATTTTAATTAATTTGCTCTGTACTTGAGCTATATTTGAAGTGTGTTGTTGGTGTCAGAACCAGAGGCTTCAAACTCCTCTAATGACCTTGTTTCTAATCTCCCTTCTGATTTGGGGGCTTCCCTTTTAGCTGTATCTCAGAGAAAGTCTATTTGTTGCCACTCTGTCAGCTGCAGCCCACTGTTGTGTTATTAATGGGGGTTTCCTAGCATGGTTAGAGCACGGGAAGAGCATTATCTAATCTTCTGGTTAAGTCTTTGTCTTTGGAGTACACAGTAAGCCTCTGTCTCAGGGATGTGAACTTCAGAAGCATTTCTATTTCTCCTTCAGGACTAGAGACTTTTCTCTCTGCCTCCTAATCCGTTTTCTGGTTGCTATTGGACAATTTCCCCAATGTCCCTTAGGCCATTGTTCTTGCAGATTATGGCTTTTTCTGTGTCCTAAGCAAGATTGGGTGGTTGAAGCTGCACTTACTTTGCTTCCCTTAACTATAACGGAATTGTACTACTCAGGAGGCATTACTGATTTTCTACCCCTTGTGGACTGAGACTTTGTTCTATAAGGGAAAAGGATCTTTAGGCCTCTCCCTCGTCCCTTCCCACAACTGGCACTGGTGGGGTGTTGTGGGGGTACTTTTTGCAGATTCACGTTTTAAGAGACTTTGGGGGTTCTTGAAGGAAAAGCCTACAAAAGTGTGATGATATCCCTAAGACTATTGATCCAAGCATTTCTCACTCTCATCCTAGCTCATATTTGGCTTCCAGCAATTCAGTTTGATCTTACTATTGGTTTCTGGGGATTCCAGTGGCTTCTCTCCAGGTAAGAAAATTCTCAAATCCTGTATCTCCTTGCAGGTGCCTTGGGGATAGCAGTTTGTCCCGAGACCTCAAGATTCATGAAAAATCACTGGTTTTCAATTTGTCTAGTTTTTTTCTATCTGAATTGAAATTATGTCAATTTTTTTATATATCAATTTATAATTTCACTCACTAAGCCAATTGCTTGATATTTTATTTACTAAAATAAATAAAAAGTAGATTGAAGAAATTAAGAGTTTCTTGCTTACAAACATAGAACATGTAATACATATTAAAACCTTAAATATTTTGGGGTGTTTTTTGCCTTCAAAATAATACTGGGATACTTCAGAGTTTGGTAAAAAAAAATTGTTTTTTTTTGAGATGGTGTCTTGCTCTGTTGCCCAGGCTGGAGTGCAGTGGCACGATCATGGCCCACTGCAACCTCTGCCTCCCAGGTTCAAGTGATTCTCCTGCTTCAGCCTCCCAAGTAACTGGGACTACAGGCATGTGCCACCACGCCCAGCTAATATTTTGCATTTTTAGTATAGATGGGGTTTCACTGTGTTAGCCAGGATGATCTCGATCTCCTGACATAATGATCCACCAGCCTCGGCCTCCCAAAATGCTGGGATTACAGGCGTGAGCCACTGTGCCCAGCCCTGTGAATATTTGAATAAAGAAAAAAAAATGTGAATCTTTACAAATATAGTTTCTTATATAAAGTTCTAGAAATGATAGTTAATTTGAGAATTCTTAAAGAAAAACTTAGATTGTTTATAACAACACTAGCAACCTTAATTTTTTGAGCAGTAATCAGAGTTTCTGTAAAAACTTGTCTTCAAAGAAAATAATTATGTTTTTTAAGATTTACTAAACTTTTTTTAGAAACTTAGACAATTTTTAAATAAATCACTAAATCAGAGATTATTTGGAAACTCTAATTTTCACTGTACTGTTTTCGTATATTTCTCTTTAGTCATAGAAAATTTTCGGTGATGGTAGAAACATATTTTGCTCACATATATTTATTATTCGTGAGAAATTATTTTTGAATAGCTTTCTTATTTCCTAATTGTTTCTTTTACAGAGATTTATAGGTTTAAATGGTGAACTGGTGGGTATCTTATTCATCTCTTATACCAGAGGTTTCTGCCTTCATAATTTTTGTATATAATTTGGTACCATCAATAATGTACTTTTGCAAAAGCATAGTAATTGGTGTATTAACAAAAGCACATCTCATGCACTCACAAATGAATCTTACTGGAGAAGAAAGCCAAATATTTTTCCATGATAAAACAGTGTCATTTACTATTCTTAACATCAAGTAGAATAAAAGAGTGCTTAAAACATAACCATACTGTATCACAGTAGGACAAGTCTGTGCTTTGGATGATGCTGTGGGGTGAATTGTGTCCCCTCCCCGAAGTTTGTATGTTGAAGTAATACCAGTACCTCAGGCTGTGGCTGTATTTGGGAATAGGGTCCTTTAAAAGGTATTTAAGGTCCTTAGTATGGGCTTTTATCCGATATAATTTGTCTCCTCATTAGAAGAGATTAAGTTAGAGACACACGCAGTGGAAAGATCATGTGAAGGCAGAAGGGGAAGATGACCATCTACGAGTCAAGGAGAGAGGACTCAGGAGAAATCAACACTATCAACACTTTGATCTTAGACTTCCAGCCTCCAGACCGTGAGGAAATAAATTTCTGTTGTCTAAGCACCCAGCCTGTGGTACCTTGTTATGGAAGCCCTGGCAAGTAAATATAGGTGATTGAAGATAATCATTTTTGGATTACAATATAGATCTGGATGAAGTCCACCTGTCTCACCGAAAGCAATCATCAGTCCCATTAAGTTCTTGAAGATAATTAATTACAAAACAAAGAACAGAAATGATGAAATAGCCTTATGACAGTACAGTGGGAAATGTGGACAAAGCTAAGGAATTCATGACTTCAAAAACATCACCTTTCTCTAAATTTTTTATTTTGAAAATTGTTAAATTGTAGGTGTTGATGTTAGGGCACTAACTCATTTTTATTAGTTATTCCTTTTCAAAGAAGACTATGGTCTATTTAAAAGAGCTCCCGAGAAGAATGTGTGGACATTGGGCTATCACGGTTCTCTCCTATGCTCATATGTTAAGACATTGCAACCATATCATGTTCTATTATTTCACAGGGGTCTAGGTGGAGTCTCCATATTCTTTCTGAACACAGTGTTCCACAACTCCAATGGCTATTGCTAATACTTACTCAATTTAGTCACTAAGAAAATGATTTTTTCAGATTACTGTGTGCCCAACACTGCTATAGGCATAAGAGAAATAGTAGACAAAAAAGGAGTCAAGCAGTTGGTCTGGAATCCATTGATTTCCCTCTACCAGGAGGATGCACACATGGAAGGCAGGTGGCATTTCAATGGCATCATAAACTCATTGGCAACTGACCTTCTGGTTACTAGACTAATGGTATGTGTTATTTCATTACAAAAATAAATTTTTTTTTTTTTTGTAGTTTGTTTCTGGTTTAGCATTTCTTTTGGCAGACAAACTTATTTCCTGTGGGCATGAATCCTTGGAAATTTTCATGTAAATTCTATCTAAGTAAAAAAAAAAAAAAAAAATAGATGTTTCATGACCTAAAATATTGCTTGATGTTTCAGGGTGACTGTGTTCTGAATTTGGAGACTCCATCCTTCAATCGGACGGAAAGCACATTTGCAGCAGAAAGAACCTGAGGAGTCACATTCCGTCCCGGCTTTCTCTAATCTTTGCTTGTGTTTCTCGATTCTTGTGTATTGAAAATGATGAGCAAACCTTGATTCTGTGCACAGCTTTGCCATTCCAGAACAACGGTATGGTTTTAATAAGGAGACGTTACCTTCATGACCATTGTTTCCAAAGTTTATAGCAATTAGAGTTATTTCTTAAAGTATAAAATCTGTAAAACTGAATACAGTCTTCTGAACTATTATTACAATTGCAGTTCCTCAATTTCTCTTCTGAAAACCTTGGGGCAAAATATAATTTGAAATTCGATTATTTTTTAGATGTTAGGAAATACCAGTCAGGTATTATAAATTATATAACAACCGCAGTAGATTTGAAGGCATAGCTCCATATTCAAAAATGTTCATGTTTCTGAAATTAAACATAAATATGAATATTTATACAAAATATCATACATACAGATTATAATATGTTGTTTCCTGTCAGTTCAGCTATGCTACCAAAGGAGTCAGAAAAATTTTCAGTTTTCAGATAATTTTGATTTATATCATTATACATAAGTAATTATGCAACTGAATTATCATTATTAATTTCTACATTTTTAACAAAAACATTTTTCAAAGCATTTTTGACTTCCTGTTTTAGATTAAACTGATTTCTTTTTCTGCCTGCTGTGGACTGGGTATTTTTGTACTATCTTGTGTATTTAATTAAATGCATTGATTCTTGCATCCCATGACTTCCTCACTGCTTTTTTATTTTCAGTTTAGCTAAAACATGCTCAAGCAGTTTTATTTTCAAATGGATAGATGCTTTTGCAAGAACAAAAAATATGTTTAATTTTTTGTACACGTAATTTATAATTTGGTTGGGTAAAAAGTTCTAAATGCAAAATTCTTTTCCCTCAGAACATTGAAGATATTGCTCTATTGAGCTTTGAACTCAGTGCTACTAATGGATTCTTTGATGAGAGTCTGGTTTGTATTTATTTGCCAATAACCTGATCATTTTTTAAAGCCATTAGTATCCTCTCTTCATCTTTTATTCTTTGAAATTTCAACATGATGTTCCAAGGTGATGGTCCTTTATAAATTTATCCTGGTGGTTACCTGGCAGAGCCTTTTATTACAAATGCTTTTATCTACTTTTTAAGCTTAGATATTTTTGTTATTAGTCCTTTGTTTTTATTCTTCATCTATATATCTTTTCCTTTATTCTAATGTAATATATTTTGCCATCCTGTTTTAATTCTATGTATTTCTTAACATTTTATGCATCTTTTTATTTTTATTTTTTCTTTGCATTATGGGAAATTCTTTTAATTTTAATATTTTTGTATAATTTCAGGGCTTTTAACAAAGCAAACTCATTCTTATATTGTTCAACTTCTATATATGACCCAATTATTTTTTAAAAATATAATATCCTCTCATATATCTTTCTGAATACAAATTATTTTGAAAGTTGTTCTCGTTTCCTTAAATATGCCTGTTTGTTACCAGTACTAACTTTTTTGTTTATTAATCTTTTCTCTTTCATGCTGTGCACTTAACCACAGTGTCATGATTTCTGTTCTTGTACGTGATTGGTAAGGCCACTATCCGCTACCAGGCATCTCTTGTAATGCTCAGATCCTCACACTCCACATTCACTATGTCATGACCTGTCAAGATCCTTCACATGATAGCTGCTTATATTTTACAAATTAATAGAAACACAATAAGTGCAACAGAACAAGCTGCAGCTCTCCACACCATGGTTGTTCCCATAGTCATAATTGCTATTCATCATTTCCTTCCTCTACCACTAATGCCAGATTCCTCTCATTCTTAGCCAGTACATCTGCTGGCCCATGACCTTTCCCAGCATCCTGGTGTGATCCTCAGTCATAAAACTATTGCTTACCAGTTTTATATTCACCACCTTCTCCAGTTCAGCATCTGCAAGACCCATTCCCAAGCATGTTTTCTGAGTTACTTATTGAGTCTATTAACCACATCTCATAGCTTCTTTTGTGAATAACCTCCTTAGTCTTGAAGGGAGAACAGGACTTCTTTGATCAAATCATGCTTAAACGCAGTCCTAGTTTTAGTCAAGTAGCAATGAAATGAGTTTGATGTAGATTTGATGAAAAGTATCATCTGGCAAAGCATTCACCAGAGAAGACTTTCCCTGTTTTTCAAGGGAGTGGAGGCTGCTTTCCACCAGCAAAGTGGAGAACATAATTTCAGGAGCTAGAGGCCCTAGACTTTTAAGTATATCTGTGTTTGAAACACATCCAATAGGATGTTCCTACTCCAGGTCTCCTGGGACCACACCTTCTCTGTCAAAGCCTGAATTGTAGTGTAGAAATGCACTATTTTTTTTTATTGATGCAAACCAAATGCTATATACTTGTCAGCTTCAAACAATACCATTAGCATCAAGCTAAATTTTACAAACTTATAAGCTTCAAATAACACCATTAATTTATTAACTTTGAAAATCTGAAACCTGTTCATGGCGAGGATAGATTGTTCAAGTTCTCACAGATGAAACTCAAAGTATTGGCTTATCTAAGTTTCCATTTGAAGATTAACATCCACTTCCAAGCTCAGGTGGTTGTGACACAATTCAGTTCCTTTTCACTGTGGGTCTAAAGTATTTTTTTTCTTGCTAGACAGCTAGATGAAACACAAAGAGACTGCCCACATTTCTTGCCATGTGGCAACTTCTATCTTCAAAGTCAGCAATGAAGAATCTCTCTTGTGTTGAATCTCTCTCATGTGTAAATTTCTTTTGCTAGGAAGACTTAAACCTTATTAAAAGATTAGTTGATTTGGCCAGGTTCCTTATGTTCATGTCACCTGGTTAGAATATTAAATATGTCTGTAAAACTCCTTTACAGCAGCACTTAGATTAGTGTTTGATTGAATACCTGGAAAAGCTGTGTGTCTACCAGGGATGGGAACCTTGAGGGTCACCTCAGAATTCTATCTGCCACAAGGAGACTTCCTAGGGCTGTGAATTCAGCTTTCTCTGCACTTCCTTTCTCTCACAATGCATTCCTTGAATTGGTTTTCAGTACAGTCATCTTTCTAGATACAAGAGATGGGGTCTTTAGTACTATCCATACAGACTGTACTGGGTTGACTAGTGTTCCTCCAAAATTCATATCACCATGAACCTCATAATGTGACCCAATTCAGAAAAAGAGTCTTTGCTGATGTCATTAGTTAAGATGAGATCATACTGGAATAAGTAGGTCTTAATTTAATGACCAGTGTCCTTATTAGAACACCACAGAAGCTAGGAAGAGACAAGACAGGATCCTTCCCTAGAGTTTTCCAAAAGAGTGTATAGCCTTGCCAACACCTCAGATTTACAGCCTGTAGAACAGGAGAAAATAAATTTCTTCTGTTTCAAACATACAGTTTAAACATACAGTTTAAAACAGTATGTGTTACTATAAAACTAATGCCGAGGAAACTAATATAGAGGCTTTCTGACCATGCCCTGAGTTTGTAGTTGTTTAACCAACGCTGTTATTTTCTTCCATTAGTACTGCAAAGCTACTAAAAATTAATAAACCAATATGACAGTGTCCTTGTGATTAGCATTGCCACTATGGAGATGTTGCAAAAGCTTTTATACTTTCCCACCTATATCCCATCCCACATGACCATGGGTGAAAATCCCTTAGCTCTGTGCTACAACAAACAGGTACACAGGTTTTATTTCTATATGTATATCTATGTACATATCACTCTTAGCTCTATATATCTTTTTCTCTCTATGTCAATCTATCTACATATTTATCTTAAGGAATTGACAGACTTGATATTTCAGCTCCCATCTGAAGGAAGTCTGGAGACAAAATTCCTTCTTTCTCAGGGGAAATCAGTCTTTTTTCCTCATGGCCTTCAACTGATTGGATAAGGCATATTCACGTTCTGAGGAGTAGTCTGCTTTACTCAGATTCTACTGATCTAAATTTCAATTTCATCTAAACATGCCTTAACAGTGACATGTGAACTTGCATTTAGTCAAATATATGGGTATTGTGGACCAGAGAAGTGGACACACAAAATTAACCAATCTCAGCACTTTGGGAGGCGAAGGTGGGCGGATCATGAGGTTAAGAGATCGAGACCATCCTGGTGAGAATCGCTTGAACCCGGGAGGCGGAGATTGCAGTGAGCCAAGACTGCGCCACAAAACTCCAGCCTGGGAGACAGAGCGAGACTCCATCTCAAAAAACAAACAAACAAACCAAAAAAAGAAACCATAACCACCAGCAATTGAGTTCTCTTTGCCATATGTCTGTTAAGTGAAGAAACCCATATTTCTAGGTACCAATCATGTTACTTAAATAACAGTAGGTAGAAATATTGTATACTGGTTATACTTAGAAATCACTTTATTGAAACTTTCTGATAAACATTTTAATGCTTCTTTTTAACTTTTAGGTTATGAGTGAAGAATAAATAAAAGTACTGTGGTAAAATACGATCAATCTTGGAAGGGACCTCACAGCTATGTAATTTAGTCCTCATTTCACAGATGAGGAAATTTTGATAAAGAAAGATAAGCTTTCGATAAGTGATTGTTAGTTTCATCATGGCTTTCTTATTGTCCAATCATTTTCCCAACATGACAATTAGTGGAATCAGTGGCTCATTACTGGGGACATATGGCTAGGTTTGCTTTGTTTCATACATGTATTATATTTGTTATGACATTTATTCCTGTTAAAAGGTATATAATATTTGCATGGATCGTAAGACATGTGCTAACAATTCCCTGACTGATTCTAATGATTTTGTTGTTACTTTTCTTCTTGTTTCAGCTCCATATGTCCACTGAGAATTTCTGAATATCACAAATTATAATTGGTGGAAAGCTTTTGTTTTTACCACCTCGATTGAATTTGGCCACTGTGGCAGGTGAATTTTACAATGCCAAATATTCAACCAAGATTTACTGAGTCCCTAGTTTATATTTGGCAAAAAGAAGTATATTGATTGTTTAAAACATTGATTTTGTCAAAAAGTAGAGAGGAAAAAGACATTACTATTTTTAATAATAATGATCCAATAAAATAATAATTTTTGAATTAGACTTTAATATAACAATTTTAAGTTCCAAAATATAAGAAATATAAATTTCCAAGAAAAATTATTAAATTCAACAGTAAACAAATAACTTTAAATTAAGTCCACAAGCATGAATTGTTCTTCTCCTATCAAACCTGTCAAATAAATTTTTTTTTTTGAAACGGAAGTTGGCACTGTCACCCAGGCATGAGTGCAGTGGCACGATCTCAGCTTAATGCAACCTCCGCCTCCCAGGTTCAAGCGATTCTCCTGCCTCAACCTCCCAAGTAGGTGGGGCTACAGGCACCCACCACCACGCCTGGCTAATGTTTTGTAGTTTTAGTAGAGACAGGGTTTCACTGTGTTAGCCAGAAAGGTCTCCATCTCCTGACCTTATAATCCACCCACCTCAGCCTCCCAAAATGCTATGATTACAGGCATGAGCCACCGCGCCTGGCCTCAAATAAAATTTTTAATGTGAAAATAATAGCTTAAATGCATTTTTCCTGTATGACAGATTATTGCACCGTTAATTCACAGTTTTACTATATTTATGCTGCTTACAGCTTCACCAGAGTCACTTCATTTTAACTTACTATTACCCAAATAATTGTATTAATATGCACTTATCTTAAAGTCTATGCCTTAATAAAATTTTATGTATAATTATGTTAAATATTATATGCTGTGTATATGCCAAGCTATATTATTTATGAATATTAGTTCTAATGGCAGCATTTGGTTTGAAGCATCAAACATTTATTTTATATTTTATAATAAACTATAATGATTAGTTTGGAGAAAAAAATGAAAGCATACATTGGTTTAAAGAGCTAAATGTCACACATGTTACATAATAGAATGGTTTTAAGCCAGAGTCAGATGTTTTACAGAATGCTTTTAGGAAATCAAATTTACAGCTAATGGAATTTTGGTAAATAAACTTATAAGAAATAATTACCTGTGAAACATTCATAAAGGAATAAGGATTTGAACAACATTTGAGGCAGGATTAGCGTCTTGACTCACATTTTAAAAATTAGCCAACAACCTGATTTCACTCAAGAGATGATTGTTCTTTTCATTTGAGATTATTAAAAGGTAAGTATTATTAAACTGTCTGAAAGGGATTTGAAGATAGAAATTCCCCAAGTTGGGTTTATTTTAAAAACTGTTAGTGGGACTATAAACTAATTCAACCATTATGGAAGACAGTGTGGTGATTCCTCAAGGATCCCAGCACTTTGGGAGGCCGAGGCAGGCGGATCATGAGGTCAGGAGATCCGAGACCATCCTGGCTAACACGATGAAACCCCATCTCTACTAAAAATGCAAAAATTAGCCAGGTGTGGTGGCGGGCGCCTGTAGTCCCAGCCACTCGGGAGGCTGAGGCAGGAGAATGGCGTGAACCCAGGAGGCGGAGCTTGCAGTGAGCCAAGATCGCGCCACTGCACTCCGGCCTGGGCAACAGAGGGAGACTCTTGTCTCAAAAAAAAAAAAAAAAAAAAGAAAGAAAGAAAGAAATACCATTTGACCCAGCCATCCCATTACTGGGTATATACCCGAAGGATTATAAACATGCTACTATAAAGACACATGCACACGTATGTTTATTGCGGCACTATTTACAACAGCAAAGACTTGGAACCAACCCAAATGTCCATCAATGATAGACTGGATTAAGAAAATGTGGCCCATATATACCATGGAATACTATGCAGCCATAAAAAAGGATGAGTTCATGTCCTTTGTAGGGACATGGATGCAGCTTGAAACCATCATTCTGAGCAAACTATCACAAGGACAGAAAACCAAACACCATATGTTGTCACTCGTAGGTGGAAATTGAACAATGAGAACATCTGGACACAGGATGGGGAATACCACACACCAGGGCCTGTTGAGGGGTGGCGGGAGTGGGGAGGGATAGCATTATGAGATATACCTAATGTAAATGACGAGTTAATGGATGCAGCACACCAACATGGCACATGTATACATATGTAACGAACCTGCAAGTTGTGTACATGTACCCTAGAACTTAAAGTATAATAATAAAAAAAGCTAGCTCAATATTTATAGATCAATGTCATCCACCATATTAGCAGTCAAAAGAAGAAAAACCACATTATTGCATCAATTTATGTAGTTAAAGCATTTGACAGAACCCAACACCTACTGTTAACAAACTAGTATTAGAGAGAAACTTCAACTCCATAAAGAGTATCTACAAAAATATCCTACAGTTAACATCATATATAACATACATAACATTGAAAAGGTGAATGTTGTCCTGCTATATAGAAAAAATGGTTATGACGCCCACTCTCATCACTCTTATTCAGCATAGGACTAGCCAGTGACATAAGGCAAGATAAGAAAATGAAATGCACACAGATTAGAAGAGAAGAAATAAAACTACCCTATGTGTGCACATGACAGGATTGTTCATGCAGAAAATCCCAAGCTACCCAAAGAATCTCCTAGAACTAATAAGTGAGTTTTGCACAATCATAGAAGGTCAAAACAACTAAGTCAATATTTTGATATATTATCACAGAATATTTTGAAACTAAAAGAATGATTTACAATAGCTTTACATAAATCTAATGAAACATGTAGATGATCTGTATGCTGAAAACTTCAAAATGCTGGTGAAAAACCTAAATATATGAAATGCTAGGTTTAACTCGTTTTCCTTCAATAACCCAGCAAGAATTTTTATAGATATGGTTAAATCTGAAATTATATGGAAATGAAGAAAGAACTGAATCAACATAATTTTAAATTAAGAAGAAAAAAATCAAAAGACCTTACAACTAGATTTTTAAATTTAGTATATTTCTACAGTGATGGAAAGGGTGTGGTTTTGCACAGAAATAGACACACAGATCAATGGAACCAATGAAAATTGAGAAATAGAACCACAAACGTAGAATCAACTGAATTTTGAGATAGGCACAAAGAAAGAGGAGTGTTTTCAAAAGTGATGTTGACACAATTATACATCCGTACGCAAAAGAATGATTCTTGACATAAGCCTTATACCTTTCAAAAAATCAAATCAAAATAGATAATTGGTACCAATTAAAAATATACAATATAAAAAAATTAGAAGACAACACAAGAAAAAAAAATCTATGTGACCTATGATTAAGCAAGCAGTTTGTGGACTCATAAAATAAAAAGTAATAAATTGGACTTTTTCAAAATTAAAACTATTTGCTCTGCAAAAGACACTATAAGATAACCACACAATGGACAAAAATATTTTCCAATAATATATCCAGCAAAGAACTTGTATTCAGAATATAAAAAGGGTTCTCCAAACTTAACATTAAGAAAACAAATAATCCAATCAGTAAATTAAATACACTTCACCAAAAAGTATGTATAACTGGCAAATTGCTACATGAATGAATATTTAACATCAGTAGGCATTAGGATAATGCAAATTAAAGCAAAAATTAGATATCGTTATGTATCTACTGGAATGGGATAAGTAAGTAAATGAATAAATTTGCTCCACCAAGTGCAGATAAGGCTGTGAAGCTCTAGAATCTCTTACATCTTGCTAGTGAAGACACAGATGTGTAGTCACTTGGAAAAAAATGTTGTCTGTTTCTTGGAAAGCTAAACATACAGTTACTACATGCCTCAGCCATCCCATTTTAGCATACTTATCCTGGAGAACTGAAAATGTATATTCAGAAAAAGAACCTGTACACATATTTCATATCATCTTTCTTAGCAATAGCATCAAAAAAAAAAATCCCTGATGTCCTTCAGTAGCAGAATAAATAAACAAATTGCAATTCATCCATATAATGGCATATCATTCAGCAAAAAAAAGGAACAATTCATTGATGTGCACAATCTTAATGAATATGAAAACATTATAAGAGAAAATCTGTCTCAATGGGTTGCATAGTATATGGTTCCATTTATATAAAATCATCAAAATAACAAGCAATGTTGCCAGAGTTAAAGTGTGGAGGGATGACATGACTATGACCAGGTAACACAGGATTTTCTTTGGGGAGATGCATTGCTTGCCTATTCTGATTGTGGTGGTGGTTGCAAGACTCTACACATGTGATAAAATTTTGTTACACACTTCTACACACACAAAAAAGTGCATATAAAAATAATAAATTCTGTATAAGGTTTGCAGCTAACATTATTGTACCAATGCCTATTTTCTGGATTTGATAATTATGCTATGGTTCCTTAAGATGCTATCATTTGGGGAACTTGGTTGAAAGGAAAGTGAGAGCCTTCTCATTATTCCTGCAATTTCTATGAGAGTCTAAAATTATTTCAAAATGAAAAGTTTACAAATAATATACTCAGGTGTAATATATATATGTATATATGTGTGTGTGTATGTGTGTGTGTGTGTGTGTATAAACCATGGCATACATAATAATGGGGTAAATGCTAATGGATATTTCCAAGATTTCTATTTTTTTTAAATAGGTGGTGCCATATTGTAATACAGTTTTTTTTTTCTTAATTTAATTATGTCTTGTTCTGGTTACAAGGTACTGGCTAGAGGCCAGTCAGTTCTCTTCTTGAGCAGTTGATTAAGTCCACACCCAAACCACTTCCTTTATGGGGCTTTCACACTTTTCACATTCCAGGCTCTATGCACCTGTCCTAATTGTTCTGGGACCAGGTATGACAACTACAGACAGAGCTTTTGTCATAGAGCCCATGACATTATTCAAATTATCCAAGTGTTATGGGCTGTTTTGCATCTCCATTGTGTCCCCCTTAATTTAATATGTTGAATCCTTATGTTGAATCCTTAACCCTTCATACCTGAGAGTCAACTATATTTGGTAATAGGGTCTTTAAGAGGTAACTAAGTTAAGATGAGGTAATTAGGGTGTGTCCTAATTCCATATCACTGGTGTCCTTGTAAAGAAGAGGAAATGAGGCTATATGAACATATAGAGGAAAGATTATGTCAGGGCAGTGGGAGAAGAAGCCAAAAAGAAACTTTCAGAAGAAACCAACCTTACCAACACTTTAATCTTGGACTTCAAGACTCCAAAATTGTGAGAAAATAAATTTCCATTGTTTAAGCCCCCTAGTCTATGTTAGTTTGTTATGGCAGCCCTAGAAAACTAATGTATCAATCTTCAGAGATCTCAACCATCTAGCTACTAACCTCATTCCACTCAACATATGTGAACTGCCCCTAGCAGCTCCAGCTTGCTGTGACCGTGTCCCTGCATGTGACACCTTGCGTGACCCTATCTGGCAGCCTTCTCTCACTTGGAGCTGTAAGCAGCAAAGACTTCTTCCTTTCATCTCTTCACGCACCAGTGTGTTCTGTCCTATTATCAATGAATCGCTAAATTTCAAAAAAAAAATATTAATTTTAAGGTACCCTGTGAAAAGTTAAGAATGTATATTGTAGTACCTAAACAAGTCACTAAAAATGATGCACAGAAGTATCAATAGTAAACTGACAGATATATTACAATAAGATCCTAGCAAATTATTCAAGTTATCCAAGGAAAACAGGGAATAAACAGTCCCTAAATTGTTTAATATTAATGGACAAAACACCGAGTTAAAAGACAGATCCGGCTAATTGTTGTATACATGAGATGCACTTGCAATATACAGACACAAAACAGTAGGAGTAAAAATGGTTGTAAAAATGTACCTACAAACAGTGACTGTAAGAGGCCTGAAATAGCTATATTAATATAAAATAAAGTACAAAGCAGCAAGTGCTACCTGTGATAAAAAATGACATTTCACAATGATAAAAGTGTCAAGTCTATAGGAAGGCATAATAAACTTAAATGTGTATGTACCTAATAACAACTCCTCAAGGTAAAGTTGACAGGATCCAAGGGGACAATAAATTTTTCTTCAATTTTATTTGGAAAAATATGAAATAATGTCTTAGCAATTGATAGAACTACTGAAAAAATTGAGGACAAAGGTGATCAGAACTAAACCTTATGAAGAATTCCACCCTGTAGATTTAGAATACACATTTTTTCATATTTTTGTGGTGGTGTATTTACTAATATAGAACATATATTTTATGACAAAATGGTATCAAATAATTTAAAAGAACTGAAATAACACAGGGTATGTTGACCACAATAGCATTTAGTTAGCTATCAATAAAATATCTTGTTTGAACCTATTTGGAAATTAACATAAAGTTAATAACCAATGGGTAAAAAGTAAATTGTAGAGAGAATGAGCTTTTCATTGATTAGTGTTTGCATGGTATGCCTTTCTCCAACCTTTTCACTGTAACCAATCTAAGTCTTTAAATTTAAAGTGGGTTTCTTACAAATACAGCATAATGAGATATTTTTTAATCCACTCTGGCAATCTGTCTTTTAATTGGTGTATTTAAAATGATTATTAATATAGTTGGATTAATATATACCATGTATGTGAATGTTTTCTATTCATTCCATTTGTTCTTTGTTTCCTTTTTATCTTTTTCTGCCTTCTATGGTTTTAACTGCAAATTTTATATAATTCCATTTTATCTCCTCTTAGCATAGTAACTATACTTCTTGTTTTAATATTTTCAGTAGCTGCCTTAGAATTTCCAGTATCCATTTTAACTAATATAAATTCATCTTCAGATAACACTATACTGCTTCATGTATAATGCAGGTACTTTATAAAACAGTACTCCCAATTTTTCCCTTTTGCTCCTTATAATATTGCTATGATTTATTTTACTTGTTCATATACTAAAAACACCCAATATATTTTTACTTTTATTTCAAACAAAGTTATTTTCAAATTAGTTAAGAAAAAGGAAAATAGATTTCTTCTTTATTTATTCCTTCTACAACTCTCTTCCTTTATGTAGATTTGAGATTTGTAAAAGCTAAATTGCACCAAATACTAGTTAAAAACAGCAAGGAAGACTTTATTTAACCATTACAATAAGGGAGAGTGCTTGAACTCAACTCAGCTGAAGCACAAGGTGAGGCCATCTGTGTTTGCTAATGGCCGCTTATCAAATATTGGCTCCTATTCTCCCACAGATCTGAGAAAGTCTTTATTTCTCCTTCGCTTTTGAAACAGTTTCACTGGACATAGATTATGGGCTACTGGACATTTTTTTCTTTTATCACTTTAAATATTTAACTATCCATTTTTGGGCATCCATAATTTCTGACAGGAGATCCACTGAATTTCTTAGGCATATGCCTCTGTGAGTATGGTGTTTTCCGCTCTCTTCTCCTTTGAGTTACTTTAGGACCTTTGTCTTTGGTGTGCTACAGTTTGAATATGATATTTCAAAATGTAATTATTTTCCCCTTGGTGGTGTTCTTTGAGTTTTCTGGATCCATTTTTGGAGTCTGACATCAGTTCCGGAAATTTCTCAGCTAATATTACTTCAAATATTTCTTCGACTCCATTCTCTCTTTCTTCTCCTCCTGGTGTTCCCACTATGCACATATTACAACTATTGAAATTTTTCCACAGTATGTGGCTGTTCTGTTCTTCTCCACCCCCCATTCTGTTTCTCTTTTTATTTCAGTTTGGAAAGTTTCTATGCATTTGTTCACATTGTTAAAAACACAATGAATGTACGGTCAAGTTTTGTGCATTTCATTTCACATTGAAGACATGAATTTAGCCAGGCACCGTGACTCATTCTTGTAATCCCAGCACTTTGGGAGGCTGAGGCAGGAGGATTGCTTCAGCCCAGGAGTTCAACACTATCTTGGACAATATGGTGAGACTTGTCTCTACCAAAAAAAAGTTAAACAATATTTTTTAAATAAGAAATTAGCTGGGTGTGGTTGTACATGCGTGCCTGTGGTCCTAGCTACTTGAGAGACCGAGGCGGGAGGATTGCTTGAGCCTGGGAGGTGGAGGCGGCAGTGAGCCATTATTATGCTACTGTAATTCAGTCTTGGCTACACAGCAAGATGCTGTAAACCCCATCTCTACTAAAAATACAAAATTAGCCAGGTGTAATGGCGTATGCTTGTAATCCCAGCTTCTTGGGAGGCTGAGGCAGGAGAATCACTTGAACTCGGGAGGTGGAGGTTGCAGTGAGCCGAGATCACACCACTGCACTCCAGCCTGGGTGATAGAGTGAGACTCAGTCTCAAAAAAAAAAAAAAAAAAAGAAAGAAAGAAAAAAAGAAAAAAATTTATAATAAATAAATTGTGAACTCTAATTAATAATATAATGTTGGAGTATTTAAGGGAAAGTAAGTTAATTTCTGCTACTATTTGTGTAATTCTTTGAAAGAGTTGGACAATTGATAGATTGGCAGTGGCAGATGGATGGAAGGATATGGGATAAAACTAGTAGAGTAGAATTCTATTTGTAGAATCCCCATGGTGAGCAGATGAGCATTCACTATAAAATTATTTTAACTTTTTTGTATACTTGAGATGTCCCTAATAAAATATTTGAAAAAAATACAATTGCTCAAAATCTCCTGAGGACCATAATTGAACTAAATGAGGCAATAAAATAGTGAGGAAAATGTTGACCAGAGAACACATATCAATCTGCCCCTAGATAGGCCGCACTTATTTTTGTGCAAAAAATATTATTTGTTATTAACCTAAACTCTAGTTTTGTTATTAACATAAACACTAATTTAAGGTCAGACTCAACAAAGCCTCTCACATTTGAAATAAAATAATTTTAACTTAATACAGTAATAGAGCTTTAAATCACCAGTGAGTACGGCAAAACATATCAAAAATGTCAATGAGGATAAAAAAGATTACATGGTGATATTTAAAAAACAGAAATTAATTGTATGACTGTTGAAGTTAATGACTTTGTACTAGAGGGAGCTCAATGATTTAACAGACTATTTTGTGTTCTTTATCACATTATATAGGGTGATAAACTACAAACTTGAAAGGATTCTCTTTTATTTTTTCTCCTTATCAGTGCCATAAACATGCATTCTAATAGTGAGTATTTTCCTTTTGATAAAGTGGCAAATGAAAAGTTTTGTATTAAGTCCAGAGATAGATCAGCATGTATCAAATGAGTTAATCTGCATCTGTGTCGCTTCGCTTTGATATGTTATCCGGCCATCCTGACCTCAAGCAGACATGTTCCTGCTGATCCTTCTGGTTGTCTGATCCTCAGAACTTTTTTCTCTGTTATTTCTTTAAATCCCTCTAGCAGTGGGTGCATATAATCACAGATTTCCTTGTGGCTATTTTTGGTTTCTAATCTATCTTTCAGTTTGGGCACAGCTTTATTCTTTGATATTCTATTTACAGCTGCCTAGAGACCATCACCCTTTGAATGTCACCAGGTAACTTGTGATTCAAAATTTTTTTACACCAACTCTACTACACAGCCTTGATATCACTTTTTAAACGAGACTAGAAATCTTACAGCCCTTTACACTTTTCTCTCTGTTCCTTGTTTTCTTCTATCTGATTCTCTCTATGGCATATTCTTGTTTTTCTTCAAGTTTCTCTGTTATGTGGATTTTTCCTCATGTTACAATCATTATGAGGTCGATTCCATGCCCCTAGAACAATCAACTATTTGAGTTCATCTAACAAAAAGAGCATATAATTTTGAAAGTATATCCACATAACTTCTCTAAGATTCAGAACATCTTTTTATAAAGTAGGAACAATACTGATACTAATGAAAGCAAAAATATACACGGATGACAATGGAACCTGAAATATATTGTTTATAAGGAGTTATAATGGCAAAATTTTCAATCATGGCCCCTAGGTAGACATTTTTCTTGGACTGCAAGAATGTTTTGTCAAGTATGTTTCTGGCTCATGAGAACCGGCAATATTTATATATGAACCAATCAAAGTTTTCTGGGTTTAAATCATCTTTCTTTTATTTCACTATAGGAAAAAAACAAAAAGATGTTAATTATGTGACAGTTCTTAGAGAAAAAAGGTAAAGCAAAGAGCCAGATTATTTTATTTTCAGAGAATATAAAAAGAAACAAATCTCTGTATGAAATTTTTAAAGTTCATTATAGAAAATATGAGTAAAAGGAAATCTTCTCATACTTCTATTGCAGATAAAAGTCCTCTTTGTATGCATTTTTGTGATTTAACAAAATTAGCACATTACTGGATAGCTAATTTGCTATCTTTCAAGTTCTTTCAAAATTAACATCATGTAATAAGCATTTTTCCATCCATTAACTAATCCTCATAAGCATAATATAATGTATTTTATATGATAAATTATGCTTCGTGATCTAATTGATCTTGTTAATATTTTTATATTTGAGTTTTTTCAATTTTGTAATATTGTTTAAAAAGTTTTTATTTAATTTTTAGTTTTCTGGGCACATAATAGATGTATGTATTTATGAGGTACATGAGATATTTTGATGCAGGCATGCAATTCATAATAATCACATCCTGGAGAATGGGGTATCCATACCCTCGAGAATTTATCCTTAGTGTTGAAGACAATTCAATTATACTCTTTTATTTTGAAATGTACAATTATAGTATTATTGACTATAGTGACCCTGTTGTGTTACTTTTTGTAGGTCTTATTCATTCTTCTACTTTTTTTATACCCATTAATCATCCCCTTTTTCCCCCTACCCTCACAGTACCCTTTCCAGCCTCTGGTAATCACCATTCTACTCTCTATCTCCATGGGTTTAATTGTTTTGGTTTTTAGATCTCACAAATAAGAGAGACCATGCAATGCTTGTCTTTCTGTGCCTGGTTTCATTTAACATAATTATCTTCATTTCCATCCATGTTGTAGCAAATGACAGGATCTCATTCTTTTTTAAATGGCTGAGTAGTACTCCATTGTGTATATATGCCACATTTTCTTTAACCACTTATCTGTTTATGGACACTTAGGTTGTTTCACAATCTTGGGTATTGTGAAGAGTGCTGCAACAAAGATGGGAATGCAGGTATCTCTTCTCAATATACTGATTTTCCTTCTTTAGGGTATATAGCCAGCAGTTAGATTGCTGGGTCATATGATAGCTCCAATTTTATTTTTTTGAGGAACCTCCAAATTGTTCTCCATGGTGGTTGTAATAACTTAAATTCCCACCAACAGAGTATGAGGGTTCCCTTTCTACACATGCTCACCAGCATTTTTTACTTCCTGTCTTTTAGATATGAGCCACTTTAACTGGGGTAAGATGATAGCTCATGGTAGTTTTTATGTGCATTTCTGATGATAAATGATGTTGAGCACTTTTTCATATGCCTGTTTGCCATTCTGTATGTCTTCTTTTGAGAAATGTCTATTCAAATCGTTTGTCCATTTTATAATCAGATTATTAGATATTTTCCTATAGGGTGGTTTGAGCTCCTTATATATTCTGATTATTAATCTCTTTTCAGATGGGTAGTTTGCAAATAATTTCTCCTAGTATGTGGGTTATCTCTTCACTTTGTTAATTCTTTTCTTGGCTGAGCAGAAAATTTTTTTCTCAATGTGATCTTATTTGTCCATTTTTGCTTTGGTTGCCCATGCTTGTGAGCAAAGTTAGTCAAGAAATTTTTGCCCAGGCCAAGGTCCTGGAGATTTTCCCTAAGGTTTTCTTGTAGCAGTTTCATAGTTCATGGTCTTGGATTTAAATCTTTAATCCATTTTTATTTTATTTTTGCATAATGTGAGAGGCAGGGGTTTAGTTTTATTCTTCGTCATATGGATCATACGGATATCCAGTTTTCCCAGCACCATTTATCGAAAAGACTGTCTTTTCTCCAGTATATGTTCTTGGCACCTTTTTCGAAAATGAGTTCACTATAGATGTTTGATTTGTTTCTGGGTTTGCTACTCTTTCCATTAGTTTACATGTCTACTTTTATGCCAGTACCATGCTATTTTGGTTACTATAGATTTGTAGTAAAATTTGGCATCAGATTATGTAATTCCTCTTTTTTTTTTCTTTTTTTTCTTTTTTTTTTTTTGCTTAGGATAGCTTTGACTATTCTGAGTCTTTGTGGTTCCATGTAAATTTTAGGATTTTCTTTATTTCTGTGAAGAATGCCATTCATAATTTGATAGAGATTAGATTGAATCTGTATATTGTTTTGAATAGTATGGACATTGTAATAGTATTGATTCTTCCAATCCATGAACATGGAATATCTTTACATTTTTTGTGTGTGTTGTCTTAAATTTCTTTAATCAGTGTTGTATAAATTTCATTATACTAAGATTTTTTACTTCTTTGATTAGGTTAATGCCTAGGTTGTTTATTTTATTTTTGGCTATTTAAATGCAATCACTTTTTAAATTTCTTTTCAGGTTGTTTGCTGTTGTCATAAATATGGGCTACTGATTTTTGAATGTTTATTTTGTGTCCTTCAACTTTACTGAATTTGTTTATAAGTTCTAATAGTTTTTTTTTTCTTTTTTGAGATAGAGTCTCACTCTGTTGCCTAGGCTAGAGTACAGTGGCTCAGTCTCAGCTCACTGCAACCTCCTCCTCCCAGGTTCAAGCAATTCTCCTGCCTCAGCCTCCCAAGTAGCTGGGACTACATTTGTGCACCACCATGCCTGGCTAATTTTTTTCTATTTCTAGTAGAGATGGGGTTTCCCCATATTGGCCAGGCTGGTCTCGAACTCCTGACCTCAAGCGATCCACCTGCTTTGGCCTCCCAAAGTGCTGGGATTACAGGCGTGAGCCACTGAGTCCAGCCCTAATTGGTTTTTTTTTAATGAAGTCTCTAGTTTTTTTTTTTTTTCCAAACATAAGATCATATCTGCAAACAAGGATACTTTGATTTCTCGCTTTCCAGCTTGGATGCCTTTTATTCTTTCTCTTATCTGACTGCTCTAGTTAGAACTTTCAGTATTATGTTGAATAACAGTGGTGAAAGTGGGCATTCCTGTTGTGTTTCAGATCTTAGAGGAAAGGCTTTTAGCTTTTCCCCATTCAGTATAATGTTAGATGTGGATCTATTACATGTGGCTTTCATTATGTTTAGATATGTTTCTTCTATACCCAGTTCTTTTAGAGTTTTTATCACAAAGGGATGTTGAACTTTATCAAATATTTTTTCAGCATCAATTAAAATGATAATATGGTTGTTGTCCTTCATTCTGTTGATATGATGTATCACATTGATTGTTTTGCATATGTTGAAACATCCTTGTATCCCAGGGGTAAACCCCACTTGGTCATGATGAATGATCTTTTTAATGTATTATTGAATTTGATTTGCTAGCATTTTGTTGAGGATATTTGCATCAATATCTATCAGGGATACTGGCCTGTAGTTTTCTTTTTATGGTATTTGTCTTGTTTTGGTATCAGGGCAATACTGACCTCATGGAATGAGCTTGGACGTTATTCCTCCTCCTCTATTTTCAGAACAGGTTGGGTATTAGTTCCTACTAAAAAGGAACAGAATAGGTGGGTATTAGTTCCTATTAAAAAGGTTTGGTAGAATTCAGCAGTGAAGATACTGGGTCCCAGGCTTTCTTTACTAGAAGACATTTTATTAACATTTCAGTCTTGTTATTTCCTATTGATATGTTCAGGTTTTGAATTTCTTCCTCGTTCAATCTTAGTAGGTTAGATGTGTCTAGAATTTTGTCCATTTTTTCTATATTTTCCAGTTCATGGTCATTTAGTTGATCATAGTAGCAGCTATGAATTTTTGAATTCTTTGAATTTTTGTAGTATCAGTTTGTAATGTCTCCTTTTTCATCTCTGATTTTATTTATATGGGTCTTTTCTCTCTTCTCTCCTTTTTTCTTTTTCTTTTTTTTTTTTTCTTTTTTTTGAGACGGAGTCTTGCTCTGTTGCCCAGGCTGGAGTGTAGTGGTGTGATCTCGGCTCACTACAAGCTCCACCTCCTGGGTTCAAGCCATTCTCCTGCCTCAGTCCCCGAGTAGCTGGGACTACAGTTGCCCGCCACCACGCCTGGCTAATTTTTTTTTTTTTTTGGTATTTTTAGTAGAAATGGGGTTTAATCACATTAGCCAGGATGGTCTCGATCTTCTGATCTCATGATCCACCTGACTCGGCCTCCCAAAGTGCTGGGATTACAGGTGTGAGCCACCGCACCCAGCCTCCTTTTTTCTTAGTGTGGCTACAGGTTTGTCAATTTTGTTTAACTTTTCCAAAAAACCTTTTTGTTTCATTGATGTTTTGTATCATTTTCTTCATTTCAATTTCATTTATTTCTGCTTTGATTTTTATTATTTCTTTTGTTTTAATAATTCTGGTTTTGATTTGCTCTTGCTTTTCTAGTTCTTTAAGCTTCATTGTTAGGGCATTTATTTGAATTTTTCTTCTTTTCTGATGTGGGCTATTACAGTCATAAACTTCTCTCCTAGTACTGCTTTTGTTATATTCCATAGATTTTGATATGATGTGTTCTTCTTATTTTTCTCAAGAAATTTTTTAATCTCCTTCAAAATTTCTGCATAGACCCACTGGTCAGAAAGAAGCATACTGTTTAATTTTCATCTATTTACATAATTTCCATAATTCCTCTTGTTCTTGCTTTGCAGTTTTATTCCATTGTGGTCAGAGGATGTGCTTGGTATTATTTAAGTTATTTAAAATATTTCAAGTCTTGTTTCATGACCTATCATATAGTCTGTCTTTGAGAATGATCCATGTGCTGCAACAAATAATGTACATTCTGAAGCTGTTGGATGAAATATCTTGTAAATATCTATTGGATTCATTTGGTCTATAGTGCAGATAAAGTCCGACGTTTGTTGATTTTCTATCTGGAAGTTCTGCCCAATGCTGAAAATGAGGTGTTGAATTCTCCAGCTATTATTGTATTGGCATCTATCTCTCTCTTTAGCTCTGATAATGTTTCTATGCCTAAGGGCTTCAGTGTTGGGTGCATATATATTTATAGTTGTTATATCCTCTTGCTAAATTCACCCCTCTATCATTTTATAGTGTCCTTCTTTGTCTCTTCTTATACTCTTTGTCTTTCATCTGATATAGGTATAGCTATTCCTGCTTGTTTTTGGTTTGCATAGACATGGGATATCTTTTTCCATCCTTTTTTTTTTTTCAGAATATGTGTGTCTTTGTAGGTGACGTGTGCTTCTTTTAGGCAACAGATTAATGGTTCTTGCCTTTTTAATTTTTTTATAAAAAAAATTCAGCTACTCCATTGGAGACTTTGGTCCATTTACAGTCAATGCTATTATTAACAAGTGTACGTTCTCCTACCATTCTGATATTTGTTTTCTGGTTGTTTTGTCATCTAATCATCCATCTTTCCTTCTGTCTTCTTTTTCATGAAGGTAGTTTTCTCTGGTGATATGATTTAGTTTCTTGCTTTTTATTTTTTGTGTATCTGTTGTATGGCTTTTGGTTTGAGATTGCCATGAGGCTGGAAATTCTATCCTGTAACCCATTATTTTAAGCTGACAGCAACTTTACTTTGTTTCCATAAAAAACCTAAAAAGCAAAAAGAAAACTAATAAAAACTCTACACCTTAACTTCATTCCTCACTTTTAAATTTTGTGTTGTTTCTATTTATATATTGTACTGTTTATATCTTGAAAAGTTGTTGTCATTATTATTTTTATTGGTTCTTCATTTAGCCTTTGACTTAACATAAGGCGAGTAATAACTAACCACAGTTACAGTGTTACAATGTTTTGGGTTTTTCTGGGTACTTATTATTACCAGTGAGTTGTGTACCTTCAGATGATTACTTATTGCTCATTAATGTCTGTTCTTTCTGATTAAAGTACTCCCTTTAGAATTTCTTGTAGGACAGCTATAGTGTTGATGAAATCCCTCACCTTTTGTTTGTCTGGGGGAAATCTTTATTTCTCCTTCATGTTTGAAGGATATACCAGTATATCTGGAGTATTCACCAGATATACTATTCTAGGTTAAAGGTTTCTTTTTTTCTTCTTCTTCAGCACTCTAAATATGTCATGCCACTCTCTTCGGGTCTGTAACATTTCCATTAAGAAGTCTGCTGCCAGACATATTGGAGCTTCATTGTATGTTATTTGTTTCTTTTCTCTTGCTGCTTTTAGAATATTTTATCTTTGATATTTGGGAGTTTGATTATTAACTGCCTTGAGGTAGTCTTTTTGTTAAATCTGCTTGGTGTTTCACAACATTCTCGTACTCGGACATTGATATCTGTCTAGATTTGAGAGGTTCTCTGTTATTATTCCTTTGAATAAACTTTCTTCCCCTGTCTCTTTCTTTACCTCCTCTTTAAGTCGAACTCTTAGAATTGCCCCGTTGAGGCTGTTTTCTAGATCCTGTAGCCATGTTTCATTGTTTTTCATTCTTTTTTGTGTTTGTATGTCTCTTCTGACTGTGTATTTTAAAAGAGCCTGTCATTAAGCGCAGTAATTCTCCCTCTGTTTGGTCAAATCTGTATTTTAAAACTCCGGTGCACTCTTCAGCATGTCTATTGCAATTTTCTGCTCCAGAATTTCTGCTTGAGTCTTTTTAAGTACTCGATCTCTTTGTTAAGTTTATCTGATAGAATTCTGAATTCTTTCTTGGTGATACCTGGAATTTCTTCAAATTTCCTCAAGATGGCTATTTTGAATTCTCTGTCTGAAAGATCAGATATCTCTTTTTCTCCAGGATTGCTCCCTGGAGCCTTATTTAGTTCTCTTGATGAAGTCGTGTATTCCTGGATTGTTTTGATACTTGTAGATGATCGTCTGTGTCTGAACATTGAATAGTTAAGTATGTATTGTAGTCTTCACTGTCTGGGCTTGTTTGTACCCTTCTGTGGAAAGGCTTTCCAGATATTCCCAAAGAAGACTTGGGCATTGTGATGCAAGCTGTGTCTGCTTTAGGAGGCACCCCAAGCCCAATAATGCTGTGGTTCATGAAGACTCGTAAAATTACTGCCTTGATGATCTTGGACAAGATCTGAGAGAATTCTCTGGATTACCAGGCAGAGACTCTTGCTCTCTTCGCTCACTTTCTCCCAAACAAATGGAGAAACTCTCTCTAGTTTCTGAACCACCTGAAGTTGGGGGTGGAATGACACAATCACCCTGGTGGCCATCACCACTATAACTGTGCTGAGTCAGACCTGAAGCCAATACATCACTGGGTCTCACACAAGGCCTGCTGTAAGTACTCCCTGGCTGCTGCCTATGTTCACTCAAAGCCTTGGGTCTCTATTGTCAGCGGGTAGCAAAGCCAGCCATTCCTGTGTCCTTCTTTTCAGGGTGGCGAGTTTGCCGGGAACCTGGAGGGTCCAGAGGTGCTGTCAGGGAGCCAGGGTCTGTATTCAAATACCTTAAAAGTCTACCTGGTGTTCTGTTGTACTGCCGCTGAGCTTGTACTCAAACCACTAGATGCTGACCTTCCCACTCTTTTGTTCCCTTTCCAAAGGCAGAGGAGCCTCATCCCATGGTCATCACCACTGCAGGCCCATGGAGAATACCTCCATACTACTGCTGATGTTCCCTTGAGGCTCAAGGGCTCTTCAGTCAGCTTGCAGTGAATGCTGCCTGGCCCAGCACTCACGCTCCAGGGCATTGGGGCCCCTTTCGCCCAGGCCAGGTCGAGACATGCCATCCAAGGGCCAAATTCTGGAATCAGAGACTCCAAGAACCCACATGGTGCTCTACAGCTCTGTGGTCGAGCTGGTACCTAAAGTGCAAGACAATGTCCCCTTTACTTTTTCCTCAACTTTTCTTAAGCAGATAGTGTTTTGCCTCGTAGCCACCACAGCTGGGAATGTGCTGAGTCTCACTTGAAGCCAGCTGATCTCAGATTCTCACCCAAAGCCATTAATGCGGTTCCTGGGTATCAGTGCTTGTTATTCAGGGCCCAAGGGCTCTTCAGTTAGCAGGCGAAAAATGTTGCCAGGACTGGGTCCTTTCCTTCAAGGCAGTGGTTTCCCTTCTGACCCGAGGTGAGCCTAGTATTGTTGTCTGGGAGTGATGCCCAAGGGCCAAGAAAAGGGATATCACGACTCTGACAGGTGCCCTATCCTGCTGTGGCTTAGCTGGTATGCAAAATGCAAGAAAAGGTCCTCCCCACTCTTTTGGTTTCCTCTCCTTAGGCAGAAGGAAGGGGTTGCTTTTTAAGCTGTAAACTGTGCAGCCTCGGCTTAGGGGTAGCGTGATACCAGCATTACCTTAGCAACCCTGGCTTGTGTCTCAGTAAGTCACATGCCCTGCTCACTCTAGTATCTCTGGGCCCAGTTCAGCACTAGGACTCACCTAGTTATTACAGTCCTTGTGGCATAGACCGCCTTTCTAGTTTATTTTATTTAGATCCTCAGAGTACTTTAGCCCAGTGGTGAAGCTTGCAGAATTCAAATTTGAACTGCTGGGATTGACAATTTCTCTCTGGCGAGGGCTGCTTAAATGCTCCCTCTGTGGGCTGGCATCAGCTGAGTTTGTTCTGGTTTTCTTTTCTGCTATAACAGGACAGCATTGAGTTTAATGCCTCACAATTACTGGGCTCTCCCTCCCCCAGCCCAATTAAAGGCTCTCTGTACCATTCTGCTGCTGCCAGGTGGTGTCAGCAATTCAAAACTGTTTTGCTTCCCTCTTCAGCGCCTCTTTCAGTGATACGACAGTAAAACCAGGTACTGTGAGTGCTCAGCTGACTTTTCATACGTACGAAGGTGTTTTCTTTTGTATGTGTAGATAGTTGTCAAATTACTACCCTTTTGGTGAGGGAAACAATTGATGGAGCCTTCTATTCTACCATCTTGCTCCACCTCCACCATGTGCTAAAAAGTCATTTTATTTCAATAATTACATATTATATCAGACAAAGTCTTGTGGTGCTTTATCATTCAGAACTTTGTGGAAACAACACAAGCCATTAATGACAATGAAGAGACCCACATCATGACATGAATATGATACTTTAAAGATTTGTTACAAACTCCCACTTTCTGTCACACCATTACACTAAGAAAACGTTTAGATCCTTTAGGTGGTATGCAAAGTAATGGACTTCCAGGGCTTTTACTCCCTAATCTTTGGAACCTGTGAATATGTTACCTTACAGGGTAGAAAGAAACTTTGCAGGAGCAATAAAGGATGAACTGGAAATGAGAGATTATTCTGAATTATCCAGGTGGGTCCCACCTAATCACATGGGTTCCTAAAAGTGGAAGAGGAAGGCAGAATTTTGGGTTGGAGAGATGCAACAGAAGAAGAGAAAAGGTGGGAGTTGAGAGAGATTCAAAGGGTAAATGAGACTCAACTGTCATTGCTAGCTTTGAAGACAGAGGATGGTAGCCATAAGCCAAGGAAGTTGATGGTTTCTATAAACTTAGTTCAGGCCTCGGCTTAAAGTCAGCGAGAAAATGGGGATCACAGTCTGAAAACCACAAGGAACTAAATTCTGGAAACCACCTAAATAAACAAGGAAATAGATTCTCCCTTAGAGCCTCCAGAATGAAGCATTACCAACATTACCAATGTCCCGATTTTAATCTGTTGAAATTATTATTATTATTATTATCTTTCAACATACAGAACTGTAGATAATAAATTCATGTTGTTTTAGCCCACTAAGTTTGTGGTAATTTGTTGTGGTACTATTAGAAAACTAATATATTAAACCTACTATGTTAACAATAATAATGATATAATTACAGTAATCATAATAGTTTACTATTTTTATTGAGCACTTACTATGCCCCAGTCTGTGTATAAGTATAGTAATTATATTAATTCAATTCATATTTAGATTCTATGAGTTAGACTTAAATATCATAGATGTGAGGAAACTGAGGTGCTAAATGGTTAAGTAACTCATCCAAAGGCATTTCATTAAAAGCACCATTAAAATCAGCAGTGTCAGCATGTTTTTAATTTTACCTTGGATGTAGTTATCATAATTTTTATTTGCAAGCAATTGATAACATGACATAATATGTTTAAAGCTTTGAAGCATAACTATTAAACCCAAAATCAATGAGTTATTGAAATGCATCAAGATAGAACTTTTAAATCTCAATTTATGTACTGTTTTTATTTTAATTTCCTTATTTCTAAAATCAGCTTGCATTTAGCAGCTATTCTATTTTTTGTATGTTCATTTCTGATTTATTTTTAAAAAATACTTATAAAAATGCTTGTAACAAATTAATGGATAAAAATGGAAAACATTTGTGGGCAATATTTATTAATTCTTTGAACTTCTGAGTCTCATGTGCTCTAAATCACACAGTAAACTTTCACCACAAAAATTATTTTTAGAGATATTCCTTGACCATAAGATAAGATCTTCTTCTAATTTAGTTGAATTAAAGTGACCTTGCAAAAAAAATTGCCTGCACATTTGTAGTATCTACAGATTTACTTCATTTGAATTATGGGAAATAATCTCCATAGAAACTCATTGCCTGAAGCCCTACTTCTCAAAACAAAAGCAAAATCACATAGTCTCTCTCAGAAAAAGTCTCCCCTATGCCAGCCGGGATGGCTTTTTGGGAGGGAGAGAGCACCAGAGAGGAGAAGATCAGAAAAGCCAACCCCTCTCCATGCTTCTTGGGTTTGGAGGAGTGACTGTGCATACCCTCTGACCCTACACAGTCAGAGGCTTGGAAAAAGAAGAGGTAAGTATTGGATAAGTAGCTCACCTTAAGAAACTGGGGTACAGTTGCCCTACCCACCTGGGGAGCTTCCACAGAAAAACGCTATGTGACCAGGAGAAAGAGGTCTGCCAAATACCTTTGCCTAAATATCCTTGAATTTAGAGTGCCAGGACCAGTGGGCAAGGGTGGCCTGCAGCAGTGGCAGAGGTAGGAGGTCAGGGTGCTGGATGAGTAGAGGATGAAGGATGTGATCAGTGCTCAAGTGGGCACTTCGCTGGCAAAAACAATACTAAGCATTGAGTTACAGCAACTAACATTTCAGCCCAAATAGCCAACAGGGCAAACAATACTCAGTGGGATGACAGACACAGCTCTGGAGACGAATATAAGGAGGAACTAGCACAAAGTCAGCTGGTTCTTCTTAATACAGTGCCGCTGACATTGAATTCTATTTTAGGAATAGGGAAGAGGAGGTTGGAGAACAAATTAATACAAATTAACATGTTTCTAAAAGACCATCTTTAAATAATCTTATAAGATTAACTTCAAACTAATTTGGTTACGTATTTATTTTGTTTCTTCTTATCAGTAAGAGTCAGGTCAGCGGAAAGTTCAGACTAGTCAGAGATAAGAGTAGCTCCACTTTTTTCAGACATCCGTCCTGTACTGGAAGTTAAATTTGAAACTCTATTATATGATATCTGGAAGTTTGCATTTTATTAACTTAAGCTTTGTGTACCTACAATGATACTTACTATGTTCATGGAGGAAAATATCTTTTGGGAAAATAATAATTGCTGGAATTCTTTTCATCATTTACTCGATGCCATAGACTATTCTAGTACATATATTGTCTTTTAAAAAAATCCTTATAACAACCCTACAAAATCACTCTTCAGCTGTTGCAAATGAGAAAACTCTGGAACAGAGGAGGTAAATAATCTGACAAGGATCAGCATTTTAACAGAAAGTGGAATCAGGATTCTGGACCAAGGAGTCTGAATCTAGAAGCTGAACTCTGAAGTCATAAGTTGTACTTATATCCCAGGAAGTAAAATTACATAGATCAGTTGTGAGTGGAAAATATGGAAACAAGAAAAACATGCTTAAATATAATTCCCCCTTTTTAACCTACCATTGGAAAAAGAAAGAGAGCTGTTGATTGACTGGTTCCCTTTTCTCACTCAAGGTATTTTATCAAAAAATAGCTCAGCTGGCTGGATATATAAAAGTCAGTTCCAAAATATGTTCTATCTTTTCCTATTCACAGGAAGCTACTTACACTGCTTTACTGCTAACAAATCAAAAATTGGTCTCAGACAAACAGTCAGCCAGAAAATATCCTTCTTCCTTTTTAGCCAGAGAGTGAGTTATGGAGTATTGATTCTTCCATACAATCCAACTAAATCTTATAGTCAAATGTTATGTGATAAAACAAAATTTAAAGATAACTTCTTTATATACAATTATTGTGGCTCATTAAGTGATAAAAAGTCATTTTCATTAGTGATTATGGAAAGGGATGTTTGTGCACTACTGTAATAATAACTCAACTGTCGGCAGGATAATTATTAGTGTGGACCCATCATTTTATCTTTCACAACATGGATTTTTAATGGTCCATGAGGCCAGCAGCTTAGACCTGCCGCAGACAACTGCAGTTTCTGAATATTTGTTCCTCTGACGTCTTCAGATGGGGAAGTTGGGATGGTGGGTGGGGGAAGAAAAGGAAAATATAACAAAGGAAAATCAGAAAACATGAGATATTCTTTCCCAAATATCCTCTTTTAGGTTTCAGAAATAGTTTGTGCCTCGTCTAGGTCTTCTTTCACTATTCTCTTAAATTTACTTATTCAAGGTAAAGAGTCAGGCCTCCAAGACACCTGATGAGTTTCGTAACTAAATTCAGGCAGTGCATTGAGACCCTACTGACAATATGCAACCGTGGCTGTGTCTTATTCTATGATACGCATTCTTTTTTTTTTATAAGGACACCATCTGGTTCCTACTAAAGTGGGAGCAAAACTTTGAGCACACGTAGAAATAAATATAGGAATAATAGATACTGTGCACTATTAGAGAGTGGAGGGAAAAAGATGGGTTAAAAAACTACCTATTAGGTACTGTGCTCACTGCCAGGGTGACAGGATCCCTACTCCAAACTCCAGCATCATGCGCTATTCCCATGCACCAAATCTATACATGTACCCCCTGTATCTAAGAGTTACAACTAAAAAAATTTTTTTTTTCAGATAAAAGGAATAAAATGTTTAGGCAAAGCTTAATTTCCATTTTAAAAAACATTATTTTGATTATTAAATTTAATGTTGTATTTCAAATATGTACTTTGTGACTCCTCGAAGATTCCTGTTTGTTAGATCTTTCAACTCTTGACCTCCAGTGCCTCATGGGCAGGAATGAGCAGAGAGTCCAAGACCTTGAGTTATTTCTGGAAGGACAACCACCCACTTCTCCCACCCACGTTCACCTCTCACCCCCTTTTCTGTCTTGAGGCCACTAGGATTGGTTTCAACGTGGATATTAACTTTATCTTAGTCATCAAAGAAGCCCAGGACTACTGGATCTTCTTTACTCCAAACTGCTTACTTGTCAATATAACCCAATATAACCCCTTTGGTGATCCCCTACAATCATTTCCCATCCTTTCACCAACACCTCAAATCCTTCCTATTGCTCATGGAACTCCTGGCCTGTCAGCAGCAAAATCTCCAGAAGACTCATCTGTTCTCTGAGTATCCCCTTTCCTTTCTGGCTCTGCAAGGAAAACAAAACTCTATGCAAGGAGTCACTGACCCCTGCAGTCTTCTCCGGTGGGAGCTTTTTTTCTCCTGTAAATCTTATAACTTTGATCTGGAGATAGGGTGTCTTCCTTACTCCCTGTGTCCACTTCCAGACAATTCACACCTCTCATTCCTTTAAACACCAGCTATGAATTTAGTAATATCACATTGAACCACAGACATTATCTCCTTCTTGGAGTCATGCACCTAACCTTTATCATTGTCCTATACATTTTCCCTTCTATTTTTATTTTTTTATTTTTATTTTTATTTTTTTTGAGACGGAGTCTCGCTGTCTCGCCCAGGCTGGAGTGCGGTGGCGCGATCTCGGCTCACTGCAAGCTCCGCCTCCCGGGTTCACGCCATTCTCCCGCCTCAGCCTCCCAGTAGCTGGGACTACAGGCGCCCGCCACCTCGCCCGGCTAGTTTTTTGTATTTTTAGTAGAGACGGGGTTTCACCATGTTAGCCAGGATGGTCTCGATCTCCTGACCTCGTGATCCACCCGCCTCATTTTCCCTTCTAATGTGTGGTGGCATTATGACTCTTCTTGATGCAATACTCACGATTCAATGTCCTGAGCTTCTCAATATCTGGGTCTTCTATTTGCTAATACCCCTAGTTCTTGAGTCTATTTAAGCCCTTCACTGCCAAGGTCTTTACTAATAATTCCATCTTCTCATAAAGAAGTGGCCAGAAAGAACTTAGGCAAATTCATACTACCATGTCTATTCACTACCTGCATTTATGCCTGAATTCATGTCTTTATAGTTTGAGTAAACTGCCCTTTCACAGAGCAATGCCTCTGCCATTGTTCTCAAACTCATTTTCCTCACCTACTCATGAACATGGTGCCAGCAGTTCTCCCGGCTCTCTCCTACATCATCATTTTTTCCTCTCTCCTAGTTAATTTCAATCAACATGGAAAATGCTTTCATTTTCCAATCTGCCTTCATTGTTACACATACGACAATCATTCATCCTTTCCAGTGCCAGACCATAACAGCTTGGTGCTTTAATGGAGTCAACTGAAAAAAAACTCTAGTTACAGTCATGGGAAAAATGAAGTGCACTCCTGCATTTCCATCATCTGTGTCATTCCTGGGATCGTACTCTGGTTACTTCACACCTTACTACTACTACAATTTGCTAGAAAGATACCCAGAATTTCAAGACAAAGATAAATGACTGGATTAGTAAATCTGTAAAATTTGATCAATAACAATGGATTAATAAGCAAGAAAATCTTTTAAAAATGATATTATAATTAACCATCCCAATGTTTGCTTGGTCAATTCAAAGTTGTTATTCCCCAGAATGACTACTCTGTCTCCAATCAACAAACTGGCCAGGAAAGAAAAACTGACACTAAGACACAGACAAAGTTAGTCACCCCAGGGTCTCCTATTAGATTTCTTTCATCTTCCCTAAGTTTAATTTAGTCTGTGAAATAAGTATTTTTTTCTGTTTATAAAAGAGAGATGGATCTCAAGAGCATTATGCTAAATAAGGGAAACCAGATGTAAAAGACTTTATGATTGCATTTACATAAAATATTAGAAAAAGCAAAATGACAGTGACAGCTAGCAAATCAGTGGTTGCCAGGTTTTGGGTATGAGAAAGGAGACTGTAAGTGTAAGAAGTGGACTTTCTGGAAGATGGAAATATTCTACATCATATGGTCATGGTTGTTTTACAACTGCATACATTTTTTTGAAAACATTGAATGGTAAAGTTAAAATAAGCAAATTTTATTATGTGTGAATTATAATTCAATAAAAAACTAAAAAAGTATTTTGTGAATTATATGGCCTCTGTAGAGAGTTTATCTGAAAGGATTAATTTCACCCCAACATTCAAAAATTTCCAAGGATCAGTAAATTATACAACAACAAAAACAGTTGTCCATTAGTCAAATATCAGATACATGTACATTTCACTATAAAATAAATTACAATAATTTCATCTTTTACAATAAAAATTATATAATCAACACTTGATAAATTTATTTTATAAAAATATACATTTAAAATTTTAGTTTTTAATATGTTTCATATTTTTATTGGTTGCTAATAAAGTTTCCTGAAAAAGTAACAAGGCATTTTTGTATTTTCTAAAACTCAAGATAAAATATTTATACCAATAATTTCTATTCAAATTTCTAAAATTCAGCTCTACTTGTGATACAGTTTGGCTTGATGTCCTGACCCAAATCTCATCCTGAATTGTAATCCCCATGGCATGGACAATGAAGTTCAGACTGAGGTGGTCTCCAATGGAGATGCAGAACTTTTTGGGAAATGGAGCAAAGGTAACTCTTGTTACACTTTAGCAAAGAGACTGGTGGTATTTTGCTTTTGTCCTAGAGATCTGTGGAACTTTGAACTTGAGAAAAATGACTTAGTGTATCTGGCAGAATAAATTCCTAAGCAGCAAAGCATTCAAGATGTCACTTGTTTTTTTCTGAAAGCCTGTAGTCATATGCATTGGCAAAGAGATGATCTGATATTGGAACTTATGTTTAAAAGAGAAGCAGAATATAAAAGTTTGGAAAATTTGCATCCTGACCATGCAGTAGAATAGAAAAACCCGTTTTCTGGAGAGAAATTCAAGCTTTCATCTGCAGAAATTTGCATAATGAAGGAAAGTTGAATGTTAATAGCTAAGACAATGGGGAAAATGTCTCCAGGACATTTCAGAGACCTTCATGGCAGCCCTTCCTATCAAAGGCCTAGAGACATAGGAGGGAAAAATGGTTTCCTGGGCCAGGCCCAGGGCCTGCCTGCTCTATGCAGCAACAGGTCATAGTGCCCTGCATCCCAGCTGCTTCAACTCCCGTTGTGGCTAGGGGACAAAGGTGCAGCTCAGGCCATTGCTTCACAGAGTGCAAGCCCTAAGACTTAGCAGTTTCAACATGGTGTTCATCCTATGAGTGTGCAGAAGACAAGAAGAGTTCAGGTTTAGAAGCCTCCACCTAGATTTCAGAGGATGTATGAAAACACCTGGATGTCCAGGCAGAAGTCTGTGCAGAGGTGGAGCCCTCATGAGGAACCTCTGCTATGGCAGTACTGAAGGGAAATGTGGGATTAGAGCCCCCACACAGAGTCCCCACTGGCTCACTCTCTAGTGGTGCTGTGAAAAGAGGGCAACCATCCTCCAGACTTCAGAATGATAGATTCAATTGCTTGCATGATAGATTCAACCTGCACCATGAGCTTGGAAAAGCCCTGGGCACTCAACACCAGCCCATGAAAGCCTCTGCAGGGGCTGTACCCTGCAGAGCCACAATGGTATATCTCTCCAAGGCCTTACAACCCTAATTCTTTCTTCAGCATGCCCTGAATGTGTGACGCGAAGTCAAAAGAGATCATTTTGAAGCTTTAAAATTTAATGAGTGCCCTGATGGGTTTTGAACTTGCATAGGGCCTGTATCCCCTTTGTTTTGGCTAATTTCTCCCATTTGGAATGGTAACATTTACCCAATGCCTGTATCCCCATTGTGTCGTAGAAGTAACTAACTTGTTTTTTATTTTATAGGCTCGTAGGTGGAAGGGATTTGCCTTGTTTGTCTCAAATTAGATTTTGGACTTGGACTTTTGAGTTAGTGCTGGAAGGAGTTAAGACTTTGGGGGACTGTTGGACAGGCATGATTGTGTTTTGAAATGTGAGACGGACATGAGATTTGGGAGGGATCGGGGCAGAATGATATAGTTTTGCTCTGTGTCCCCACCCAAATCTCATCTCAAAGTGTAATTCCCACATGTTGAGGAAGGGACTTGGTAGAAGGTACTTGGATCATAGGGGTGATTTCCCCTATGCTGTTTTCATAATAGTGAGTGAGTTCTCACAAGATCTGATGGTTTAAAAGTGTTTGGCAGCCCCCCACTCCCTCCTGCTGCCAGGTAAGATATGCCTTGCTGCCCCTTTGCCTTCTGCTATGATTGTAAGATTCCTGAGGCCTCCCAAGTCATGTGAAATTTGAGTCAATTAAACCTCTTCTTTATAACTACCCAGTCTCAGGTAGTTCTTTCAGCAGTGTAAAAATGGACTAATACAACTTGTCAAAAGCAGAAAATGCATTTGAGAAAATTAAACCTCAATCATGATATAAACACTCAGTAATCCAGAAATAGAGGGAACTTCCTCAATTAGATAAAGAGAATCTACATAAACCAACAGCTAACATCACACTTAATGGTGAGAAACTAGATACTTTGATCCTAAGACTAGGAACAAGACAAGATATCCCCCTCACTATTTCTATATAACAACATATAGTATGTCATGGTTAATGAAATAAGGAAACATACAAACAGAGCATACAACATACTGTATGTTCACAAGTAACATAATTGTTTATGTATAATATTCCAAAGAATTAACAAAATAAATTCCTGGAACTAATAGTTATAGCAAGGTTGTAGAAAAGAAGACTTCCATATAAAAGTCAATTGCTTTCTTACATCAGCAATGAACAATTGTTAGTTAAAATTAAAAATGTAAAATTAAATTTACATTAACAATAACAAATTAAATAAATAGATATGAGAATAACAAAAATGTACAGAATAAATGTTAAGAAAATTATAAAACTCCAGTGAAAAGAAGTCAAGAAGCAATTAAATGAAGGAGATATATTCTTTGTTCCTAGATTGGAAAACTCAATATTGTTAAGATTTTAATTATTCCCATGTAGATGTATAGATTCCATACAATCTCAGTTGCAATCTCAGTAAGCTCTTTTATTGATACCAACAAAGTAAATCTAAAGTCTACATAGAAAGATGAAAAAAAAAAAAAAAAACAAGATTAGCTAACACTATATTGAACAAGTGGCTGGAAGACTATCACGACCCAATTTTAAGACTCACCATAAACCTACAGTATCAAGACAGTATCAAGTGTTGAACTGACAAAAGAATGGACAGATAAGTAAATGGAACAGAGTAGAGGGCCTAAAACTAGCCCTAGTCACACATTGTCAACTCATCTTTAACAAAGGGGCAAAAACTATTCAAATGTGAAAGATAATTTATAAATGGTGCTGGAAAAATTGAAAATATGTAGGCAAAAAGAATAAAATTTAGACACTTATTTTACATCTTTCACAAAAATTAACTCCTAGTGGATTGATCATTGACCAGAAATATGAAAGGTAAAACTATATTACTTCTAGAAACCAATGTAGGAGAAGATCTAAGGGACCTTGAGTTTGGTGTTGAGTTTTTAGATACAATACAAAAAGTACAATCCATGCAAGAAAAACATTGATAACTTGGGCTATATTAACTTTAAAATCTTTTCCTCTGTGAAAGACCCTATTAGAATCAAAAGAGAAACCCAGATAGGAAGAAAGTATTTGAAAAATACAAGTCTGATAAATGAAGTGTATCTAAATATGTACAAAACATTGTATATGTCAAAATAGCTGAGAGTAAATTTCAAATTTTCAAATCCCCAAAATGATCAGTTTTTGAGGTGGTGGATGTTTTTCTTAGCTTCATTTAATTTTTCCACATTATATTCATAAATTTTAACATTACTTAATACCCCATGAATATTACAACTATAACTTCTCAATTTATAATACAATAAACAAAACTGCCAGTCATGAATTAAAAGAAAAACTGAGAAACTGAAAACTGGATTGGATCCTAGAACATGAAAAGAACATCCATGTAAAAACAGGTGAAGCAAAGAAGACTGTAAGGTTGTTACAAATACACTCTTGAGACAAACTTTAGACACATCTAATCCCTGCAAGCCTCGACATTTGCATTCATCCTTGAGGGGCTTGTATTGCTCAGTTGTAGCAAGCATCCTTCTAAGTCAGTTTGGAGAGAAACCATCACCCTTGATGTTGAACACCTGACTTGCTTTCAACAAGAATTTTGTCAAATCAGTTTAGCCAGAAATCCCCATCCTCACTCCTGATAATTCCCTGTGAATACTTTTCCATCCTCTGGTCCCTACCCTGCTCCTTGGGTATCCAGCCCCATCTGTCCATGGTGTATTCAGAATTGATCCAAGTTCTATACTGAGGTTTCTTTTCCCATATTGCAATAGTTCTGGTATAAAATCTATTTTTGCTACTTTACTGTCTGGCTCTGGTTTTCTTTAACAATTAGTAAACTATTCTGTATGATACTTAATGGTGAACCCATGACATTATGCATTCCATAGAATTGCAGAACACAAAAAGTTAACTTTTATGTAAACTATGGTATTTAGTTACCAATAAAGTATCAATATTGGTTCATTAATTGTAATAAAGGTCCCATACAAGTGCAAAATATTAATAATGGGGAAATATGTGTGCATGTGAGAAAGGGATAGATAAAATAAATCTCTGTACTATCTACTTAATTTTTTGGTAAGTTTAAAGCTATTCTAAAAAATGATGACACCATTGACTTATCTGGAAAAAACGTCTTATCTTTTGATCAAGAGGTGAATTATGTATCTATGCACCCCTAGTATGCAGATGTTGCATAGGCAGTTGTAGCACTATTTCAGAAGAGGGTGCTTAGTTAGAGATAGAGATATGAAGATTATTTAGAGCAATGACAATAAATAATCTCCAAGACTGAAATCATAGAATGAAAGAAAACAATAGTAAGATTATTTCTGAAGAATCCCGACATTTGGAAATCGGGAACATGAGTAGATGCAGGCAAAGTGTAAATAACATTCACTTGAGAAATAAGAGGAAAATAAGAAGAATGAGATATTAAATTGCAGAATAGCTTATGCAAGACTTAGACTCAAGATATATTTTTCAGTTGAAACAGGAAAAGTCATATTATGCTATGCAGCCAGGAAAACTTCCATCAGTGTATTAGTACGTAAAATACTGTCAAGTGTATGTGAAAGACAAGTAGAAATTTTCATCTTTTCCAAAAATAACCCAACCCTAGTAAATAATTTTACCTAAGGGAAGACATACCAATTAATGATTGTCTATATATATATATGTTTTGTGACAGATTCTCACTTGGTTGCCCAGGTTGGAGTGCAGTGGCACAATCTTAGCTCACTGCAATTTCCGTTTCCCAGGTTCAAGTGATCCTCCCACCTTAGCCTCCCAAGTAGCTGGGATTACAAGGGTGTGCCACCACGCCCAGCTAATTTTTGTATTTTTAGTAGAGATGGGGTTTTTCTATGTTGAGTAGGCTGGTATTGAACTCCTGACCTCAAGTGATCTGCCTGCCTCAGCCTCCCAAAGTGCCGGGATTACAGGTGTGAGCCACCACACCAGGCCTGTCTTAATATGTTCTTATTTTATTGCATAACACTCACCATTCTTTCAAGTCCTTCAATTTTCAACCTGAAAGAAAGTGTTGGTAACTGACCTGCTTACCATAGTAAGCTCTCAATTAATGGTTTTTCATTAACTCTATTAGTCCTTTAGACATGAACAACAAAGAAAGAGTGTGTGAAATTATTTTCAGCTGTGTGCATTGTGTTTTAAAAATAATCTGATGAGTTCACTCTTTTATCAGTATACCACATAATAGAATACCCTTATATCTATTCCTAATTTTAAGAGTGTATGTTACATATTTTATTTGGGTTAACTTGTTTGTGTTTAGATCTTGTGACCTCTATAGTAATAATATTAATTGAAAAAAAGTACACAGTTAAGTAAGTATTCTACTAAACCAGTTTCTTCAAGCAAACATTAGTAATTTGAGGTTTAAGACAATAGCTCCTTAAATTATTAAGAAGTGTTTGATACTATAGTAAGTTATCTTTGTCCCCTTTTTGTTAAAAGACAAATAGAAACTTACATTTATGGCAAGACAAAATACTCTCTCTCTCTCTCTCTATATATATATATATATATAAATACATATAATAAAATAAAACTTAAATGTGTTTTGTTAAACTGGTACACAATACATACAAGATTTACTTCTTATTTTTCCTCTTTAAATACTATTGAATATAGTATGTAGTGCAGTGTTCACAAAACCAACTGCAATGATATCTTCAAATCCTCAGGTTTCCTGAAAACCAAAACCAGAAAAATTATGTTTCATCTGTATTCAACTATAATTTCAATGAAAATAAAATGGAAGCTATTTAGAACTAATGAAAAATTATATCCACATCCCTGAGAAAAAGACTTTAAATTCTCTTTAGATGTAGCAGCATGGATATCATTGGAGTGTCATTTTCAGTAAAAACTTCAATGAAGTCGAAGAAAGAAGATTGGCATATGAAGACCCAATGGGAAGTGAGAGAGTGAAGCCTGCATGATGTTTTTTCCCTAAATATTTCTGCCTTAGACTTGAATAACAGACTGTCTTATATCTGGAAAGAATGCAATAGAAAACAAGAGTAGTGCTAAAGATGAAAGCCCCCTGAGCAGTGTGAGGACAAAGATTCATCTAAAAATGACATGGCAGAGAAGGTAGAAGATGCACTGTGATTGGGCAGCCTTGGCTTTAGTGACAGCAGCCGTTTCTACTGCAGGCTTTCTCTAGCAGTATTTGGCTATTTAGAGTCTGCCTGTGGCACGTAGGTGGTTGGGTAAGTTCAGACTGGATTTTTAATGAGAAGGTGATGGAAGAAGAAAGAGAAAAAGTGTATTGTGGCTGCTGTAACAATGAGCACACATTTGGTGGCTTAAAACAATGCACATTTATTCTTTTACAGTTATGGAGGTCAGAGTCCAAAACCAGTCTGAATTGGGCTGAAATCAAAGTATCTGCAGGTCCACTCTCCTTTTGGAGGCTCCAGGGAAACCTGTTCCTTACTTCTTCCTGCATCTAGTGGCTGTAGGTATTCCTTGGATTTTGGCCACATCACTCTAATATCTGCCTCTGTTGTCACATTGCCTTCTCATCTGTGTGTGTCAAATCTCCCTCTCCTTTCCTTAGAATACATGCTATTGCATTTAAGGACCACTTGGAAAATCTGGGATAAACTTCCCACCTTTAGATCCTTGACTTTATTATACCAGAAAAGACACTTTTTCCAAATAAGCTAGTAGTTATAGTTTCCAGGAGTTACGTCTTGGAATCTGGGCACCATTATTGGCCTGCAGAGGGTATTTGATGATGGTTTCAAAGATCAAAGTGATATGGAACCTAAGCTAGATGAGAAAGTGAGAAAGAAGAGTGTTAAAACATGGAAAAGAAGACAACTGTAAATCATATAGTCAATATATTAAGAGAGGGAAAAATCAGATGCTAAACCATATAGGCTAATTTAATTTATGTTAAAAATACATACAAATTAATGTGTGTAGACGCATCTACAATGTATAAATGTATGCAAATATGTTAACAGCGATGTTTTTTCTTGGTGGTGCTATTGGAGTGGTCTTTATATTTATTTAGTTTGTATTGTCTCCATAGTAGCATAGCCAAAATCTAAACTTTAGGAAAAAAATCCCTGCACTGTTTTATCTCATATATGAAGTCTTTTTGATGATCTTTGCAATATAACCATATTTTACTTGAAACATTTGGAGGAAAATCTGACATTGTGAATCAAACAATGTAATGGAGCCAGAAACATAGACTCCATTAAACCGAGACAGTATCTTAAGTTAAAGCAACACAAACTTCTTAAACATAAGAATTTGTCATCTAGGATAAAGACCATGTAATTCTGACGACCTGGGGAGTTGAACATCAATAATCAATTATTTTGATTTGGCAATTTATTTTCCCTAACTTCAATCCTCCTTCAATTGCTGGTAAATCTAACTCTTCAGCTCCCCATTGATCTCAGTGAGGGTCTCTCACTTGAGGCTTACTTGGTGGTTATAAAATACCTTACGCTCTTCAGATAAAAGGGATGTTAGTGCAAAACACTAACAAGCATTATAATTATAAGTGGTCTGAGCACTAAGGTGTTTGTTTAGTACTGGAAGCTGGGAAATACATAGTTTGACTATAAAAGTGTCAAAACCATGTAGTTTGGGAAGTATTTCAGGAAAGTTGATGAAAAGGCATTGGTTTGAAGTGATGTTTTCTAATTCTTTCAAAAAATAATGCAAGAAATTAGGTAACGACTCAATGCAAGCCAACAGATAAGAATAGTAATTTAACAAATTAAATTTTTCTAAAAAGAAAAGCTATGAAAAGAAGAGTAATTTATAGCAGTATTGAGCCAAGTGAATGAAACTGAATGACAGAGCTCTATTCCAGGTAAAAGACAATGTAATTAAATTGGTTTTATTGGAATCACCTAGCAAGATAGATTTTAGTGAAGATCATTATTGACATATTTGGGAAATAGACAACTGAATTCGTATGTTCCTCCATCATTATTATGCATTGATGGTATTAATTTGTTTGTTCTGCAAAGATGGCACATCTATGCTTAATGTCTGCCATTTAGTTTTCTAGCTACAAAAATATTTGTACTACTGATTTTTATGAGCATTATGTGGTCATGATGCAATAGTTGCTATGAATACGAATAGTTACTGTAAATGCTCACATTTTTTTCTCAATGTGTGATTGCCCTTAGAGGATCTTATTTGTTGTCTTACAAAATGTTAACAGAACCTCAAAGTGACAATATTCTCTTTATTTTTAAATAAAATGAAGGGCATGTTCTGATTGCTCACAGACTCTTGTCTCTGAATTTACTGACATTTTAAATTTAAATGTCAAACTTAATAGTGACTCCAGAGAATGTTTTCATAATGAATTGAATAGATGAACTTTTGAAGGAAGATTATTATGGTCAGTAGGTTAACAAAATGCAAGAAATTCAGATGACTTTGGAAAATATAATTTTGTATAATTATCTGTAGAATAAATTGTTTTTAACATAGAGAGTAACTTATTCTCAATGAATCCCACTCAAATATATTTTCTGTAAAGTATTGTGGCTGCATGAGAATTTATTAATGGGCAACATATAAACATCCTAACTCCTCAAATATTTCAAGGAGGATGAGGATTTTTATGCACATTTATGCCTAGGGCTGTGCTCCTTAAACATTAATGTATATAGGAATAGCCTGGAGGTTCTGTCTCTGATTCAGTAAGTCTCATTTGGGCTGCACAATTCTGCATTTTTAGACAGCTCCCAGGTGAAATTGCTGCTGCTGATTCACAGACTACATTTTGAGTAGCCCAAGGCCCCACCCCACCATGCATCACACACAGCTCTTTGTGTTGAACAAAATTATCGTCAGATGTAAAAAAAAGCGTAGCAATGAAAGCTTATTACTCAAGTGGAAAGCAAGTTATTTTATGTATGTATTCATTATTTATTTACATTATTATTGAAGTAGAATGCAAGTCAGAGAGAAGCTTATAGTCAGACAGCAGGTTTTGTAGATAAAGTTCATGAAAGTGATTTAATGGTCAGACTAAATTGTCCGCTCTTTTAGACTTAATTTCTTATAAATTGATGTGTTGTCCCCTGCATCTCTGTAGAACAATACCATTGGTAGAAATAAACATTGTCCAATTTTTTTAAAGGTAGATGTGCTTTTTGTTGCTTTTAAAGTGCATCTGTTTAGATGTGAAAAGATACACGGTCTCCATTTTATACCTGCCAACTATAGGCAGTGATGCTAGAAATAAATGTAATTTTTTTTCCTAGAAATTGGAATTAAAACAGATTAAATTTAGCTTTATAAAGGTGGTCAAATCTATTTTATAAAATTGTACCAGTACAATAAATATAAGCATCTTTAGCATTTAAAAATATGTTGTGGAAATCAATCATTAAAACTAAAAACAGATTGTGTAAATCAATCATTAGAAGCAATTTTAAAATGTTTCTGAAAGTACACAAATAAAATATACTAAATTGGTAATATTTTGGGTGCCAGTAATCAAATAGTATAATACATATGAGTGAGAACATAGATTGGAAGTGAAAGAACAAAAGTCATCCACAAAGAGACAGCATAGTACAGTTTTTAAAAGTGTCCAGTAGTTCTGTAGCCTGGGGTAAATTACTTCAATTCTGTGTCCATCAGTTTTCTCATCTATACAACAGAGATCATTGTAACTGCCTTAAAGTGTTGTTCTATATATGAATACATGTAAAATCTAAGAACAATGCCTGGAAGAGAGCACATTCTGAGTAAATGTCAGTCTTAGTTCTTTCAGACTGCTCTAACAAAATACCATAGACAGGGTAGCTTATAAACAACAGAAACTTATCAAAAATCTGGTGACTGGGAAGTCCAAGATCAAGGTGCCAGAAGAGTCAGTGTCTGGTGAGGGCCTGTTTCCTGGTTCATAGATTGCAGTCTCTCTCTGTCCTCACCTAGTGGAAAAGGGTAAGGCAGCTCTTCTCTCTGGGGCCTCTAATAAAGAGGGCTCTGCCCTCATGACCTAATCACTTTCCAAAGGCCTCACCTCCCCATACCATTACTTAATGGGTTAATATTTCAACATATGAACTTTGGGGAGACACAACTCTTCAGGTCATAGCATTTAGCTATTATTATTTAAATTTTTGCTAAAGTTAAGTTTTTTTTGTGAAGAATCAGTATTTCTAAGTGACATTTGGGAATGTCTATAGGGATATTTTATAAGCCCTTCAAAATCGATGTTTTCAAATCTGTACTTATCAGGTTCAGCATTAATACTCTGTCTGCCTATTTGCTGTCAACTCCTCCCCCCCAACAAATACATAATCAATAAAACCTTTGACCAAGGAAAGCTGAATTTATTAGACCTAATGTAATAACGGATAATACCACTTAGGTAGAAACTCAATACAATCTCAGAATAGAGACTTTGGGGAAAGATACTGATATTGATTGAAAGGTGGGAAGCCGATTGGGATTGGACAAAGTTCATGGCATGGTAATTTGGGATTGGCAGGTATAGATGGCAGGAGGGCGGTTAAAGTGAGTCACAATAAATAAATAGCTGCCTGTTAGGGGAGTTCTTTGCCCAAGTGGGCAATCTGTTGTCCAGGAAAGGAGAGCTGCTGTTTCAGAATAAATACTGTCTGTATAAATTAATTTTAGGGGATGTTATAGAGCCAACAGTAAAAATATTTGTGGATTATAGTTTTATATTCCTGACTGAGAGTTTCACTGAAGAAGTGGTTAAGTCATGCTGACACAGGTTGTGTCAGTTTTCAAGTCCAATAGTGTGTGAAGGTAATCTTAATTCTGATGCCTAAAGTTCTCATGACTTAATGATTGTCATGCCTAAATTTCAGATATAGATGCCTAAGTGACAGCAACAAAAACATATTATATTCCCCAATTTTGCTCCTTTTCTCGTTCATACCCCTAGTTTACATCAACCATCTGCCAGATATTTTTGGAAGACTCTATCTTCTCTATTGATGTCAGATTTAATGTCAGAACTACCAAAATGGCTTTTTAGCTTTATCCTCACTGTCAACACTCTTGTCCTTCAAACCACATCTATAATTTTTAGGATACAATACCAGTATTATCATTCCACTGCTTAATATCCTCTTTGTCTATAGGATGAAATACAGCTGTTTCTCAAGATATAAGACTCCTTATAGCTTGTGGGGTGACCGGTTTTGCAGGCTTAACTTCTTCCTTGCTCATTAGAACCCAAGCCTTGCCCTGCCTTGCACTGTCTTGCCCTTCCCTTCCCTTCCCCCCTTCCCTTCCCTCTTGTTCCCTTTCCTTTCTCTCCTTCTTCTCCTCTCCTCTCCTCCCTTCCTTCCTTTTCCTTCCTTCCTTCCTTCCTTCCTCTCTCCTTCCTTCCTTCCTCTCTCTCTCCTTCCTTCCTTCCTTTCTCTCTCTCTCTTTCTTTCTTTCTTTTTCTTTCTTCCTTCCTTCCTTCCTTCCTCCCTTTCTTTTTCTTCCTTTCTTTTCTCTCTCTGTTTTTCTTTCTTTAGTCTTTTTCTTCTTGTTCTTTTTCTTGTTTCCTCTTCCTCCTCCTCCCTCCTCCTCCCCCTCCTCCTCCTCCCCCCTCCTTCTTCTTCTTCTCCTTCTCCTCCTTCTTATCCTCTTCCTCCTCCTCCTTCTTCTTTCTTCTTCCTCTTCTTCTTCTTCTTTTTTCTCTCTCTCTCTCTCTCTCTGTCTTCTTGCTTTCATACCTCTGTTCTTAGTCTTGTTCAGAGTGAGCCTAGGATATCTTCCGTGATGTGCTCAGACCAATAACTTAAAAATACCCTTGTTATATAAATAGCAATGTCAAAATAAACCGTTCATTTATCATGTTGTCTTGGATAAGTGGAAAGTAAGAGTTGGCTTCTACAGGTGAAAAAAAGTAGATGACACTTTAGCTTTATGTATCCACTTGTACAAGTAATTGAATAGGAGTTGTTGGAATAGAGGTCATTTCCATTTGCCACTGGTGCCATATCTGATGGACTATGGTCACACTGGCGGAGGCTTGGCTGTGGAGAGCAATGGGGGGTATGGAAATGAATGATCTTAAAGGAATAGTCTGACTGGTTAATAACAATATCTAGCTTTGAGATGAATTTAGGAATTCCCATCTCTTCATATAAGTATTGATATCCTGGACCACTTTGACATGGAGATATCTCTAGTGTAGGCAAGTGTTACAGCAAAGGTAATGGGGACATATGTGTAATACTTTCAGATTCAGATCTGTTTGTCTGTACACCCATCTCCTACAATATTTCTACCTGCCCAACAATCATTAAAAGAATTGAAAGTGTTTTTCTTTCTGCATTTGATCGGGAGGGGACTCTATGACATAGACATTTGAATGGTAGTCTATTTCTACCAGCTAATGAAGTCCGATAAAGTTATAGGCAGTACACTCTAGTTCTATGAAGAAAGACCATTTAGTGTCATATTATTACCGTTAACACAGTCTGTAGGAATGAGTGGGTACTTGATGAATATTTACTAAAGAATGGAAGGAAAAAAGAAAGAGAGAGAGAGGGAGGAACAGAAGTAGAGGTAGATAAGAAAAAAGAGTAAAAGAAAGAAAGAAAAGAGTGAAATATTTGAGGAGAATAGAGGAAGAAAATAAAATTGAAGAAAAGAGAAGCAAAAAGGGAACCAGCATACTTAAAGGCCAACTGCATTCTTGTGTCTTAGATATAAAAAATCCCTACCCATAATGTAAGATAAAGGGAATATCTTAACTCTTTCACTATGTGAAATATATTCAAATATATGTTTTTTTGTGAGAAAAACCTCAAATATAATACTATATTTTACTATTTGCTATGGCCTCTTTTAAAATGTTATTTATAATTGCTAGGTGAGAATGCTGGAGAAAAGCATAGCTACATAAGGAAATATATATATTTATATATTCTATATTATATGATACATATAATTTTATATATTGTATATTATACAATATATAATTTTATACAATATATAATTTTATATATTGTATATTATACAATATATAATTTTATATATTGTATAAGATTTGTATTAGTATAAATATATAATTTTATATATTGTATAAGATTTGTATTAGTATAAATATATAATTTTATATATTGTATAAGATTTGTATATCTATTTGTATTAGTCTGTTCTCATGCTGCTGATACAGACTTACTTGAGACTGGGTAATTTATAAAAAAAGAGAGGTTTAATGGACTCACAGCCCTATGTCGGTGGGGAGGTGTCACAATCATGGAATAAAGTGAAAGGTACATCTCACTTTTGCAGGCAAAGAGAGAATGAGAGTCAAGCAAAAAGGGCAACCCCTTATAAAACCATCAGATCTTATGTGACTTATTCACTACCATGAGGACAGTATGTGGGAAATGGCCCCCATAATTCAATTATTGCCCACTGGGGAATAATTACTGTGTTAACGTATTATTACTATGTTAACAGTAATAGTATGACGCCAAATGGACTTTGTTCATAGAACTAGAGTCTACTGACTAGCCTTTTATCAGGTTTCATTAGCTGGTAGAAACAGACTACCATTCAAATGTCCCTCCCACAACACAGGGGAATTATGGAAGCTACGATTCAAGATGAGATTTGGGTGGAGACACAGCCAAACCATATCATTATTCTGTATATATATAAATCTCTCTCTACTTAACTGTTCCTCACGGGGAAAACAGAAGTTATAAAAGTTAAATTAACTGGTTTGTATTCTTTTTCATTCACACCTTCCTTTTCGTCTTTTTTCATTCTGACTCATTATTAAATTCTACTTTAATTTAATGTATATAAATTGAATTCTGCTTTAATTATATGTAATTATAATATTTTATATTTATTATAAATATTATAATAAATAACAAATATTTATTTTTACAAAGACTTGGCATAAAGTAAAATAAACCCTAACCTTTTTGATAATTTATCTGAGGTATTTCTACAGAGAAATCACTCTGTATTCTACAGAAAAATCACTTTTAACCTGTAAGTTTTCATGGTCCTTTTGGGAAGTTTGTTTGATGCAAAAGGGATCATTTTGGAATTATAAAGCTTCAATTTCTTTCTTTTTCCATATATATTGAGTTAGTGATCATCCACCCAAAGAATTTCTTATTAGGGTCATTATCTATGGTTCTAATTTTTTTTTTTTTTAAATAAACACCAACAAGTCTGAGTGACATTACAGAAGTGAAAGGAAAGATGAAATTCTCTAACTTCAAATTCCCTAAAACTCAGCGATTTGTTTCCTAGGGTTTCTCAACATTTTAGGCTGAATAATTCTTAGCTATGAGGGGAGTGTAGGCTGACCTGCACATCGTATGATGTTTAGTAGCATCCATTAATTAGATGCCAGTAAGCGCCTCTTCCCAGTTATGACCATCAAAAATGTTTCAGGAACTGCCAAATGTCCTTTGGGGTGCAAAACTTCCCCAGTTAACCATTGAAAGGCTGCATATGTATATGTTAGCATAGTAATAACATATTTTTTAACTGTGTATTAATATGGATACTCATTTTTCAATGGTAAGATCAAGTACATAGTTTTGAAAAAATGTATTTTGTAGTTTGCAATGTTGCATATTAACTTCATCTTTCCCTTAGATCTTTCTACATCAAAATATAATTATGTTGTTATGCTTCTTGTTGGGACATTTAGGTAATATCAGTTGTTGATAATAAAGAATAAATTTTTTATAATAATAGAATTTGATTAAGACAAAAGCTGTACCTCTAAGTACTAACTGGAATTTATAATCTAATTCTGTCAGGTTGCATTGACATGAAGCTTTTAAGTTTGTGTTACAGAGTAATTGGGCATCTTGTATATAGAGTGATGAGAAATAACATTTGGATACCTGGATACCATATCTTATTACAGACACTTGAAACATATGGTATCCTAACTTCTGGATAGGAAGTTAGAATGGCACAGTTACTTTCATAAACAAAAGACTCAATGGCAATCTTCTTTCTCTCATTCCGAATCCCTTATGTGAAATGATATTCAATTCAATTAAAAGTAACTATAGAAAATTTCACGTTTTAGAAGGTAAAGTGTTTTGTGACTCCTAATTGTTCCTCACAGGGGAAACAGGAGTTATAAAAGTCAGATTAACTGGTTTTTGTTCTTTTTCCCTAAAACTTTCTTTTCCTTTTTCTTTTCTGACCCATTATTAAATTCTGCTTTAATTTCCCATCTTCTAAGTAGTATCACAATTATGAGTATGTTACACTTGAGATCATCTGTAATCTCAAGCTTACCCTAAATTTCCTCTTGCTGAGATAAAAAGTCCCACGTATCTCTCTGTAGGAACTTGAGGTTGGAACCCAAATAGGGGAAGCCCTTTAATGGAATGAAATGAACACTGGTTAATCTAGGGGTTCTCTAAGGGTGGTCTCCCAGTAGCGGCATGAGTTGTAGATGTTTGTTAGAAATGAAATTTCATAGTCTCTGCTCTGGATCTACTGGATCAGATTCTGGTGGTAGTGCCCAACAATCTACTTTATGAAGCCTGCCAGGTGGTAGTGATGACTGCCTACATTTAAGAACCAGTGGACTCATACATCTATATCATCAAACTTTCAATGGAACAGGCATTCAGAATTTGCAAAATGACATTTGTTGTATCTATCTTCTTGGAAAGATGGAGTAGAATGCTAAAATAACACACTACATAGGATGCAATTTAATAAAATCCACTGAGATTGTTTGACTAACCTGTCATCATAGCAATTTCTTGTCTTCATAACATGTTCTTCTCTTCTCTTCTCTTCTCTTCTCTCCTCTCCTCTTTTTTCTGCACTCCTCTCCTCTCCTCTTCTCTTTTCTGCACTCCTCTCCTCTCCTCTCCTCTCCTCTCCTCTCCCCTCCTTACCTCTCCTCTCCTCTTTTCCTAGTGGTTCATATGGGGCTCCACATAAGTAGGCAATCAGACCTTAAACCATCAATTTATCAGCATATTTATCTAGTAAAAGCCAACTTTTTCCTAAAGAGAGAGTGGGTGCTGGAATTTCGTAGCAGTTTCTGGAAGAATTATATTTATCTCTAGTTAGATAGCCATGTAAAATCAGTCACATCTAAATGTTAGAAGAAACTTCAGTAATATTCTACAGTTGAGGTGGTGATGAAGGGGATCAGGAGGCATACGGTGATGGTTGGATGAGAAGAAAGAATTTAGGAGATTAAGTTGGTTTTGGTAGACAAATAATTTAGGCACACCCAGAGCCTGGGACTTAGGAAAAATGTGTTCATGTAAATTGACTTTCATATCTACTTCTCGACAAGCCATTCAAGAATGTCCTCCATCTGTTCCCAGGGATGGGTTTGCAGATCACTGTCCCTAGAAATATCAGGAGGTGTTCAGAGGGTAAAGAATCTGCCCAGTTTAAATAATAAAAAGCCACGATGATCTGGAGGTTAAAAACCCAGTGAAATTTGCTACTCCTAGAGAGAAGGCTGTGGTGTGTCCTACCCTGAATAGCTCTATGTAGAAACCTCTGTCATCTAAAATCATGATCTGAATTAAGAGAATTAGACTATGTCCCTGTGTTTATCACTAGGTGACAAAATGATTGGTGTATGTACGTGTATGTGTGTGTGTTTGAGATTGGTGGATGGATAAGATAAAAAAGGAAAATGGGGCCAAGATTGAATCCCTAGGATTTGTCTTGGGAAATCAGATGTTTAATCATGTTGTTCACAAGATAATATAAAATGATAAAGGAAATCTCATTTAGTCATATTAGTGTGAGGCATACAAATCTTGGACAGTTTCAGATCACATGATGCTGAACAAAATAGCTAAGATTACTCATGTCTTTCTAAATTAGCATGCATGAAAAAATTTGTTAGAATGTACCCACTGTTTACTTAATTTGTACAAAAATTCTCTAGTCACCATTAGGTTCTATAAGGAAACGTGCAATTCATGCCAGCTTCATAATTTTGCTTTTTTATAATATTTGTTCTTGTGTGTAAAATCATAGAGAAAAGTAGGTCATCCATTTGACTCCTGGCAAAGTACCTTAGGGAGACACTGATAAAATGCAGGATTTGTAGCTTGCAATAGGACTATGTTAACGATTTTTTAGTGGTTTGAACTTTGTGCTGGGATCAATATCATTTGCCTGTGTCATATCATCTTTGTCTGACTATTTCCGGGCATCTAATACAGGTCAGTTTAGATAGATATTAGGAAAAGCTGTTTTGAATTGAGGACAAAAGAAGAATGATTCTGAATTTGGGTTCTCTTTAAAACTGTGCAATACTGTTTAATAATGCAGACATGCTAATGTTAAGACATTGAAAATACTGCTCCCAGTATCATTGGAAATTTGATGACACAGCATACACAGCAAACATATACGATTTAGGAAGCCAACTGTACTGTATTTCATATAACTATATATAAATTGTTGTTAGAGACATTTACTCGGGAATTATAATTCTTTTTTTTTTTTTTTTTTGAGGAGTCTCACTCTGTCGCCCAGGCTGGAGTGCAGTGGCCGGATCTCAGCTCACTGCAAGCTCCGCCTCCCGGGTTCACCCCATTCTCCTGCCTCAGCCTCCCGAGTAGCTGGGACTACAGGCGCCCGCCGCCACACCCGGCTAATTTTTTCTATTTTTCAGTAGAGACAAGTTTCACCATGTTAGCCAGGATGGTCTCGATCTCCTGACCTCGTGATCCGCTTGCCTTGGCCTCCCAAAGTGCTGGGACTACAGGCGTGAGCCACCGCGCCCATTCGGGAATTATAATTATAAAATTTGGTGAATAGGCACATACATTCTTAACCACAATATTTTTGTTCATTTTTTCATATATATTAAAAGGAGGAAACATTTTTCTGCATCTAATTCAGTCCTCCAAACTATCAGGTTCTACTTTTAATATACTGAGAGAAAACAGGGGAAGAATTTATACATTTAGGAATTTTAAAAGTGGGCTAAGACCTAATAGCCATTGAAGCAGCAATAATATAAAATAACATTGTTCATAATGACTTTCCGAAAACCAATTTGTTTACTGAATTGTGGAGACATGAAGTCTTATATTAATGCCACTTCTCATGTAGGGAAAATACGAACGTCACAGTTCACATTTTCAATGTGGTGTGGCTATAAAATAAGAGTTATTAGCTTTAAAATTGATGTAACAAAAAATGCATTCAAAGGATTATTACTGAGTTTTTAAAAAGACTGTTTGGAAGCCTCTATATGTTCCAATATGTTGTATTGCTTTAACCATTTCTGCAATTGTGCATGCAATTGTTTTCAGAATGAGTAGCAAAACTTTTCACTTTTATTATATTAAATATTTTCATTTTAAAAACAGTAGATTCTAATTTCAGAAAATTTAGAACATTTAGAAAAGCATGAATAAGTAATTAAAAATACCTGTAAAATGTTTTCATAGGTGGAAATAATCTCTATAAATGTATTTACATATTTCCTACCAATGTAGTACTTTGTTACTACCATTATTAATATGGCTTATATATAATGTATATGTGTGTGTATGTGTATTTGTGTGTATATGTGTATATATACAACTTAGATCATGATATCTATATATCCTGTTCATATTAATATTTTAAATATTTTTGAAAATTTTTAAAAATGTGATTGCATAAGCCAATGTAACATCATTTATAACTAGACTCAAATTGATTCTTCTAGTGTAAAAATTGAGGTGCATATTTTTAAACACTCATATTTGTGCATACCTCATAATTTTCTTAAGATATTTGCCATTAGAGAAATTTGGGAGCCAAGTAGCATAAAGTTTTTGTAGGTTGCCTAAACCATGTTGCCACATTACATTTTGAAGATTGCAATGAACTCTGTTGACTCATAACCCCAGATCTGCTTTCAACTGTCTTTTTTAATTTGTTTGTTTTTGGAGACAGGGTCTTAGTCTATTACCCAGGATGGAGTGTAGTGGCTCCATCTTAGCTCACTGCAATCTCCATTTCCTGGGTTCAAGTGATTCTCCATCCTTAGCCTCCCATGTAGCTGGACTACAGGCACGAGCCACCAATGTCCGGCTAATTTTTGTATTCTTTTGTAGTGACAGGATTTCATCACGTTGCCCAGGCCGGTCTCCAACTCCTGAGCTCAAAACAATCTGCCTGCCTCGGCCTCCCAAAGTGCTGGGATTACAAGCTTGAGCAATTGTGCCTGTTCTCAACTGTCTTATATTGAACAAGGATACAATTATTAAAGATGTGACAACTATCAAACGGCCATAAGAAATATTCCAAGTGAACCACAACTTGGCCAGCCTGATAGTGTAAGCAGCTGAATCACCTCTAGAAGTCACATTTAGAATTAGTATCTGAGACAAATAAACTCCTAACTCTTTTGGGCCACTTTTAGGAGGGTCTTCTTTGTCTTGCCTGTTGCCTTTATAACTGTAATGTGATTGAAATTATTTATAACTCTTATAAAGATCTTTAGTAGAGGGCAAATGCTTTTTGTTATTTAATACAAAATAAAAATGTATGTTGTATTAAGTCTAATGAATATTAACATTCACGTAAGACAAAATCTTGTTTGGAAGATAAGTATTTCACTGGGAAAGCAAAGAATCTTCAATATCCTTTAAACTATCTAAAGTTTTTTAAAATGGAAGTTCTGGAAATGTTTCGATTGGATTACATATGCAGATTCCTAAACCTGGCTGCTCTTCAGGTAACCCTTCTCATTAGAGATTTCAAATCCCATGGATGTATTGAGTGAGGGAGATGAAGAAACATAGATGCCTCTTAAGATAGAAATGGATAGAAGTAGAGATACAGATAGTACAAGAGTGAGAAAGTGAGATACAGAGAGAAAAAGAGACAGAGACAGAGAGACAGAAATTAAAGTGCCATATTTTCGGTGATTTTGAAAATGTTAGAGAAAAATGATGTCTAGTTTACTGTTCTCATTTCATTTCGCGTGATGATCTTTAACTCCTGCTCTTTTTATTTCCCTTCTTATAGGAGGAAAATCCTTCCTTACCTTGGCCCGTTAATGTATGCAAGCAGAATAAGTTGTTACTTTCAACAATTGGCAAATATACTGAGACCCGAAGTTTTCCCACTGAAAAGAAAAATATCCCTGCGCTTGCTGTTATTGAAATATGCCCTATGATAAATAATTTCTTTTCCTAAATTCTCATCCTAAGACACAAATAACATTCACCTGGAAAATGCAAAGAACCACATAACTGACACACAAGGCAGATAAATTGAAATGAAAATAAAGAATTTACAAATTTGTACATCAGTATTTTTCAATATTTGGATAGAAAATGTCGATAGTACAATATATTCCATACTGTATAAATTCTTTCCATGAGAGTTTCTTTAATCCTTCCATATTTTTAGTTTTATTACAATCACTAATCCATATGGATTTTCTCCACACAAACTTTCACACCCTTCTCTTGGGATCTACTCTACCTTCTACATAGAATTAAAACATCACAACAGTTTCAAAACTACTCTCTGGTGTTTTGTATTCATCTTTCACAAAACCTGAGTTAGCTATCTAGAGTTTAGATTCTTCCTAAACTCTTACTTCTGCTACCCTAACTACAGGGGTTCTTTAGAAGCCAATACAAGTTCTGGAATCATTGCTTTTTCCCACTGTGTCCTTCAATTTCCTGTTTCTGTGTTTACTTGTCTTCCCTAAAATGTCTTAGTTTCATAAAAACAACAGTTATGTCAATCATAGTCATCATTTTCTCTCGGTGCTAATTACATATATGTTATTTCATAAATATTTTTGAATGTTTTTATGTGTTAATTAATGTGGAAAGTGACAAATGGCGAGAATCCTAAGAATCACCTAAATCTTTTAATAGTGAATGATAACATCCTCCTAAATTGCACTTCAACTTCAATTTCCAGAGTTAAATGTCATCAAATTATTTACATTTTTGAAATATTTTGTCTAAATGAACTTATCAATGTATGAATAAGATATGTTTTCTTATTCTGCATAATTCAGACAACATGACATTTATCTAACAATATATTATGTACTGCAGTTTTTAAAGGGCTTTATAGTATTCCAGAGAGCACAGTAATTCCTTTTCACTAAACACTTTATAGTCTCCCAGAGAAACAAAATCAAGAGAGGATACACACACACACACACACACACACACACACACACACACGCACATACAAGTATACATAGAGAAAGAGGTCATGGGGTAGGAGGAGAAAGAAAGAGGAGCAGAGGGAGGTTTTAAGAGACTGGCTCACATGATTGTGCGAGGTAGCAAGTTCAAAATCTGAAGAGATGCTAGCAGACTGGAAATGCAATTAGGGGTTCTATAGTGCATTTTTTATGAGAATTCCTTCTTCTTTGAGAAATCTTAAGTCTTTGCTCTTTATGCTTTTACCTGATTGAACGAGGTCAGCCTGCATTATAGGGGACAATGTGCTTTACACAAAGCCTACTGATTTAATCATGTCTAAAAAATACTTTCACAGCAATATTTTACTGGTGCTTCACCACACAATTGGAGTCTGTAGCCTACCCAAATTGACATATAAAATTAACCGTCACAACAATCTATGCATTGCTCAGGCCCCAAATTAGAGTTATTTTTGTCTGATCTCCTTTATATGGCACAGCCACTCCATAACTAAATCATATAGGCTTCTTAATTCAAACATGTCTACCTCTCTCCATATCTAATCCACTATACCATCACAACTCAGTCACATGTTTTGAGTGGATTACTGCAGTGGTACCTTAAACGCTCTCCTGCCTTCCACACTTGGCCTCCCTCGTATCCCACCCTCCCCAGCACATATATATTCTCCACAAAACAATCAGAGTAATTTCATTTAAGGAAACTCCTCTGCTGAGAACACCCCAATAGCTCCCCATCTCAAGCCAAGTAAAATTAACACTCCTTACTTCTTAGAACGTTCCAGACTCTGGGCCCTTGCGTCATTTCCTAGCATAACTCCATCATATACCACTTCAGAAGCGTTAGCCTACTTGACATCCTGTGAACATATCCCACATGGCCTCTCTCAGAATATTTTGTTTTTGTCCCATCTGTTAATAACCACCTTTCTACAGGTATCTGTAATGCATTGTTTCTCTCTGTATTTAGGTTTCTGCCTCTAAATCACCATAACACAGAGTACTCTCCTTATCAGTGTTTTTAAAGTACCCCAATCAAACACTGAAAGTCTTCATGCCTATAATTCTCCTTTATTTTTCTTCATTACAACTGTCATATTTGGATGTAAAGTGTATATATTATAAACTTGTAAACGTATCTGTTGGCTTACTCCTTCACTCCCTGTGCACAGGAATAAAAGTGTAGTGAAATTGGAGACTACGCCAAAATCTTTCACTGTGGTTTTCTCAAGCAATTGAAGTTAATTTTGGCATATAGTGCCTCCATTTAAAAAATGAAGATTTATTACTCAATTTGCAATATTTGTTCAATTCGAATGCCTCTTTTTCTACTTATTGAATTATGAATTATTGAATACTTACTCTACTAAATATTCAAAATATTTTATTTCATCCTTTAAAAATCATTATATGTATGTCTATTATACTACTTTTAAAAATAGCAACACTGATGTTCAAATAGTTTAACTCTCTGTCACAGAGCTTATAAGAGATAAAACAAGAATTAAGATGCTGGATTTTGTAACTCAAAAGGCTATGATACCATAAATGACTTACATATTAATAAAATAATGTTCAATTAACAAAATAATAAATAAAAGTGTCAGAGGAATAACACATGCACACACAAGTCATCAGATAAATTCAGAAGTATGCCGTCTAAATCTGAGTATAGAATGGGTAAAGTATCTTGACTGAATACCATTGAAACAATGAAATAGACTACTATAAAATGACTCTAAAATGTGGCAAGAAGAAAATAAACGGACTAGAGACCTCATGAATTGAAGAATGAGAATGAATTGAGTTTCTGTAGCTTTATTTTTATTCCTCATATATCTCATACTGGGTGCCAGAGAGTTCTGCACACTCAGACTGCCAGTAGAGATACGTAAAAAATAAGACAAACAGAAAGAAAAGTGTACTCTGTCTGACCAAAGACTGCTAAAGGAGAATCCCAGTAGAGATTTAGTTTGGAGACCTATGCCCAGTGGGAGTGGTGGCCCAATCTGCCTGATGAATCATTGCCAGCAGAGCCTGAATGGGCCAAGTTATCCCTTGTTTTACACCCACTGGTAGTAGCAGCTCCTTCTGACTCCAGTGGTGATGTCAATAGATACAGTGAGGGCTGTCAGAACCTACATTATAAACCTAAACATTTTGACAGCTAGTTAAATTAGAAGATTTAAATAGAATCAAGAATGTCTTAACATAATATCAAATATAACCAGAATATAATTGAATATCACTCATCATACCAAGAATCAGAAAAATTGCAACTTGAATGAGAAAAAGACAATAAACTTATGCCAAGGCTGAGATGAAATGGTTATTAGAGCTATCTGGCAAAGAGTTCATATCAGCCATTATTAAGTAGATTTCTCAAATACTTACAAATTTCCTTAACACAAGTAAAAATAGGAAGCCTCAAAAATAGAAATGTAAACTATAAAGAATCCAAATGGAAATGGTAAAATAACAAAATGCATAACAAATATGCACTCCTTGGAATGCATCAGTAGTAAAGGTAACAAAAACCAGGACGTTAGGATAAATAATTGGAATTTACTTTATCTGAACAACAGAGATAAAATAGAATTGAAAATAAAAAAGCCTCATGAACATGTGGGATGATAAAAGGATCTCAATTTATATCACTGAAATATCAGAAGGAAAGAAGAATGAATGAGGTGATTAAAAAGAATTCTAAGAAATAATGAACAAAAATGTCACAAATTTGGCCAAAGATAGAAACCGACAATTTCAAGAAACCATGTGAATAACAAATAGGTAACTTCAAAGAAATCTATGCCAAGACGGATCATAACTAAATTTCTCAAAACTAAAGACACAGGAAAAATATTAAAAGCAATCAGAATGACATTCAGAATCTAGGTTTAAGGAAGAATATGTTAGCCTTGACTACAAAAGCATGTTTTATGTAAGGAAAATTGAAAAATTGTACTTTATTAAAAATAATAAGAAGTTGGTTCTGTGAAGAAGATGCAAAGGTAAACTATAGACTTGGAAAAAACATTTAAAAATACTTATACGCCAAAGGACTAATATCTAGAATCTATATAGAAGTTTTTAAACTTCAAAAGTTAAAATTAAATAATTAAAACAGAAAATGGCACGTGATATTAAACAGATAATCTAGCATCCTGACCCTCTGTGGGGTAGATAGAGGTCAGGGAGAGATAGTTGAACAGCTGCACAGTCTAGGCCACTGGAGAATCACAGATGTTGACAACAGCTGAAAACTGTATGAAGACAATACTACAGCTCCTACCCAGAATCAAAGCCAATGCACCCCACCTAACCAAAATCCTATAACACATCTGGAGGTGAAAATCTTTCCCTACAAAAACCACTTTATAAAATTGAAAGAGGCAGTTGTTCTGCCAGATGCGCAGGTATCAATGCAAGGACAAACGAAACATGAAACAGTAAGAACAAATGACACAGTAACTGATCACTTGGAAATGGAAATGTACAAATTGTCTAAAAAAGAAATCAAAACAATGATCTTAAGGAAACTCAGTAAGATACGAAAGAATCCAGATAGAAAATACAATGCAACCAGGAAAAAATTCGTAATCTCAATTAGAAATTCAGCAAAAATACAGATATCATAAAAAGTCTCAGAAATTTTGAAGCTGAAAACTTCAATAAATGAGATAAATATACAACTGAGAACTTGAAAAGCAGGCTAGATCAAATGAGAAGAAACTGTTTATTTAAGATACAAAGTAAATTTATATTTAGAATCAGAAAAAAATCATAAAAAGGTGTAAATTTTGAAAAAAATCAATAAATACCAAGCACGTGAGATGATTCAAAAAGCATAGTTTTTTTTATTAGCTACTTTCATCACAAAACTCTATAGTACTTTTGTCTTCCTTTTTGTTTGGCTGCATACTCTTTGATCACCTATTCAAGTGACAATGATTTTATAATATTTCTAATAGCTAAGATAGAGTGATTATTTATTTATATCACTTATTATTTCTTCTAACTTTTATCTTAGCCTTAGAGGTTACATGAGCAGGTTTGTTATATGGGTAAGTTGTGTGTCACTGGGGTTTGGTATACAAATAACTTTCATTACCCAGGCAGTAAGCATAGTACCTGATAGGCGTTTCTTTATCCTCACCCTTCTTCCACACTGCACCCTCAAGTAAGTACCAGGGTTTATTGTTTCCCTCTTTGTGTCCATGTGTACCTTTTGTTCTCGTCTTTGTGTCCATATATTCTTAATGTTTAGCTCCCACTTATAAGTGAGAACACGTGGTATTTAGTTTTCTGGGACTGCATTACTTTGCTTAGAATAATGGCCTCCAGTTGCATTCATGTAACAGCAAAGGACATAGTTTCATTCTTTTTTTATGGCTGCATGGTACTCCATGGTGTATATGTACCACATTTTCTTTATTCAGTTCACCCTCAGTGAGCATGTAGTCTGACTTCATGTCTTTGTTATTGTGAAAAGCACTGTGATGAACATATGTGTGCATGTGTCTTAAGGGTAGAATGATTTATATTCCTTTGAGTATACATCTAGTAGTGGAATTTCTGGGTTGAATTATAATTCTGTTTGAAGTTCTTTGGTAAACCTCCAAACTACTTTCTGCAGTGGCTACACAAATTTACATTTCCTCCAGTGTATAGGTTTCCTTTCCTCTGCATCCTCACCAGCATCAGTTTTTTTTTTTTTTTTTTTTTTACTTTTTAATATTAATTATCTGACTGAGGTGAAATGGCATTTCATTGTGGTTTTGATTTGCGTTTCTCTAATAATTAGTCACGTTGAATATTTTTCCTTATGTTTGTTGGCTGTTGGTGTGTCTTCTTTTAAAAAATGTTTGTTCATGTCCTTTGCACATTTTTCAATGGGGTTGTTTGTTTTTTTACTTGTTGATTTGTTTAAATTCCTTATAGATTCTAGATATTAGATTTTTGTCAGATGCACGTATATATATGTATATATGTGTATATATATATTTGCATATATACACAAATAAAAATATTTGCAAAGTATGTATATATATGCCTATATATACACCTATATATATACACATACTTTGCAGATATTTTCTTCCATTATGTAAGTTGTGTATTAACTCCGTTGATAGTTTCTTTTCTGTAGAAAGAATTTTTAAACTTGAAGATAGGTCTTTTGAAATAACCAAGTTAGAGAAAAAAGAAAGATTAAAAAAAGAAAAGAAAAATAGCAAAGAAAGCCTATGAGACTTCTGGGACATCGTTAAACCAACAAATATTTGCTTATTTTAGGAGTTTGAGTGGGAGAAAAAGGTAAACAAATGTTAAAAAAACTATTTAATAAAATAATAACTGAAAACTTCTCAAGTATTTGAAAATACATGGACATTTATGTATGGGAACCTCAAAAAATTTCAATTAGATATTATTCAAAGAAGGTCACTCTAAGATACATTAAAATTAAATTAAATTAAAAAGTCAAAGACAAAGAGAGAATTCCAATAGCCTCAAGGCACATATAAGGAATTAGCCAATAGACAGTCAGCACATTTCTCAGGAGAAATCTTGTAGGCCAGGACAGAATGGGATGATACATTCAAAGTGATGAAGAAATGTAACAACCTGACAATTCGGAATACTATATATCCAGCAAAGCAATCCTTCAGAAATAAAGGAGAAATAATATATTTTTCAGACAAGTAAAAGCTGAAGGAATTCATCATCACCAGACTGGCCTTACAAGAAATGCTTCAGGGATTGCCTTAACCAGAGGTAAAAGGACATTAATTACTACCACGAAATCACATGAAAGTGTAAAACTTGTGGTGGTGTGTGCCTGTAATTCCAGCTACTGGGAAGGCTGAGGCACAAGAAGCACTTGATCCTGGGAGGCGAAGGTTGTAGTGAGGTGAGCTGAGATGGTGCCACTGAACTCCAGCCTCGGTGATAGAGTTAGAATCAAAAAAAAAAAAAAGAAAGAAAGAAAAGAAAAGAAAAAGAAATAAAAAGAAAAGAATGTGTAAAACTTACTTATAGAAATAAACTCATAATCATGTTTGGAATACTCCATTACTGTAATGGTGTTATATAACCTTTCAAATCTCTAGTGTGAGGGTTAAAAGTCAAAATGATCAACTATAATCATGGCTGCAAAGAGTTGTTAAGGAATACACAATATAAAAATGTATACATTAAGGCAACAAAATTATAAATTCTGGGGAAGGATTAAAAAATCTAAAGTATTTTCATGCAACCAAATTTAAATTATTATCAGCTTGAAATAGACATCTATAAGATTTTATTTTATTTTTTTGAGACAGTCTTGCCCTGTTGCCCAGGCTGGAGTACAGTGGTGCAACCTCAGCTCACTGCAACCTCTGCCTCCTGGGTTCAAGCAATTCTCATGCCTCAGCCTCCCAAGTAGTAGCTATGATTACGCATGCGCACCACCATGCCTGGATAATTTTTGCATTTTTAATAAAGATGGAGTTTCACCTTGTCGTCCAGGCTGGTCTCAACTCCTGGCCTCAAGTGATCTGCACACCTTGATCTCCCCAAGTGCTGGGTATTACAGGCATGAACCACTACACTCAGCCTTTTATGAGATTTTTAATATAAGCCCCAGACTAACCACAGTGGAAACATTACAGCAGATACACAAATAAGAAAGAGAATAAAACCAAAGCTTATCATTACAGAAAATTACCAAATCACAAAGGAAAACAAGAAGAAAGGAAAAAAAATCTACAAAATAATGAGAAAACAATTAACAGATGGTTACTGTAAGTTCTTACCTCTCAATAATAACTTGGAATGCACATGGCTTGAATTCTCCAATTAAAAGATGTACGGTGGCTGAATAAATAAAAGAAAAAGCATAACCCAACTATATTCTGCCTACAAAAGACTACCTCACCTGTAAAGAGACACAGATTGAAGGTACAGGGATAGAAAATGATATGTGTTATCCATCCCTCAGGCATAGCATTAGGAGAAATACCTAATGTAAATGATGAGTTGATGGGTGCAGCAAGCCAACAGGGCACACGTATACCTATGTATCAAACCTGCACGTTGTGCATGTGTACCCTAAAACTGAAAGTATACATAAAAAAAGATATGTGCTGCAAATGGAAACCAAAAGAAAGTAGAGGTAGCAATACTTCTGTCAGATAACAAAGACTTTAAGTCAAAAACTGTAAAAGGAGACCAATACGACCATTATATAATGATAAAGGTATCAATTCAGCAAGAGGATATAAAAAATATATAAACCTCCAACATGGGAAGGCCCAGATGTATAAAGCAAATAATATCAAATTTAAAATAAGAGATAGATTTTAATACAATGACTGCACAAGTTTTCAACACCCCAATTTCAGCAATAGACAGATTATTCAGACAGAAAATCAGCAACAACAAAAAATCAAATTTAAGTTGCACTCTAGGTCAGAGGAACCAAACAAACATTTACAGAATATTACACGCAACAGCTAAAGAATACACAGTATTTTCCTAACAAATGGAACTTTATCTGGAGTAGTTCATATGTTAATTCACAAAACAAGTCCCAACAAACTTAAATCATAGAAAGTGTCTTTTTTTTTTTAACCATAAATGAATAAAACAAATCAATAACAGAAAATAAAACTCTGGAAACAAAAAAGAATTGGAAATTAAACAACATATTCCTGAGAAACAAATAAGTCAATGAAGAAATAAAAAAGCAAGTATAAAAATTTTATTAAACAAAGAAAATACAACATAATATACCAAAAGTATGGAATACCACAAAAGTAGTTTCAAGAAGTTTATAGAAATGCACACCAACTCAAAAGATTAGAAAGATCTCAAACAATCTAATCTTGAACCTCAAAAAATTAGAAAATCAAGAACAAACTAAACCTAAAATTAGTAGAAGAAAACAAATAATATCAGAGAAGAAATAAACAAAAGAGAGACAAATACGTCAGTATAAAGGATCACTGAAATGAATTTTCTTTGCTGGAAAGACAAATGATATGATTTGGCTATGTCCCCACTCAAATCTCATCTTGAACTGTAGCTCCCATAATTCATACGTGTTATGGGAGGGACATGGTGGGTGGAAATTGAATCATGGGGGCAGGTTTTCTCATGCTGTTCTCATGATAGTGAAAAAGTCTCACGAGATCTGATGGTTTTATAAAGGGCAGGTCCCCTGCACATGCTCACTTACCTGTTGCCAAGAAAGACATTCCTTTGCTTCTCCTTTACCTTGTGCCATGATTGTGACGCCTCCCCAGCCATGTGGAACTGTGAGTCCATTAAATCTCTTTTTATGAATTACCTGGTCTCAGGTATTTCTTCATACTGGTATAAAAATGGACTAATACAGTAAATTGATACCAGGAGTGGGGTATTGCTATTAAAATACCTGAAAATGTGGAAGTGACTTTGGGACTGGGAAACAGGTAGAGGTTGGAGGAGTTTCGAGGGCTCAGAAGGAGACAGGGAGATGTGGAAAAGTTTGGAACTTCCTAGAGACTTGCTGAATGGCTTTGATGAAAACGCTAATAGTGATACAGACAATAAAGTTCAGGCTGAGGTGGTCTCAGATGGAGGAGAGGAACTTGTTGAGAACTGGAGTAAGAGTCACTCTTGCTATGCAAAGAGACAGGTGGCATTTTGCCTCTGTCCTAGAGATCTGTGGAACATTGAACTTGAGAGAGATAATTTAGGGTATCTGGCAGAGGAAATTTCTAAGCAGCAAAGTGTTCAAGAGGTGAGAGAGCATAAAAGTTTGGAAAATTTGCAGCCTGAAGATGCGGTAGAAAAGAAAAACCCACTTTCTGGGTGAAACTCAAGCCAGCTGCAGAAATGTGTGTCAGTAACGAGGAGCCAAATGTTAATCTCCAAGACAATGGGGAAAGTGTCTCCAAGGCATGTCAGAGACACTCACTCCCACCCCTCCTGTTATAAGCCTGGAGATCTAGAAGGAAAAAAAGGTTTCACAGGCCAGGTCTAGGACTACCGTGCTGTGTGCAGCCTAGGGACTTGGGGACCTGCATCCCAGTCACCCCAGCAACGGATACAAGGGGCCAAGGTACAGCTTGGGCCATGGCTTCAGAGAGTGCAAGTCCCAGGCCTTGGCAGTTTCCACATGATGTTTGTCCTGTTGGTGTGCAGAAAACAAGAATTAAGGTTTGGTAACCTCCACCTTGATTTCAGAGGATGTATGAAACACCTGAATGTCAAGGCAGAGGTGTGCTTCAAGGGCAGAGCCCTTGTGGAGAACTTCTGCTAGGGCAGGGCAGAAGGGAAATGTGGGGTTGGAGCCCCCACACAGAGTCCCCACTGGGCACTGCCTAATAGAACTGTGAGAAGAGAGCCAACATCCTCCAGACCCCAGAATGGCAGATCCATCAACAGCTTGCACTGTGCGCCTGGAAAAGTCACAGATACTCAAGACCAGCCAGTGAAAGCAGCCAGGGGGAGAGTTGTACCCTCCAAAGCCACAGAGGCAGAGCTGTACAAGGTTGTGGGAGCCCACCACTTATATCAGTGTGACCTGGATGTGAGACATGGAGTCAAAGGAGATCATTTTGGAGCTTTAAGATTTGACTGCCCTGCTGCATTTCAAACTTGCATGGGGCATTTGGCCCCTTTGGCCCCTTTGTTTTGGCCAGTTTCTCCCATTTAAAACAGATATATTTACCCAATGCCTGTACTCCAGTTGTATCTGGAAGTAAGTTAACTTGCTTTTGATTTTACAGGGTCATAGGGAGAAGGATTTGCCTCGTCTCAAATGAAACTTTGGACTGTGGACTTCTGATGTAATGCTGAAATGAGTTAGGACTTTGGGGGACTGTTGGGAAGGCATGATTGGCTTTGAAATGTGAAGACGTAAGATTTGGGAAGGATCAGGGGTGGAATGACGTGGTTTGGCTGAGTCCTCACCCAAATCTCATCTTGAATTTTAGCTCCGATAACTCACACACGTCATGGTAGGGAACACATGAGAGGTAACTGAATCATGGGGGTGAGTTTTTCCCATGCTTTTCTCTTGACAGTGAATAAGTCTCATGAGATCTGATGGTTATATAAAGGGCAGTTCCCCTGCACATATTCTCTTGCCTCCTGCCATGTAAGATATAGCTTTTCTCCTTCACCTTCCACCATGATTGTAAAGCTTCCCCAGCCATGTGGAACTGTGAGTCCATTAAACCTATTTTTCCTTATAAATTACTGAGTCTTGGGTATTTCTTCAGAGCAGTGTTAAAATGAACTAATACAATAAATATCAACAAAACTTTAGACTAAAAAAGGAAAGGTAAAATAAATAAAACAAGAGATGAAAAATGAGAAATTGTAAATGACACCTAAAACTGACTGAAATTGCATCATAAAGAAATAAAAAAAAATCTGAGCAGACCAATCGTGAGTAAAAAGATTGAACGGGTAATAAAAAGTCTCCCATCAAAGACACACTAGGGACCTGATGGTTTCACTGCTGTATTCTACCAAACATTGGAAGAAAAATGAATACCAATTCTTTTAAATTACTTTCAAGACATTTTAGAGAAGCGAATTCTTTCAAACTCATTCTGCCAGCCAAGCATCACCCTAACAAAACTGGAGAAGACACAAAAATGATTAAAAAAACAAAAACACCCACAAATTTTCAGAACAATATCCATGAAGAAAAAAGTTCCCAAAATCCTCGATTAAATACTAGCAAACAGAATTCAACAGCATATTAAAACGATCTTTTAACAGGATCAAGTAAAATTCATCCCAGTATATGAGAGTGGTAACTAAAGAGAGTCTTTTCAATAAATGATCCTGAGAAAATTGAATATCCACACGCAGAAGAATGAGACTAGACACCCACCTCTCACCCCATACAAAATTAATTAAAATGGGTTGAAGAGTTAAATGGAAGACTCGAAATGAGAAATCTACTAGAAGAAATCACAAGGGACACACCTCATGACAATTTTCTGGGCAAGGATTTTTTCGATATAAAAGCACAGGCAACAAAAGCAAAAACAGATACATGAGATAACATCAAACTAAAAAGCTTCTGCACAACAAAAGAAACAACAGAATGAAGAGATGACCTACAGAATGGGAAAAAGAGATATGCAAACCATGGATCTGACAAGGGATGAGACATACATACCATAAGGGGTTTATATCCAAAATATATATGAAACCCAATCAGCTCTATAGAAAAAAAAAATCTGATATTATTAAGCACAATAGATGTTGTTGATGATGCAGAGGAAAGGGAACACTCACGTATTTTTGGTAAGAATGTAAATTATTAAAACCTCTAGTGACTTACACTTGTATGTGTACCTCAGAACTATTCATAATAGCAAAAATATGGACACAATCTAAGTGTCCATAAACAGACGACTGGAAAAAGAAAATGTGAGATATATATCTGTCACATATTTAGGTGATAGCTACATTAGAAGCCCAGACCTTACCATTACACAATATATCCATGTGAGAAAACCTGCATATAGACTTCCCGAATCTATAATTTGGAAAATAAAATTTAAAAAATAAAAGAGATAAGGAACCTGGAAAACTTTTCTTAAAAGAAGACATACAAATGGTCAACAGATATATGAAAAAAATGTTCAACATCATTAATCATTAGGGAAATGAACATTACAATTACAATATTACAATAAGATATCAGGTCACACCTGTCAGAATGGCTATTATCAAAAACATAAATAATAACAACTGTTGGCAAGGATGTGGAGAAAAAGGAACCTTTGCTTGCTGTTGGTGGGAATTAAATTAATATTGTCATTAAGGAAAACTGTATGGAGTTTTTTTCACAAACTATAAAATAGAATTACCATACGATTCCACAATCCCACTTACGGTTTTTACCCAAAATATTTGAAATAATTATGTTGAAGATATGTCTGCACTTCCATATTCATTGTATTTGCAATAACCAAATTATAAAATCAATGTAAATGTCCACCCACAGATGAATAGATGAAGAAAATGTGGTATGTGGTACATGATAAAATATTATTCAGTCTTAGAAAATGAAGAAATTTTGTTATTGTGACAACATGGATGGAACTGGAGAACATGATGCTACATGAAATAAGCCAGGCACAGATAGACCAATACCATATGTTCTCACTTTATGTGGAACCCAAAACACTCAACTCAAAGCAGCAGAGAGTAGAATGGTGGTTACTAGAGGCTGGAGAGTGAGGGAAATGTGGAAATTATGGTGAAGAGATACAAAGCCACAATTATATATATATGTGTACACATTTATATATATACACAATATATATCCATTATATGTACACATATATATTATTTATATATAACTAGCCAGGAGAAATGTATATATATGGAAGTATATATAATATAATATATATTATGTATATGTACTATATATAATATAGCCTTTATCCTCATCACTTTCAGCTAATCCAGGTAGAAAGCTAGTTTAAAATCATGGGAGAGAGATCACTATGGCTGCTGCAAACCTGGAAGAAGTATATATACTCATATATATTAGATATACTGCACAGTAAGGTGAATTTAATAAATAATAATGCATTGTACAATTAAAAATCTCTGAGATTAAATTTCAAATTATCTCACCAGAAAAACGATAACTGTTTGAAGTGATGGACATATTAGTTAGCTTGATTTAATTATTCTACATTGTATTCATGAATCGTAACATCACTTTGTATCCCATAAATATATGAAGCTATAGTTTGTCAATTTACCGTTAAAAACATATAACAGCTAATAATGTACAACAAATGTAAATAAGTATTAAAATTGAATGGAACTAAAATATATAAATGCAAATGAGCCCATGAAATATAAATGTGGTTGATGTTATCAATGTTAATTTCTTGATTGTGATATTGTAATAGAGTTATTCAGTATGTTACTACTGGGAGAAACTTTGTAAAGTGTACAAAGGATCTCTGTACTAGTTCTTTAACTGCATGTGAATCTTGATTTTCTCTAAATGTGAAGTATTAAAAAATATCCACTTAAAGCTTTCAGTGTACATCTTCATAGTCCAGTTCTCATACCTCTCAATCTTAATGAATTTTCTGAATTGAGTGCTTATCATTTCATATATTTATGCTTCTTCTACATGAGAATGTACATATTAACAATGCATGGTATTGATTCATATATTTTACAACTTTAAGTGAAAATGCAGTATGATGTAGTCTTCATATTCAATTTTGCTAAGCATGTTTGATATATTTGTGCATTTATATTTGTTATTTAATTATAGATTAATTTATTTATATGCACATTTAATTTACATATTTGTTCAGTCTGTTTCTGATTTTTGAAATATTACAAATAATGTTGCAATAAAAAGTCGAGATTTTCTCCATGCAGAGGTCAATTACAGTGGAAGTGTCAATAATTTTATGTGTGAGGTTATAGTTGACTTTCAATAATGCTTATACCTATTTTAGTCTTGGAATTTTCAGTATAAAATAATATCTGCCATTATATTTCTTGAGTATTTTTGTATCTACTGTCCTGTGGAACACTGATGTCTTACACGTTTATTCAACAGAAAAGTAGAGACTGGATCCTGTGTGTACATCTAAAATTGAATTTCATTTCAAGGCATGAAAGTGTGATACTTTGATTTCAGAGTCAGCCAGGGTAGCACCAGGACTACTAAATTGCCAGAATTTAATATTGCAGTTGTTAAACCTTCTGTTATAGAAGAACAGATTTAATCATTTTGGGTAAGCCTCGTCTTTCTCAAGAGACTGGCATGCAGGAAATACCAGCTCACTCAAGTGAAGAGATAGCAATTGAGGTAAAGTACCTAGAGAACTATTCTTATAAAAGTGTACACTACGTTAAGTATAGCTCTGGCTATAAACAATCCTGAAATTAGAAAGCAGATTGAAGAAGGTGCAAGCTTGACTACATTCTCTTGTATTATTAGGTAAGCTGAAGTTGCGTTAATGCCATTTAATACTAATTCTTAATAACCGTACACATAATGTACTGAAAGGGCAGCCTTTATCCTCATCACTTTCAACTCACCCAGGTAGAAAACTTGTTTAAAATCATGGGAGAGAGATTAGCATTGCTGCTGCAAACCTGACACTGGCTCCAGGGGAAGTGCATGAGTACAGGTATCCTGCTCTCTTTTGTTTAACAGATGCTTACTTCCTCAAAGGAAGGTACACATTCCCCTGGAATATCAAACTTCTCACTGGATAGGATGGCGAGAGATTATAGTTAAATAAAAGCTCAAATTCAGAATTAGATGTTCAAATTAAATTTAGCTAGAATTTATCTTTATCTTGAAAACCATTAGGATTTCCTTAATGTAGAAATTAATGTAGTTAATAAATTCCTTAATTTCACATTTAGTAGTACCCTCAGATGTTTGAAGGCTCAGGAAAATAACCTACCCAAATATTCATATCTTCATTTAGCATCCAGAAAATAAAGCTCTTTCACATCTAAATAGAACTAAATAAATTTCCTAAACCAGTTTTCATAGAACGTGTAAGAGAATTTAGCCATGTGACTTTGTTAATATACATTTTGGAAATAATGTTGAATTTGGCAGGTTAGGGTTTGATATGCTATCATAACAAACAAACTCTGACACTCAACTGCTTAAATCTACAAGTTTGTTTACTACATATACAAATTTCTCACGGGGTGCAGAATTCCTTTCCGAATCATTAATCAGGCTCTCTCTGCCTTGGCTCCACCTTTTTAATATTTGGCATCCGGGGTCAGAGAGAACTGGAGGGATGTGCACAGGATCTTAACTACTGCACTACTTCAGCCTGGAAGTAATGCATGGCATTACAGTCAACAGCTATAGGTTGTAGTTAGTCATGCAGCTTTGCCTCAATGCAAGGGAGAGAAAAGATGTGGTCTTTCCATGTGTCTATGATGGAGAGAAGAGCTGAATATCATAAAGGCAATAGGTACCTCAACCATTTCCTGGACATCAATTATTTTGTTTGCTTTTTCCTCCTATCCAGAGTCAGAGCACACCCTCTTCAAAGAAGACATTACAGAACTTTATCCAATCCTTTGTGTCCAGCTCATAGTTTAAGATACCCAGGGCCCTTGCTGTAGCCTCCCATCATATCTCAATTAACAGCTTCTGCTGTATTCAATTATTAGCTGAAAAGATATGTCCCCTAAATACACACATACAGACATACACATACATACGAATGTTATAAGTGGAACAGATAACAAATGAAGGTCTTTCTTTTGAATTGAAGAAATAAAGAAAACACAAACAGTTGCATGCATGTAAAAGAAAACATAAACAGTTGCGTGCATGTATGAATTTTGCAATCTCATGGAGCAGAGACTTAGAAGGCTTTCTACCCTGAGGGTGGCTAGCCCTGGTTATGATTTACCTTTGAGATTCTTTTAGTCTTACTCTCTTTCCCTTCTGGGAGCCTGTTTCCCTCAGGGAGGTTCTATTTCCTTCCCTTTCTTTTCCTTGGCAAAATTTGTTGTGGATGTTGGTGAATCTGATTCTTAGCCACCTTACTTTAGTAAAATGGGGTCTAATTTTGTTTTGATTCTTGAGCAAAGTGATACTGAAATTTCTTGGGTAATACATTTCTATCAAATGAATGGTAGTCTTCTTATCTATTTGACTCCATTAAATTCCATGTACGAGTATATAAATAAAATTTATTTTTAGACTAAATTAGCTGTTTATTAGTTTTCTCATCTCATTTCCATTTTTTCATATTTTAGCATTGTCTATTATGCAACTATATGGAGCAAGAAATGGGAAGAAGATATGTCTTTAATATGAGCCTTGCTCTGAGTCATTTTACCCACCACAGAGGTTCTGATAAACACCATATTCTTCATTTAGCTTTTTGGTTCAATTTCAATCTAATGAAATGTCTTATAGGGTTTTTAATCACTCAAAGTCTTTAACAACATCCCATCTGTAGTCACTGGGGCCCAGGATGGTCAATGTCAGCATCCTTCATGACTCTGAAATTCTAGTATATGTTGTATACATTACGTACTTTGTACATTTTTTTTTAAATGACAGCTAGATCTGACAGTGGCAATTCATTAGGACACAACAAATCACCAACTACTAGGGATATAATAGAAACCTTTTATCACCATGTGATTGACTGGAATAGGTAAAACTAATGGTCCTAACACAGGGAAATGATCAATGCTTGAGGTGACAGATACTCCAATTATCCTGATTTGATGATTCAACACTGCATACTTATATCAAAATGCCACATGTATCTCATAAACATGTACAACTGTTATGTATCTGTAATAATTAAAAATTAAAAATTAAAAAATAAAGATCTTTGGAAAGCCAATGTTTGTTATTAGAACACATTTGAATATTTATTTAATAACAAGTTAAATTAAGATTTTAATTTCCCAATGAAATACACAATACAAAATTATAAATAATCTATTCAAAATTAAACTTGAAATTTATTTCAGGGGTTGACAACAGGTAAAATAAACTCTTCCCCTGAACAAAATTCAACTTCTATTTTTGTGATTATTTGTATTTAAATTGCCTGCAGTACAGGCTTGCATATCATGATAGTGTTGTTTTGTTTCCCTGCATTGACTGGATGCTGCTTGTTTAATGAATTCTGGTAATGGCATTCAAATAGTTCACAGATTGATAATTTTTCTTGTATATATGACAAGAAACAGACAGTGATTTCTGTGAACCGCTTATCAACTTATTATAGAAGAAAAGCTTAACTATGTATATATCCATGTGATTCCTCTGTGGATATTTGAAATTTAAAAATTCAGAATTATTCAAACTATTTTATCTCTGTTAGTATGTGTCGTCAGCTACTTAGACCCTTGTGATATGGCCCTGAAAGAAAAATGCTTTCTCGTCGATTTACTCACTCACAGAAACTAACGTCATCTCTAACTCTGTTTACTTGCTATTACTGTAAAAGAAGGTCAATAAACAACATTTGGGATCTTTACTTTCTTTGTTAGTGAGTTGAAATATAATCAGCGCAACCAACACGATTTTCTGTTCCCCAAAATATATAAAAGCTCAAATTGCAAAGAAGTATATTTGTCACTAACAATTGATTTAATAGCTCAAAATATACATACTTTAAACAGAAACCAAGTTGTCTTTTAACGATTGATTTAATAGCTCAAAATATATATACTTTAAACAGAAACCAAGTTGTCAACAGACATTTTTACCTTATATGTGTTTGATGTTCTTATTTTTTTGACCAATTTACCAATAATAGCATTGCAAACTACCATTATTTTTCAACATAAATAAGAATTTTTGCTGAAAAAATTTGTGGATAATATGAAAATTTAAGCAATTCTCAGTAAAATATATTTTTAAAAGGGCTTGAGGACAAATAATTAACTAAGTAATAATCAGTTTGATTTTCCCTAAAATTTTTAGCAAAAGGAATCACAGTCTTCCTAGGTTTTTCTCCAGCGTAACTTCTCTTAGCAGGTCACACATGTGTATGCAACAGAGAGCCAGCATATGCGGCTACTGCTTTGAGATCCTTGTCACTAAATAACCTCTCTGTGAAGGACCTCTTCAAGGAGAACTACAAACCACTGCTCAATGAAATGAAAAAGAACACAAACAAATGGAAAAACTTTCCATGCTCATGGATAGGAAGAATCAATATCATGAAAATTGCCATACTGCCCAAAGTAATTTATAGATTCAATGCTATCCCCATCAAGCTACCACGGACTTTCTTCATACAATTGGAAAACACTACTTTAAATTTCATATGGAACCAAAAAAGAGCCTGCATAGCCAAGACAATCCTAAGCAAAAAGAACAAAGCTGGAGGCATCATGCTACCTGACTTCAAACTATACTACAAGACTATAGTAACCACAAAAACATGGTACTGGTACCAAAACAGAGATATAGACCAATGGAACAGAACAGAAGCCTCAGAAATAACACCACACATCTACAACCATCTGATCTTTGACAAACCTGACAAAAAACAAGCAATAGGGAAGGGATTCCCTATTTAATAAATGGTGTTAGGAAAACTGGCTAACCATATGCAGCAAGCTAAAACTGGATCCCTTCCTTACACCTTGTACAAAAATTAGCTCAAGATGGATTAAAGACTTAAATGTGAGACCTAAAACCATAAAAATTCTAGAAGAAAACCTAGGCAATACCATTCAGGACATAGGCATGGGCAAAGACTTCAAGGCTAAAACACCAAATGCAATGGCAACAAAAGCCAAAATTGACAAATGGGATCTAATTAAACTAAAGAGCTTCTGGACAGAAAAAGAAGCTATCATCAGAGTGAACAGGCAACCTACAGAATGGGAGAAAATGTTTGCAATCTATCCATCTGACAAAAGGCTACTATCCAGAATCTACAATGAACTTAAAACAAATTTACAAGAAAAAAAAAAAAATAATAACATCAAAAAGTGGGTGAAGGATATGAACAGACACTTCTCAAAAGACATTCATGCAGTCAACAAACGTGAAAAAATACTCATAATCACTGGTCATTAGAGAAATGCAAATCAAAATCACAATGAGATACCATCTCACGCCAGTTAGAATGGCGATGATTAAAGTCAGGAAACAACAGATGCTGGAGAGGATGTGGAGAAACAGGAACACTTTCACACTGTTGGTGGGAGTGTAAACTAGTTCAACCATTGTTGAAGACAGTGTGGCAATTCCTCAAGGATCTGGAACTAGAGATACTATTCGACCCAGCAATCCCATTACTGGGTATATACCCGAAGGATTATAAACATGCTACTATAAAGACACATGCACACGTATGTTTATTGCGGCACTGTTCACAATAGCAAAGACTTGGAACCAACCCAAATGCCCATCAATGATAGACTGGATAAATGTGGCACGTATACACCATGGAATACTATGCAGCCATAAAAAAGGATGAGTTCATGTCCTTTGTAGGGACATGAATGCAGCTGGAAACCATCATTCTCAGCAAACTATCGCAAGAACAGAAAACCAAACACTGCATGTTCTCACTCATAGGTGGGACTTGAACAATGAGAACACATGGACACAGGGAGGGGAACATCACACACTGGTACTTGTTGGGGAATAAGGGGTAGGGGAGGGATAGCATTAGGAGAAATACCTAATGTAGATGATGGGTTGATGGGTGCAGCAATCCACCATGGCATGTGTATACCTATGTAACAAACCTGCATGTTCTGCACATGTATCCCAGAATGTAAAGTGTAATAGTAATAATGTTTTTTAAAAAAACCGCTCTGTGAAGAAGCTAGAATGAGATTGAAGAAACTATTTGGCGAAGACAAGTTCTAAAACAGAAGTCCTCCATATACGATTACAATCAATTAAGTTTAATATCTGCATTAAAAGAACTGGTAACATGTACTCAAATCTTCCCCAGTTGATTAGTATGCTGAATTGACATTGATGGGAACCAGATGACTCAACTGAGCAAAGCTTGAGCAGTACTAAAATGTGAAACCCTGGCAATATGACTCTGAGATTTTGTCCTATGCACGATTTAACGTTTCATCACAATAATAATTTGAGACGCTTTTATAGATTAGTGATTATAAAATGATGGAATTTAGCTTACTTTTTCTAACACTGCTTAAAGAGAAAAATCAAAAGGTTTTGTGGATAATTTAATACATTGTCTAATTTTATTAGAAACTTCAGGTGTGTCATGGAAGGAATTCTGTATCTCCTCAAAGTTCATATGCTGAAGATTTAATTCCTAGTATTTCAGAGCCTCTGTGTCCTAGTACCTCAGAATGTGACTGTGTTTGGAGATAAGGCCTTTAAAGAGGTGGGCAGGGTGAAGTGAGATGATAAGAGTTGGGTTCTAATCCAAGAGGACCGGTGTCCTCAGTAAAAGAGAAGAAACACTAGGAATGCCGGTGCACAGAGGAAAGGCCAAGTGAGGACAGAGAGAGAAGGCGGCCATCTGCAAGGCAGGGAGAGAGGCCTCAGGAGAAACCAATCTTGCTGGAACGTTGATCTTGGACTTCCAGTGTGCAGAACTATGACAAAATAAATTGCTCTTGTTTAAGTCACCAGTTTGTGATATTTCGTTATGGCAGCCCTAGCAAACCAGTGCAAGAGGACTTACGTTTTCCTTAAACTCCTAAAAATTCGCTTTGTTTTTCATTTCATTTACTATATGTAAACATGATTTCAGAATCTCAGACTTCCTCAGAATGTTTAATTCCTTTCCACAAAACATGTGACTCTTTTAATTATAGTATATTTTTCTATACTTACTGAAGCAACAATTTTTTTTTTATTATTCCCAATTTAGTTTCCACATTTCAAAGCTGGTTATGTCCAGGAAGTCATACTTTTATGTATAAAAAATACCTTGCCAGTAACCTTCTCCAAGGTTATCTTCAGGTTTCTTAATGAAAGGGAGGATTTCAATTCTTTTCTTTGTTGTGCTTCACAGATTTCAATTAATTGAAATAGTGGCTTTCACAGAAATACTAGCATCTCTTTCTCTCTCTCTCTCTTTTTTTTTTTTTTTGGTAAAAATGAGTATAATTTTAAAATACATATGTGTTAAATGTTTTAATGTTTGATCTCTTTGAAATTATCATTATCAGGAAAACAATTAAAATGAAGACACCCAAATGTAGAAGTATTTTATATTTTGCATCCCTTACTGGAGAGGATTTAGAGAAAGACAGCACAGTCACAAGGCATTACTTAAGAGAACTGATTTTTTTTTTAAAGGCTTATATATGATAGGCTACAAATTATCTCCTGGCCAGAAAGTGAGAAGCAGTCAAGGTTGGTTATTACAGTTTTAATCATAAACCCCTCCAATGTTCAATATTTTGAAATTAGTTAAAAGAAGAATTATTATTATTGTCTTTGAAAACAGCTGTTATTGGAAATGTATGTGTATGTATATATATTATAGATATAATTCTGATGTTTCTGTATCCCTTAACCTAATCCTATGCATTTCACTACAAACTCCATATTCGAGCTCCTACTCAAAAGCGTGCTTTCTTTTCTTATGAAATTTCTCAGTGAGGCTATGAAGAACGCTGGGACTTTTTATGATGTTGCTGTTGCTGTTAATACTTGTGTCATTTTATTCCTCTAGAAGACTGCAACTGTGTGCCTGTTGAGAGACTTGACTCTGTAATTTCAGCAATCCCTGAAGAATAAAGTAATCTAAACTTCGAAGTACAAGTTTTGAAATATTTCTGAGGCCAGTTCTTTCTGTATGGAAAGAATAAACACACCAAATATTCTCCCACTTGGTGAGATAAAAGAGAAATTCAGGCTAATCACAGGAATACCACCTTGATATAATAATAGTGATAATTATAATCTTTATCTTGTGTATAGGGAGAAGTATTTTCTTATTGTAAAAATCATTTCAAATAACTTTAATGATTATTCATAGTAACTTCATCAACACGTTAAATAATACTCTGCAATATTGTAGAAATGTAATATATTTTAGTTTTTTTGCATTCTTAAAATATTCTTTCATATATTCATATAATTCAGCCACAGATGTTTCACACCTGCATATATAAATGATAGAGCTACATTTTACTATAATTGTATCTTTTGAGCAGAGTTTCACTCTTGTCGCCCAGGCTGGAGTGTAGTGGCAAGATCTCCGCTCTCTGCAACCTCTGCCTCCGAGGTTCAAGTGATTCTCCTGCCTCAGCCTCCTGAGTAGCTGAGATTACAAGCGTAAGCCACCACGCCTGGCTAATTTTTGTATTTTCAGTAGAGACAGGATTTCACCACGTTGGCCAGGCTGGTCTCGAACTCCTGACCTCAGGTGATCTGCCCGCCTCGGCCTCCCAAAGTGCTGGGATTACAGGTGTGAGCTACCATGCTGGGCTGAAAATCACCCCATTTCTAAAAACTACCTTCCTATTTACTTTGATTTAGCTTATTCTTAAAAATGTTTTTATTGTATACTCAATAAAATACACGCTAGTAAAAATAAAAAATCAACTTTTTAGAAAATAAAAAAGTTAAGTATATTTGATATTCACACTTTTTTCTTTCTAAGTAATTTATCTCTTCTATGAATTTCAAAAATCCTGTGAGATATATAGTGTTCCCAAATTACCATATAAACAGGATTTTTATCAGTGTTTTGAATATGCCTTAAACATGCTTTATTTCTTTAAGTTTCTAAGTGATAATGTATAAAATGCAAACTAAATCTAAGACAAGAATGATCATATTTCCTAACTGTATGGCTATAAAAATGCAAGAGTTTTATCAAAATCTGATTTATAGGAACCAATCCTAAGAAAAACCTAAGTAAAGCCAATAAGCATTTAGAAATTACCTAGTGGATATCCAGCATCATGCTGAACTTGCTATTGAATTCAGAAAGAGTGTAGGTGTAGATTCTCCACTTAAACTATTAATAATCTAAGCTATGTATCTAATTAATTGTTTAGAAGATATGTAAAATGATGTATATCAGCATATAACATACTAAATATGTGCATTTTATATATTAATATATACTCATATTTTATACATTCTTCAGTGTAAAGCAAATGATTTCTTGCATTTCTTTACATGTGTCATCAGAGGTAAAATAATGACTTTTCTGTAAATGTATAAGGAATGAGGTAACTGGAACTGAATAGGTCCTCATGAAATAGTTATCACATTTGTAAAATGTTTTTAGTATAATTATGGGTACCCATATCACAACTGAACAACTAAATTGCAAGGCCTGAGATTGTGGGGCTATGTTTTAACATCGTCTTTTGAACCATGCTTTCGTTTTATCAGACATCGACTATGTTTCAGAGAAGGAATAAAAGGAAAAAAAAAAAAAAAGAAAAGACAGAAATTGGAAATGAAGGATGGAAGCAGAGATCCAGGAAGAAAGGAAGATAATCAAATTGAAGTCTGCCACAGTCACCAAATTAAAACAAAGATGACTGGAATTGAATAGAAATACGGTTGATAAAAAAGTAAAGATAGAAAAGGGGCATGCCACTTGATTTGGTTATCCTCTGTCTCTCCATATCTGCATTCCACTTTATATTTCTTTCTCTGCCCTCTACTTTATTCTGGGAGACTGATTCCTACAGACGGTAAGACCTAGGCCTTTATGCTTTCTGGCTTTCAGTTGAGTGGTATCGACGGGGCGCAAACAAAAGTAGGAAGGCAAGAAGAGATGTATAACTCCCTGCCTTCCCATTATTTCACTGTGGATTGGAAGAAATTTTGTTTTCTCACTTATGGCTTTAGTTTTTCTTAGGTGGCTTTGCCCCTGGAATTACAACAATTCCTGGTTTCCAGTAGCACTGTTCTCTCCCAAATCATCTACAGATCTAGGGTTATTAATGACTCCTTGCTTTTGCTAGTTTCTGGAAGCTGTACCATCCCCTCTTAATTTCCTTAATCTTTTCCATACCATTGTAAACAGGCTTTTATTATTTTTTAAATTACCCTTTTATATGTACCATGTCTTTTTCTACTCAAATTATGTGACAATTAGTACTAGGGTGGCCTTAAGAAAAAAACCATGAAACTAGATTATGGAATAAAAATGTTCACCTAATGACTCCTCAGAAAATCTCCATGTTGAAAGAAATGGGATTTAACAGAATATGGTGTAGAGTGGTGTGTCACAATCGCACACATTATCACTGACACTGCCATAGGCTTGAATGCAAATGGAGGTCAAGGCATTGGGAGACAAGAATAAATGACACTCAATGGGTATGGTAAAAAGATTGGTTATTGATTGTGTTCTGCGCTGAATGATGTTGATCATATTACAATGACACAATCATTGAGCAATGATAGAAAACTTTGAGCAATGATAGAAAGAGCAGTGATAGAAAACTCTGAATTTATATCTCAAGGTACAGGTCAACCTGTAGCTGGCTACCTCTTTGGCAGATACAGATTCAGGGCATACATGGCTGAAGATTGATCGTAAGAATTGATTGTAAGAGTTGCAGCGTTGGAAGCAAATAAATACTTCATAAAGCACTGATTGAGAAGAAATGGGAAATCTTCTAGGAACAACACATATAAGGAAATGAGGAGGCACAACAGCAAAGGGAGAAACTGAAATGTGATACATGGCTACAGATGTTTCAGTTGACCTTATGGGGAACTGTGAAGCTAGGATGATCCTTCAAAGAGTCTTTAATTGACAAAAAGGAACCAGGCTTTCTACCCCTCTATCCACCACCCAGTGGTTGTAGACCTTCCCTGAGAGGGATCATTTCTCAGTTAATATATTACTGGATTAAAAACCATTCCCAAATTTTGAAGCCTAAATAAAAAATGATTATTTTTTCATCATTCTCTGTATTACCTTGTGATTCTTCTCTTGGTCTCTCTTGAAATCACTCACGTGGTTGCACTGAGTTGGTCATTTCACTGTGGCCAGAATTCAGCCACATTTCTGCCATTTTCCTCCTCATGTTTAGGTTGAGCCCTAAACATATTTTTTTGTTTGTTTGTTTTTAAACTAAAAGGCCACTTAAAGCCTAGTCTTAGAAATCACTGACTCTCTTCTACCATATACTATTGGTCAAAGAAAATCATAGAGTCAGTTCAGTTCAAGAGGAGAGAAAATACATTTCACTCTCTTATAACAGGAGTAGCAAATTCTCATTGCAAAAGGCAGGCAGGATGGGGAATGCAGTTGTAGCCATCTTTAGAAACAAACCACTGCAGGCTGCAACCTGTGTGAGGCAACTCTCTTTGGTTCATGAGAATTCTTGAAGAGAGACTCATTAGTGAGCCATAGCAGACAGTTTCCTGCATTTGGGTCAGTGAGTACCTCGATCTTGAAAAGATCTAGGCAGTGTACCAGAACTTCCACTACCTTGACTGCACCTTATTTCTTCCAAGTTCTTAACTGGTTGGATCCCAGCAACTCCCAGATGGAAAAGTGCAAAGCATGATCTTCTTGGAAGAGAGTTGACACTCTTACATCTTGACACCATTTTTGGCATAAGTGTGGAGAACATATGGGAATACATTCTTAGGGTGTTAGACCAAAGAAGGCAGAATATAAGATTTAATATTTCTGGATTTATCACTATGAATACACACATAGTGTTAGAAGGTTGATAAGTTAACTTAAAGGATATTAACAGTTTGCTATGTGATTTCAGTGAAGTCTGTATGCAAGGCTTGTCAAAACATAGATTGCTAGGTCCCACTTTCAGAATTTCTAACTAATACAACATGGGCCAGAACTTTGGGCCTAGCTTAGGTGGATCCTCTGCTCAGTGTGTTCAAGGACTCATTTTTTGAGACGTCGTCCTCATTTTGAACTTGGGATGCTTTTTCAAGTCTGTCCTGGTGATTGAAAGAATTTAACTCTTTGAGGTTGTAACACTGAGACCCTCAGTTACTAGATGCTACCTCTTTATATATGTAGTTTTGAACATCACTGTTTGATTCTCTTCTTTGAGGCTAGAATGAGAATCTCTTTGACGTTTTAATGTCATTTAAGAGCTCACCTTATTAGGCCAGAATCACCCAGGATAATCTTATTTTATATTAACTTAATGTAAATATATTAATTATTAAACTGAAGCAGCCATATCCAATACAAGGACATCTACACCAGGGACTGGGAGTCTTGACAATCATCTTAGAATTCTGCACATCAGAGATGGAAACTGAGTATTTCCATTTCTACAAGGTTCCCCTTTACATTGGTGCTGTTGGCCTGGATGGCATACCTAGGAAAATATCAAACAGAGCAGACGAGTTTTGGATATCGTAACTTCCTTGGCATAATGTATAAGAAGGGGTTTGAAGGTTCAAGGAGGTGAGGCTGTTGGAGAAGGTATGTTGTTTATAGCCTTCTCAATCAATACCTACTCATACTTTATTCCATAAAGACCTAGAAGGTTATCTCTTCACCGAAGAATTTAGCAATATTTTTGTAAGAGGGACACTTTGTACTTGAACATTTCTGCTGCGGCTGACTTCTTCACTACAGAGTCCATAGTTGGAGATGCAAGAATTAGACGTGTGGTAATGCCTAATTGATCACAAAGACCCTAGGATTGAAGAATAAGGGGTCTAATAAGATGACACATGACATACATAAGTAAAACAGTTCTAGGTCAAGTCATAGCGAGTAATCTTGGCCTGTTTCCCAGTTCACAGACACAAACTAATTCAAAAGACAGCACATTAACTGGTTGAGGGAAGAATATAAATCACTTAACAAATGTCCCAAATATGTTCTGCGACTTTTCCCCCAAACTTTCCCACAGAGACTCTTAATCATTTGTGTGGAAATACAACAGTTCCTCTTCAAAGTTTCTCTTCTTGTTAAAGAATAAATCATAAGTGTTAGAAATAACAGTTTCTTTTAAAGACCAACTTTCTTCATGCCTCCTTGCTTTATGCTAATAACTCATTTTTAAGCCCTATCCTATGTACCTATTAGATATTGAAAGGACACAAAGATAGATGTGTACCTGCCCCCCACCTGCTACACCCTTGTTCTACTCTCTAATCTTTGCACATACCAGAGATTTCGTAAGTTCTGTGAG